>NC_136504.1:79916156-80386156 GCF_053919585.1 Euprymna scolopes
CTGTATGAACGTACATTTATCTTTGTTTTCTATATTTTTAAACCAGGTGATTGCTTCGGTAGTATTTGCCCATTGGTTTAGTTCTAGGTCCTGTTTGATTTGTTTGTTTACTCTAGAAAGTATAGTTTTGCTAATTCTACCTATTTCTGGTTTAGTTGGGTTTATCAGGCGGGTGCTGGAATTATTATTAAAATCCCGTTTGTGGTCTTTAAGCAGAATGTATGACTCTCTAGGTTTCAATTTGCCAACTTTATCGCTAATTTTTAGTTTATCGGTAATTTGTTTACTTTCAGTATTTATTATATCTATGTAATCGCATTTGTTTGTGTCTAGTTTTTTGTAGTTTTTTGTAATGTTTTCTGTGATTAGTTTGTTATATTCTTGCTTATCTATTTTATAAAAGTTTCTTGTTTTATCTGCTTTTACAAAGATTTTATTAGAGTTGTTTATGTTTCTAACGATTTTGTGTAGTTTCCGTTGGAAATTGTTAGGTTGATTGTGGAATTCTAGGTTTTTAATTACGTTCAAAAGGTCATTTACAAAGTTTATCAAAAGGTCTACTGTTTTCGCATTTTTAAGGGTTTTAAAACCATAGGATTCTTTTTTGTTTACGTTTTCATTTTTAAGGAAGAAATTTGCTCGCCATCGCATTCGGCGTATTAGTTCATCTGTTTTTTGGATTAATTTAATAATGTAGCTATGCTTGCTGGGTGTAACATATATATTTTATAAATTACTAACTAGCTGGCTAACTGAGTGTAACATATATATTTTATAAATTACTAACTAGCTCTACCTACGCATTGAGCACTTTTGAAGTAAATACTTAAATTACGTATTGAGCACTTTTGATGTAAATACTTAAAGTTTACGCATAAATCTATACTTTCGTATAGTAAATTTAAAAGATTCGAGCACTTTCAAAAGAATTTATTTCACCACATTAAAAATAGATATGGAAAGAGTAAATTTCGAAACATCGCTAAAAAACATCCCCACACCCAGCAAGCATAGCTACATTATTATGTAGATATGTATGTATATATGTATATATATGTATGTATATATGCATGTATATATGTATGTATATATGTATATATATCTGTATCTATATATGTATATATGTATGTATATATGTATATATATATGTATCTATATATGTATGTATTTATATATGTATATATATGTGTGTATATATATGTATATATATGTGTGTACATATATATGTATATATATGTGTGTATATATATGTATATATATGTGTGTATATATATATGTATATATATGTGTGTATATATGTATGTATATATATGTGCATGTATATATGTATGTATATATATGTGTATGTATATATATGTGTATATATATATGTATGCATATATGTGTGTATATATATATGTATATATATGTGTGTATATATATATGTATATATATGTGTATGTATATATGTATGTATATATATGTGTATATATATATGTATGTATATATATGTGTATATATATATGTATATATATGTATATATGTGTGTATATATAGGTATATATATATGTATATATGTGTGTATATATATGTATATATATGTATATGTGTATATATATGTATATATATATGTACATGTGTATATATATGTATATGTGTATATATATGTATATATATGTATATATGTATGTATATATGTGTATATATATGTATATATGTATATATGTATGTATATATATGTATATATATGTATATATGTATGTATATATATGTATATGTGTATATATGTGTATATATGTATATATATGCATATATATATGTATAGATATGTATAAGTATGTATATATATATGTATATATATGTATATATATGTATATATATTTGTATATGTATATATATGTATATATATATGTATATATATATGTACATCTATATATGTATATATATATTTAAATAAGGGAGTAGTCACCAACAATGTGTATTTTTTAACATTATTTTATTATTCCGTGTCTTGGTTTTTCATTGAGAATTATGTTTGGATCATTGTAATAATGTTTTTAAGTCATTGAAATCGTTTACGTACGTTTCAGACGGTCTGATGCGTCCTCGTCAGAAATTATTTTCAAATGTGTAAAAATGGCGATTTTCGTTAGTTAGAAGTTTTCCAAGGGGTGGAGGCCTGTAAGTGTTTATTATACATAGGTATGCTGAATTTTTAATGTCTTTTTTTTATGGCTTTTTTATTTGGTTTGTCCAGGGAGATTTTGACCTGGCTGTAGTCAGTGGCTATGTCTTTCTGCTAATGTGTTTTTCTTTTCCTTTAGGGTGGGGTAGGGTGTGTGTGTGTGTGTGTGTGTGTGTGTGTGTGCATGTGTGTTTATGTGTGTGTGTGCGCGTGTGTGTGCGTGTGTGTGTTTGCTTTTATTGGTTTGAGAATGTGTATATTGTTTTATAGTATTTTGGCGTTATTTGCTTTCTTAGGAAGGCGGCTGTGGTCCGAGGTCGTTACTACTGTGTATGTGTGGGGAGGAGGGACTGGCTCTTCTGAAGTAAGGGTAGGGGTGCTTTCATTCTATATCTAAAATAACAAAACTCTGCACAACATACAATAGTACATTAACTAAAAAAGAAAAAGACTTCCTTACAAATTTCACAACAAAAACAAACATCTTCTATGGGCTACACAAATCTAACCAAGTAAGACATGCCATCAACATACAAAAGTCAGAATACATAAGCACCCCAAACCCCAACGACCTCACATTCAGACCCATAGTAGCAGGACCATCATGCCCAACAAGCAGACTTAGCAACCTAATAGATATACTATTACAGCCCTTCACCAATCTAGTCAGAAGTTTTGTAAGAGATAACACACACTTCCTTAGCTCCCTACCACAAACAGTAGACGATGGGACTATACTAGCCACATTCGACGTTAGCAGCCTATATAGCAATATCCCACACAATCTAGGAAAAGAAGCTATCGCATATTGGATTGACAAACATACACAGACTTTACACCCCAGATTCAATAAACAATTCGTGATTGATAGCATCGACATAATCCTCAATAACAACTCCTTCCAATTCAATAAAGACAACTACATCCAAATACTAGGCACAGCGATGGGTACCAAAATGGCACCGACATATGTCACCCTTACACTCGCTTTCCTATAAGAGACCCTTTATGAAAGGATAGAGCAAAAGTACGGGCACAATATAAAAACACTCTTCATCAAATCTTGGAAAAGATACCTAGACGACTGCTTTATCCTCTGGAAAACCTCATGGAGTGATATCAAAGAACTCCACACTTTACTACAAAATCTACACCCAAAAATAAACTTCACACTAGAAGAAAGACCCACAGAACTACCTTTCCTAGACATCCTAGTAACAATAAAAAACAACATAATCACAGACATCTACCACAAACTCACAGACACTCAGCAATACCTCCACTTCAAAAGCCACCATCCTAAAAACTGTCTAAAATCAATACCCTACTCCCTAGCACGTAGAGTCTGCACCATAGTAACAGACAGACACCTCCGTTCAACTAGACTGAACGAACTACAAATAACACTGCGAAAAAGAGGATACCCACTACCACTAATACAGAAAGGTATTGAACTGGCTGAAAAAATTCCAATAGACCAACTAAGAACCCCAAAAGAACACAACAAAGAACAAATTCTAGCATACGTCTCTACACACAACACAAACAACCCAGAACTATTCACACAGATAACAAAAAACCTTATCCTCCTCAATCAGAACGACAAACTAAACAACATACTTAAAACAACAAAAATAATAAAAAGCAAACGCCAACCAAAAAACTTAAAACACATCCTAACTTCCTCAAAACTCGTCCCACACACTACAAAAGGAGTTACAAAATGCAACAAACCGCGATGTGGAGTATGTGACATAATAATAGAAGGTAACACATACACATTCAAAAACCCAGCACAAACATTCAAAATAAAAAAGGATCTAAATTGCACCTCCAGAAATGTAGTATATGCACTAAGATGCACAACATGCAACAAATCCTACATAGGCGCCACCAAAAATTTCAGCAATAGAGTGGCCTTACATAAGAGCAACATCAAAATTGCAGATAACAGACACCTCTGTTTCAAAACACGTACACACATGCAGTGGAAACAGCTTCAAAATAATGCCAATCTTCCAAACAGACAATTATTTTTATTTACTTACACAGGAAAAAAACTTCATCACCAAATTCACTCCTGAACTGAACAGAACCTAATACCATCACACAAAAACATGAAATGCAAGGTACACTCGCATGCACACCCATACACATACACATACACACACCCACACATAAATCAGAACCGACACATTAAAACACACACACGTGCGCGCATACAACTACACACAGACATAACACCCCTATCTCTAATACAACACACTGAACAATACCAACCCTACTTAACCTCGAAACCAACAACACTAGGAGACACCTAGAACCGTAGTATAATATCTGTTCCAACACCTCGCTCCCTCCTCAGTCAGGGGAGGAGAACCCCCTAATGACTGAAACGACTATCTTCCCTTCTATCATCCCCCTCCCATACCTACACACCACAATGCCCCCCCTCTGGGGAACAAAATCTTCCCCACACTAGGAACCGATCCTGGGTCTGGCCATACCCACATGGGGAGACAAATAAATAGAAACATTAAAAAATCCCCTATTTTAAATACACCCCTCTTTCTAAACAAACATAATATAAGACTAAAACGAAAAATCACAATACTAAAATCCAAGAATCCAAAAAATAAATATCAAAATCGAATGAAAGCACCCCTACCCTTACTTCAGAAGAGCCAGTCCCCCCTCCCCACACATACACATTAGTAACGACCTCGGACCACAGCCGCCTTCCTAAGAAAGCAAATAACGCCAAAATACTATAAAACAATATACACATTCCCAAACCAATAAAAGCAAACACACACACGCACAAACACGCGCACACACACACATAAACACACACACACACACACACACACACACACACACACACACACACACACACACACACACACACACACACACACCCTACCCCACCCTAAAGGAAAAGAAAAACACATTAGCAGAAAGACATAGCCACTGACTACAGCCAGGTCAAAATCTCCCTGGACAAACCAAATAAAAAAGCCATAAAAAAAAGACATTAAAAATTCAGCATACCTATGTATAATAAACACTTACAAGCCTCCACCCCTTGGAAAACTTCTAACTAACGAAAATCGCCATTTTTACACATTTGAAAATAATTTCTGACGAGGACGCATCAGACCGTCTGAAACGTACGTAAACGATTTCAATGACTTAAAAACATTATTACAATGATCCAAACATAATTCTCAATGAAAAACCAAGAAACGGAATAATAAAATAATGTTAAAAAATACACATTGTTGGTGACTACTCCCTTATTTAAATATACATCTTTCTTTCGTTGGAATTTATTAACCCATTTTATATATATATATATATATATATATATATATATATATATATATATATATATATATATATATATATATATATATATATATATATACAGTACGGGTTTGAGCCTGCCTTCCTACTACCACTTTTTTTTTCTCAACATACACCTCCCAACACTCGGCCAACTCAGGGGTGAATTGCTAGTATGTAATATATATATATATATATATATATATATATATATATATATATATATAATATAAATATATATAATATAAATATATATATATAATATAAATATATATATATAATATAAATATATACATATATATATAATATAAATAAATATATATAATATAAATATATATATATAATATAAATAAATATATATATATATAATATAAATATATATATATAATATAAATATATATATATATATAATATAAATATATATATATATATAATATAAATATATATATATATAATATAAATATATATATATAATATAAATAAATATATATATATATAATATAAATAAATATATATATAATATAAATAAATATATATATATATAATATAAATAAATATATATATATGATATAAATATATATGATATAAATATATATAATATAAATATATATAATATAATATATATATAATATATATATATATAATAGAATATATATATAATATGTATATATATAATATAATATATACATATAATATAATATATATATGTATATATATATATATAATAGAATATATATATAATATGTATATATATATAATATAATATATATATATAATATAATATATATATATGTATATATATATATATATATATATATATATATATATATATATATATATATATATATATATATATATCTCATTGTTGTTATCATGTATTGTCAAGGAAGCCCAGTTTTGATGTTCATGATTAAAAGTAGGAAATACAAAAAAAGAAAAGAAAGGGGGATGCCAGCTATGAGAGCTTCCATTTATTTATTTATTTTTTATTTTCCACTTTTAATCATGAACATCAAAACGGGTCTTTCTCTCATGATTGGAATAATGAAATTTTGTACCCCACATAAAAACATGATATATATATGTATATATATATATATATATATATATATATATATATATATATATATATAAATATATACAAATATATATATAAATAAAAATGTAGAAAGTATGTTTGTTTGTAAGCAGTAATCTAAAATACTACTGAAGCGATAGCCTCGGCATTTTGCGATACCGTTTTTATCTAATCCAAGGCTGTTTTTACATATTTAAAATGAAAAATATTACAATATCAAAAAAAAAATCTTTTTCCAAAATTTTTTTCTTTTCAGCAAAAGGCGACCACTTTTGAATGCGACAAAAATTCGTTTTTTTTCCATTATTTTTTTTTAACAATTGTTTTACTATTTCGCTGTAAACTAATATTGTTCATTTTTAAACTAATATAGCTAATTTTTATATATTTACTATCAAATAATAAAAAAAACATCATATTGATCGATAAATGCCGAAAAATACGATTGTGACTTTACACGTGCATAAAAAACGTTTTTATGAATTATTACAAGAATAGAAGAAAAATTGTTACAGTAAGTTGTTGTTTCTTTTTAATTTTGTTATATTTTATTTTTTTTTCTTGTGATTTTATTATATTTACTTCAGTATTTTCCTGGAGTAGAGCTATTAAGCTTAGATAATTGGCGACGCTCGGCGAAAACCAGCGGTTAATGTTACGTTTTGAGCAAAGCTCAGCGGCCAGTTACGTCTGGTTCACATTCTGCACAAGTACCAGTTGTTTTTTAATGTGTGGAAAATCCAGCTTCCGAAATGGGGTACTCTGGATAGGAGCAAAAATAAAAATTGCCTCAGTCTAGAAGGATTTCTCATCCACTGATCAAGGGCACCATTTGTTTCTTCTCTCTTTCTCTCTCTCCATCCATCTCTCTCTGTATCTCTCTATCACCCTCTATCTCTCTTTGAGCCCCTTTCTCTCTCTCACTCCCTATATATCTCTTTCCCCCCTCTCTCTTTTTCTCTATTCCTCTATCTCTCTCCCTCTATGTCTCTAACTCTCCCTGTCTCTTTCTGTCTCAATCTTCCACCCTTTCTCTATTTCCCTCTCTTTCTTTTTTCTATTTCTATCTCTCTATTTGCCTTTATCTATCCGTCTCAAATCTCTCATCCTATTTTAGTTTCCGAAATTAATGACAGTAAATAAGGTATTGTCAAAACACGAATAAATTCTATTTTATTCACCGAATTTACTAACTGTGATGAAGACATTGTTAAAACATTAAACAATCCTATTTTAGTCACTTAAATTAATTACACTGAATAAGGCATCGTCAAAACATGGATAAACCCTGTTTTAGTCACCTAAAGTACTGGCAGTGAGAATAGAAAGTTATTTGAAAATTACTGATAATTAGAACAGCACCAGGGGTAACTAGTAAAACCTTTCTAATTAAATTGATTTTGGCAGGCTTTCGATGACAAAATGACATAGTTTTAGCTCTTGCTGCATGCAGAATAATGGCAACCTTACTATCAGGTAGAAGAACTACTCATTCTGCTTTGAAATTATTATTAAAAATTCAATTTTTCAAAACTCCCATGTTCAATATCTCCAAAACATCCAGCATGGGAAAATATTACACAAATGCACAAAAAATCACTTGAGACTCTTAATAGATCCTTGCAAGATTTGCATGGCAATGTCAGACCATGTAGGAATGCGGTAATATTGCTTGCAGGAGATTTCAGGCAAACGTTACCTGTAATTTCTCAATCAACACTAGCAGATGAAATAAATGCTTGCCTCAAATACTCTACTTTTTGGCCCCATGTGAAGACATTAAACTTAACTCAAAATATACGTATACAGTTGCAGAACGCTCGATCCACAAAGAACATTTCGCATCAATTGTGGGAAATTGAGAATGGAAAAGCGCCGGTGGATCCAAGTTAAAGGTGAATTTCTTTGACTCTTAACTTCTATAATTTAGTTACATCAAAAGAAGAGTTGGTAAAAATGTTTACTTAGATACTCAAATTAATTATAAGAATTCCAGTTGGCTGAGTGAACGAGCTATTCTTGCAGCTCAAAACAAAGACGTCCATGAACTTAACGTTATTATTCAGCTTAAAATTCCAAGTGAGGTAGTCACATACAAGTCTGTCAACTCTGTTGTGGAAGCAGATTAAGTGGTTAATTATCCAACAGAATTTTGGAATTCATTAGATTTGCTAGTGATGCCACTGCATGTACTGCAATTGAAAATTGGCGTACGAATTATCATGTTGTGAAATATAAACCAACCCAAGCTTTACAATGGCACATTCCTGTGATTCCACCGGATACATCATTTCACTTTAGGAGATTACAATTCCAAATTCTATTGTCGTTTGCAATCACCATCAACAAAGCTCAGGGACAATCTTTGTAATTGTGTGGCTTACATCTACAAACTAACTGTTTCCCACAGGGAAAATTTATGTTGCGTGTTCAAGAGTCAGCAAATCAGAAAATCTCTATATCAGCTTAGAAAATGGAACAACAAAAAATTGTGTATCCACACGTACTGAAAAATTAAACATATAAGAAACATGCATTTTCTCATTTTTGAATTTTTTCCACTGCGCCAAATTGAGCCACAGTAACGCATGGCAGGGCACAGTTAGTATATATATATATATATATATATATATATATATATATATATATATGAACTCTTCCATCGATTTCGACGTATGTGCGTATCAAAAAAAAAAAAAAAAACTAATTTCAATTTCGGTATTTCTGTCTTTCATGGGACTTGAGCCCCGCTAGTGGCTTGCAAATGCGGCCATAAGCCGTAAACGAAGATGTATTCAATGACGTGCCACTTAGTTTCATCATTACATGATGAAAAATGTGAGCCAGAAATGCACTTCAGCATCATTTTAGATATAGTCCAAATGAGTTTGTATTTGCGTCAAATATTAACGCTCCATAGCTTGAATGATTGGTTACCTACATTGGAAACTGCAACAACAATAGTTACAACAATATGGCTAGAATCAATTTCAATTCCCTATATGCTTCATAGAAATCGAATGAAATAAAAGAATTCAGAAAGCCTTGAGATATAATATAAAGACTTATGCAGACTAAAGGTTTATGACAGGTGACCTTGTCCACAAATCTACAATATATGGCATGGTCCTGCTAAAGTTTTGTGTAAAGAAGGTCAATATGTATTGATCAGATATGGAGGAGCATTTTTCAGAATGTATCCATATCACTTAAAGGTAGACAGGGAATCGTCCAGAGAATGAAGAAAATACAAATTCTTCGAATGAGATGAATGAAGTGTTGGAAAAGGAAGATTAAGGATAATATAATAATTTTATTAACAATAGAAAAGAAGTGAAGGATAATATAATTTTATTAACAATAGAAAAGAAGTGAAGGATAATATAATAATTTTATTAACAATAGAAAAGAAGTGAAGGATAATATAATAATTTTATTAACAATAGAAAAGAAGTGAAGGATAATATAATTTTTTTAACAATAGAAAAGAAGTGAAGGATAATATAATAATTTTATTAACAATAGAAAAGAAGTGAAGGATAATATAATAATTTTATTAACAATAGAAAAGAAGTGAAGGATTATATAATAATTTTATTAACAATAGAAAAGAAGTGAAGGATTATATAATAATTGTATTAACAATAGAAAAGAAGTGAAGGATAATATAATAATTTTTTTAACAATAGAAAAGAAGTGAAGGATAATACAATTTTATTAACAATAGAAACGAAGTGAAGGATAATATAATAATTTTATTAACAATAGAAAAGAAGTGAAGGATAATATAATAATTTTTTTAACAATAGAAAAAGAAGTTAAGGATAATATAATAATTTTATTAACAATAGAAAAGAAGTGAAGGATAATATAATTTTATTAACAATAGAAAAGAAGTGAAGGATAATATAATTTTTTTAACAATAGAAAAGAAGTGAAGGATAATATAATAATTTTTTTAACAATAGAAAAGAAGTGAAGGATAATATAATGATTTTATTAACAATAGAAAAGAAGTGAAGGATAATATAATAATTTTTTTAACAATAAAAAAGAAGTGAAGGATAATATAATTTTATTAACAATAGAATAGAAGTGAAGGATAATATAATAATTTTATTAACAATAGAAAAGAAGTGAAGGATAATATAATAATTTTTTTAACAATAGAAAAGAAGTGAAGGATAATATAATTTAATTTACAATAGAAAAGAAGTGAAGGATAATATAATAATTTTATTAACAATAGAAAAGAAGTGAAGGATAATATAATCATTTTATTAACAATAGAAACGAAGTGAAGGATAATATAATGATTTTATTAACAATAGAAAAGAAGTGAAGGATAATATAATTTTATTAACAATAGAAAAGAAGTGAAGGATAATATAATGATTTTATTAACAATAGAAAAGAAGTGAAGGATAATATAATTTTATTAACAATAGAAAAGAAGTTAAGGATAATATAATAATTTTATTAACAATAGAAAAGAAGTGAAGGATAATATAATTTTATTAACAATAGAAACGAAGTGAAGGATAATATAATAATTTTATTAACAATAGAAAAGAAGTGAAGGATAATATAATCATTTTATTAACAATAGAAAAGAAGTGAAGGATAATATAATTTTATTAACAATAGAAAAGAAGTGAAGGATAATATAATAATTTTATTAACAATAGAAAAGAAGTGAAGGATAATATAATTTTTTTAACAATAGAAAAGAAGTGAAGGATAATATAATAATTTTATTAACAATAGAAAAGAAGTGAAGGATAATATAATTTTATTAACAATAGAAAAGAAGTGAAGGATTATATAATAATTTTTTTAACAATAGAAAAGAAGTGAAGGATAATATAATAATTTTATTAACAATAGAAACGAAGTGAAGGATAGCATAATAATTTTATTAACAATAGAAAAGAAGTGAAGGATAATATAATAATTTTTTTAACAATAGAAAATAAGTGAAGGATAATATAATTTTATTAACAATAGAAAAGAAGTTAAGGATAATATAATAATTTTATTAACAATAGAAAAGAAGTGAAGGATAATATAATTTTATTAACAATAGAAAAGAAGTGAAGGATAATATAATAATTTTATTAACAATAGAAAAGAAGTGAAGGATAATATAATAATTTTTTTAACAATAGAAAAGAAGTGAAGGATAATATAATTTTATTAACAATAGAAAAGAAGTGAAGGATAATATAATAATTTTATTAACAATAGAAAAGAAGTGAAGGACAATATAATGATTTTATTAACAATAGAAAAGAAGTGAAGGATAATATAATAATTTTTTTAACAATAGAAAAGAAGTGAAGGATAATATAATAATTGTATAAACAATAGAAAAGAAGTGAAGGATAATATAATAATTTTTTTAACAATAGAAAAGAAGTGAAGGATAATATAATTTTATTAACAATAGAAAAGAAGTGAAGGATAATATAATAATTTTTTTAACAATAGAAAAGAAGCGAAGGATAATATAATGATTTTATTAACAATAGAAAAGAAGTGAAGGATAATATAATAATTTTATTAACAATAGAAAAGAAGTGAAGGATAATATAATTTTATTAACAATAGAATAGAAGTGAAGGATAATATAATAATTTTTTTAACAATAGAAAAGAAGTGAAGGATAATATAATAATTTTTTTAACAATAGAAAAGAAGTGAAGGATAATATAATTTTATTAACAATAGAAAAGAAGTGAAGGATAATATAATAATTTTATTAACAATAGAAAAGAAGTGAAGGATAATATAATAATTTTATTAACAATAGAAACGAAGTGAAGGATAATATAATGATTTTATTAACAATAGAAAAGAAGTGAAGGATAATATAATTTTATTAACAATAGAAAAGAAGTGAAGGATAATATAATAATTTTATTAACAATAGAAAAGAAGTGAAGGATAATATAATAATTTTATTAACAATAGAAAAGAAGTGAAGGATAATATAATAATTTTATTAACAATAGAAAAGAAGTGAAGGATAATATAATAATTTTTTTAACAATAGAAAAGAAGTGAAGGATAATATAATTTTATTAACAATAGAAAAGAAGTGAAGGATAATATAATAATTTTATTAACAATAGAAAAGAAGTGAAGGATAATATAATTTTATTAACAATAGAAAAGAAGTGAAGGATAATATAATAATTTTATTAACAATAGAAAAGAAGTGAAGGATAATATAATTTTATTAACAATAGAAAAGAAGTGAAGGATAATATAATAATTTTATTAACAATAGAAAAGAAGTGAAGGATAATATAATGATTTTATTAATAATAGACAAGAAGTGAAGGATAATATAATAATTTTATTAACAATAGAAAAGAAGTGAAGGATAATATAATGATTTTATTAACAATAGACAAGAAGTGAAGGATAATATAATAATTTTTTTAACAATAGAAAAGAAGTGAAGGATAATATAATAATTTTATTAACAATAGAAAAGAAGTGAAGGATAATATAATAATTTTTTTAACAATAGAAAAGAAGTGAAGGATAATATAATAATTGTATAAACAATAGAAAAGAAGTGAAGGATAATATAATAATTTTTTTAACAATAGAAAAGAAGTGAAGGATAATATAATTTTATTAACAATAGAAAAGAAGTGAAGGATAATATAATAATTTTTTTAACAATAGAAAAGAAGCGAAGGATAATATAATGATTTTATTAACAATAGAAAAGAAGTGAAGGATAATATAATAATTTTATTAACAATAGAAAAGAAGTGAAGGATAATATAATTTTATTAACAATAGAATAGAAGTGAAGGATAATATAATAATTTTTTTAACAATAGAAAAGAAGTGAAGGATAATATAATAATTTTTTTAACAATAGAAAAGAAGTGAAGGATAATATAATTTTATTAACAATAGAAAAGAAGTGAAGGATAATATAATAATTTTATTAACAATAGAAAAGAAGTGAAGGATAATATAATAATTTTATTAACAATAGAAACGAAGTGAAGGATAATATAATGATTTTATTAACAATAGAAAAGAAGTGAAGGATAATATAATTTTATTAACAATAGAAAAGAAGTGAAGGATAATATAATAATTTTATTAACAATAGAAAAGAAGTGAAGGATAATATAATAATTTTATTAACAATAGAAAAGAAGTGAAGGATAATATAATAATTTTATTAACAATAGAAAAGAAGTGAAGGATAATATAATAATTTTTTTAACAATAGAAAAGAAGTGAAGGATAATATAATTTTATTAACAATAGAAAAGAAGTGAAGGATAATATAATAATTTTATTAACAATAGAAAAGAAGTGAAGGATAATATAATTTTATTAACAATAGAAAAGAAGTGAAGGATAATATAATAATTTTATTAACAATAGAAAAGAAGTGAAGGATAATATAATTTTATTAACAATAGAAAAGAAGTGAAGGATAATATAATAATTTTATTAACAATAGAAAAGAAGTGAAGGATAATATAATGATTTTATTAATAATAGACAAGAAGTGAAGGATAATATAATAATTTTATTAACAATAGAAAAGAAGTGAAGGATAATATAATGATTTTATTAACAATAGACAAGAAGTGAAGGATAATATAATAATTTTTTTAACAATAGAAAAGAAGTGAAGGATAATATAATAATTTTATTAACAATAGAAAAGAAGTGAAGGATAATATAATAATTTTTTTAACAATAGAAAAGAAGTGAAGGATAATATAATTTTATTAACAATAGAAAAGAAGTGAAGGATGATATAATAATTTTATTAACAATAGAAAAGAAGTGAAGGATAATATAATGATTTTATTAACAATAGAAACGAAGTGAAGGATAATATAATAATTTTTTTAACAATAGAAAAGAGGTGAAGGATAATATAATAATTGTATTAACAATAGAAAAGAAGTGATGGATAATATAATAATTTTTTTAACAATAGAAAAGAAGTGAAGGATAATATAATTTTATTAACAATAGAAAAGAAGTGAAGAATAATATAATAATTTTATTAACAATAGAAAAGAAGCGAAGGATAATATAATGATTTTATTAACAATAGAAAAGAAGTGAAGGATAATATAATAATTTTTTAACAATAGAAAAGAAGTGAAGGATAATATAATTTTATTAACAATAGAATAGAAGTGAAGGATAATATAATAATTTTTTTAACAATAGAAAAGAAGTGAAGGATAATATAATAATTTTTTTAACAATAGAAAAGAAGTGAAGGATAATATAATTTTATTAACAATAGAAAAGAAGTGAAGGATAATATAATAATTTTATTAACAATAGAAAAGAAGTGAAGGATAATATAATAATTTTATTAACAATAGAAAAGAAGTGAAGGATAATATAATAATTTTATTAACAATAGAAAAGAAGTGAAGGATAATATAATTTTATTAACAATAGAAAAGAGGTGAAGGATAATATAATGATTTTATTAACAATAGAAAAGAAGTGAAGGATAATATAATAATTTTATTAACAATAGAAAAGAAGTGAAGGATAATATAATAATTTTATTAACCATAGAAAAGAAGTGAAGGATAATATAATTTTATTAACAACAGAAACGAAGTGAAGGATAATATAATAATTTTATTAACAATAGAAAAGAAGTGAAGGATAATATAATTTTATTAACAATAGAAAAGAAGTGAAGGATAATATAATAATTTTATTAACAATAGAAAAGAAGTGAAGGATAATATAATAATTTTTTTAACAATAGAAAAGAAGTGAAGGATAATATAATTTTATTAACAATAGAAAAGAAGTGAAGGATAATATAATAATTTTATTAACAATAGAAAAGAAGTGAAGGACAATATAATGATTTTATTAACAATAGAAAAGAAGTGAAGGATAATATAATAATTTTTTTAACAATAGAAAAGAAGTGAAGGATAATATAATAATTGTATTAACAATAGAAAAGAAGTGAAGGATAATATAATAATTTTTTTAACAATAGAAAGGAAGTGAAGGATAATATAATTTTATTAACAATAGAAAAGAAGTGAAGGATAATATAATAATTTTTTTAACAATAGAAAAGAAGCGAAGGATAATATAATGATTTTATTAACAATAGAAAAGAAGTGAAGGATAATATAATAATTTTATTAACAATAGAAAAGAAGTGAAGGATAATATAATTTTATTAACAATAGAATAGAAGTGAAGGATAATATAATAATTTTTTTAACAATAGAAAAGAAGTGAAGGATAATATAATAATTTTTTTAACAATAGAAAAGAAGTGAAGGATAATATAATTTTATTAACAATAGAAAAGAAGTGAAGGATAATATAATAATTTTATTAACAATAGAAAAGAAGTGAAGGATAATATAATAATTTTATTAACAATAGAAACGAAGTGAAGGATAATATAATGATTTTATTAACAATAGAAAAGAAGTGAAGGATCATATAATTTTATTAACAATAGAAAAGAAGTGAAGGATAATATAATAATTTTATTAACAATAGAAACGAAGTGAAGGATAATATAATGATTTTATTAACAATAGAAAAGAAGTGAAGGATAATATAATTTTATTAACAGTAGAAAAGAAGTGAAGGATAATATAATAATTTTATTAACAATAGAAAAGAAGTGAAGGATAATATAATAATTTTATTAACAATAGAAAAGAAGTGAAGGATAATATAATAATTTTATTAACAATAGAAAAGAAGTGAAGGATAATATAATAATTTTTTTAACAATAGAAAAGAAGTGAAGGATAATATAATTTTATTAACAATAGAAAAGAAGTGAAGGATAATATAATAATTTTATTAACAATAGAAAAGAAGTGAAGGATAATATAATTTTATTAACAATAGAAAAGAAGTGAAGGATAATATAATAATTTTATTAACAATAGAAAAGAAGTGAAGGATAATATAATTTTATTAACAATAGAAAAGAAGTGAAGGATAATATAATAATTTTATTAACAATAGAAAAGAAGTGAAGGATAATATAATGATTTTATTAATAATAGACAAGAAGTGAAGGATAATATAATAATTTTATTAACAATAGAAAAGAAGTGAAGGATAATATAATGATTTTATTAACAATAGACAAGAAGTGAAGGATAATATAATAATTTTTTTAACAATAGAAAAGAAGTGAAGGATAATATAATAATTTTATTAACAATAGAAAAGAAGTGAAGGATAATATAATAATTTTTTTAACAATAGAAAAGAAGTGAAGGATAATATAATTTTATTAACAATAGAAAAGAAGTGAAGGA
The DNA here is from genome assembly GCF_053919585.1 of Euprymna scolopes. Taxonomy (NCBI): domain Eukaryota; kingdom Metazoa; phylum Mollusca; class Cephalopoda; order Sepiida; family Sepiolidae; genus Euprymna; species Euprymna scolopes. Next base: position 79,933,078 of record NC_136504.1, read on the forward strand.
TGATATAATAATTTTATTAACAATAGAAAAGAAGTGAAGGATAATATAATGATTTTATTAACAATAGAAACGAAGTGAAGGATAATATAATAATTTTTTTAACAATAGAAAAGAGGTGAAGGATAATATAATAATTGTATTAACAATAGAAAAGAAGTGATGGATAATATAATAATTTTTTTAACAATAGAAAAGAAGTGAAGGATAATATAATTTTATTAACAATAGAAAAGAAGTGAAGAATAATATAATAATTTTATTAACAATAGAAAAGAAGCGAAGGATAATATAATGATTTTATTAACAATAGAAAAGAAGTGAAGGATAATATAATAATTTTTTAACAATTGAAAAGAAGTGAAGGATAATATAATTTTATTAACAATAGAATAGAAGTGAAGGATAATATAATAATTTTTTTAACAATAGAAAAGAAGTGAAGGATAATATAATAATTTTTTTAACAATAGAAAAGAAGTGAAGGATAATATAATTTTATTAACAATAGAAAAGAAGTGAAGGATAATATAATAATTTTATTAACAATAGAAAAGAAGTGAAGGATAATATAATAATTTTATTAACAATAGAAAAGAAGTGAAGGATAATATAATAATTTTATTAACAATAGAAAAGAAGTGAAGGATAATATAATTTTATTAACAATAGAAAAGAGGTGAAGGATAATATAATGATTTTATTAACAATAGAAAAGAAGTGAAGGATAATATAATAATTTTATTAACAATAGAAAAGAAGTGAAGGATAATATAATAATTTTATTAACAATAGAAAAGAAGTGAAGGATAATATAATTTTATTAACAATAGAAACGAAGTGAAGGATAATATAATAATTTTATTAACAATAGAAAAGAAGTGAAGGATAATATAATTTTATTAACAATAGAAAAGAAGTGAAGGATAATATAATAATTTTATTAACAATAGAAAAGAAGTGAAGGATAATATAATAATTTTTTCAACAATAGAAAAGAAGTGAAGGATAATATAATTTTATTAACAATAGAAAAGAAGTGAAGGATAATATAATAATTTTATTAACAATAGAAAAGAAGTGAAGGACAATATAATGATTTTATTAACAATAGAAAAGAAGTGAAGGATAATATAATAATTTTTTTAACAATAGAAAAGAAGTGAAGGATAATATAATAATTGTATTAACAATAGAAAAGAAGTGAATGATAATATAATAATTTTTTTAACAATAGAAAAGAAGTGAAGGATAATATAATTTTATTAACAATAGAAAAGAAGTGAAGGATAATATAATAATTTTTTTAACAATAGAAAAGAAGCGAAGGATAATATAATGATTTTATTAACAATAGAAAAGAAGTGAAGGATAATATAATAATTTTATTAACAATAGAAAAGAAGTGAAGGATAATATAATTTTATTAACAATAGAATAGAAGTGAAGGATAATATAATAATTTTTTTAACAATAGAAAAGAAGTGAAGGATAATATAATAATTTTTTTAACAATAGAAAAGAAGTGAAGGATAATATAATTTTATTAACAATAGAAAAGAAGTGAAGGATAATATAATAATTTTTTTAACAATAGAAAAGAAGTGAAGGATAATATAATAATTTTATTAACAATAGAAACGAAGTGAAGGATAATATAATGATTTTATTAACAATAGAAACGAAGTGAAGGATAATATAATTTTATTAACAATAGAAAAGAAGTGAAGGATAATATAATAATTTTATTAACAATAGAAAAGAAGTGAAGGATAATATAATAATTTTATTAACAATAGAAAAGAAGTGAAGGATAATATAATTTTATTAACAATAGAAACGAAGTGAAGGATAATATAATAATTTTATTAACAATAGAAAAGAAGTGAAGGATAATATAATAATTTTATTAACAATAGAAAAGAAGTGAAGGATAATATAATTTTATTAACAATAGAAAAGAAGTGAAGGATAATATAATAATTTTATTAACAATAGAAAAGAAGTGAAGGATAATATAATGATTTTATTAACAATAGAAAAGAAGTGAAGGATAATATAATAATTTTATTAACAATAGAAAAGAAGTGAAGGATAATATAATTTTATTAACAATAGAAAAGAAGTGAAGGATAATATAATAATTTTATTTACAATAGAAAAGAAGTGAAGGATAATATAATGATTTTATTAATAATAGACAAGAAGTGAAGGATAATATAATAATTTTATTAACAATAGAAAAGAAGTGAAGGATAATATAATGATTTTATTTACAATAGACAAGAAGTGAAGGATAATATAATAATTTTTTTAACAATAGAAAAGAAGTGAAGGATAATATAATAATTTTATTAACAATAGAAAAGAAGTGAAGGATAATATAATAATTTTTTTAACAATAGAAAAGAAGTGAAGGATAATATAATTTTATTAACAATAGAAAAGAAGTGAAGGATAATATAATAATTTTATTAACAATAGAAAAGAAGTGAAGGATAATATAATGATTTTATTAACAATAGAAACGAAGTGAAGGATAATATAATAATTTTTTTAACAATAGAAAAGAGGTGAAGGATAATATAATAATTGTATTAACAATAGAAAAGAAGTGATGGATAATATAATAATTTTTTTAACAATAGAAAAGAAGTGAAGGATAATATAATTTTATTAACAATAGAAAAGAAGTGAAGGATAATATAATAATTTTATTAACAATAGAAAAGAAGCGAAGGATAATATAATGATTTTATTAACAATAGAAAAGAAGTGAAGGATAATATAATAATTTTTTAACAATAGAAAAGAAGTGAAGGATAATATAATTTTATTAACAATAGAATAGAAGTGAAGGATAATATAATAATTTTTTTAACAATAGAAAAGAAGTGAAGGATAATATAATAATTTTTTTAACAATAGAAAAGAAGTGAAGGATAATATAATTTTATTAACAATAGAAAAGAAGTGAAGGATAATATAATAATTTTATTAACAATAGAAAAGAAGTGAAGGATAATATAATAATTTTATTAACAATAGAAAAGAAGTGAAGGATAATATAATAATTTTATTAACAATAGAAAAGAAGTGAAGGATAATATAATTTTATTAACAATAGAAAAGAGGTGAAGGATAATATAATGATTTTATTAACAATAGAAAAGAAGTGAAGGATAATATAATAATTTTATTAACAATAGAAAAGAAGTGAAGGATAATATAATAATTTTATTAACAATAGAAAAGAAGTGAAGGATAATATAATTTTATTAACAATAGAAACGAAGTGAAGGATAATATAATAATTTTATTAACAATAGAAAAGAAGTGAAGGATAATATAATAATTTTTTTAACAATAGAAAAGAAGTGAAGGATAATATAATTTTATTAACAATAGAAAAGAAGTGAAGGATAATATAATAATTTTATTAACAATAGAAAAGAAGTGAAGGATAATATAATTTTATTAACAATAGAAAAGAAGTGAAGGATAATATAATAATTTTATTAACAATAGAAAAGAAGTGAAGGATAATATAATTTTATTAACAATAGAAAAGAAGTGAAGGATTATATAATAATTTTTTTAACAATAGAAAAGAAGTGAAGGATAATATAATTTTATTAACAATAGAAACGAAGTGAAGGATAATATAATAATTTTATTAACAATAGAAAAGAAGTGAAGGATAATATAATAATTTTATTAACAATAGAAAAGAAGTGAAGGATGATATAATTTTATTAACAATAGAAAAGAAGTGAAGGATAATATAATAATTTTATTAACAATAGAAAAGAAGTGAAGGATAATATAATTTTATTAACAATAGAAGAGAAGTGAAGGATAATATAATTTTATTAACAATAGAAAAGAAGTGAAGGATAATATAATAATTTTATTAACAATAGAAAAGAAGTGAAGGATAATATAATGATTTTATTAACAATAGACAAGAAGTGAAGGATAATATAATAATTTTATTTACAATAGAAAAGAAGTGAAGGATAATATAATGATTTTATTAACAATAGACAAGAAGTGAAGGATAATATAATAATTTTTTTTAACAATAGAAAAGAAGTGAAGGATAATATAATTTTATTAACAATAGAAAAGAAGTGAAGGATAATATAATAATTTTTTTAACAATAGAAAAGAAGTGAAGGATAATATAATTTTATTAACAATAGAAACGAAGTGAAGGATAATATAATAATTTTATTAACAATAGAAAAGAAGTGAAGGATAATATAATAATTTTTTTAACAATAGAAAAGAAGTGAAGGATAATATAATTTTATTAACAATAGAAAAGAAGTGAAGGATAATATAATAATTTTATTAACAATAGAAAAGAAGTGAAGGATAATATAATTTTATTAACAATAGAAAAGAAGTGAAGGATAACAGCATAGAGCCAAATAGAAACGCAGTTGTAGAATATGAATTGAGAGGAAATGATGAGCGGAAGAAAGAAATGATAATAAGCACACAACAAAAGTCAATAGGAAAATGTAGGTATCGGCTAAATGTGATACCAGAAACAGAGAATGAAGATCCTTTTGTGTCGATTGGATCTTGTTGATCAATGAAGAATACTTTCTTAACTAACAGAGTGAAAAAGTAATCAGGAATAGTTGTGCTTACTCTGAACAAGAACAAGATGTGATTAATGCAAAGACAAAGGAATTGGAAAATATGAAGTATAGGAATGCGTGCCTGACATGGGAGGGAAATGTATATCAATAAGATGGGTTATAATAGAACAATTTATGAATGACAAAAATATAAATAAGGCTTGTCTCCTTGCACATGGTTATGAAAAAAATCTTTAAACTTAAAACAGATTCTCCAACAATGCAATCAAAAGTCTGTGCATCTTATATTGTTAACAGTCGTCAGGTGGAGCTTGATTTTACCTCAACATTTCGACAAGGTAATATGTTGGAGAGATAGGTATTCCTTAGACCAACATCTGATGTGTGTCCAGAATCACAGGTGTAGACTAAAAAGATGCATTTATAGTTTAAATGATGCACCTAGTTCATGGAACAAGCGAAAGAACGTTAATTTTCTCAAGAAAACACTAGCAATGTTATGTCCCGTTGTCTCTAGATAGAAGAAATTCTGTTCCTTGTGTTAAGTTATTAGAGTGATCTCCCTTGCTTGTTGTTGTAGATTCATTTGACTGGAAAAATAAGATGGGTGGAGGTTTATTTAAGATCGGGCATCTGTATTATTATTATTAGAAATTATTGAAGAGTCAAAAAAATGGAAGAAGAAAAACTTGAAATAACAGATTTAGATTATAAGTGCCCCCAATAATTCCTTGATTTCCCTAAAAACTGAAATTTTATGCAAGTTTGCATAGTATAAAACGTTTTATTTGCCCTAATTAATATTACTTAATTTATTTTCCCTGATTAATAAACACAAAACGTTTATTTGTCCTAATTAATATTACTTAATTTATTTGTCCTGATTAATAAACACAAAACGTTTATTTGTCCTGATACAAAATACTAATTTATTTTTTGAGCACAGAAAATGTATAAAATTGAACAGTTTTGCTTACCTGCCAACACTTGTTCTGATACTACACTTTATATTTTCTGTCTTTTGTTAGTCATGGATAAAACCTAGACTCTTACAATTGTAATTTTTATCACAATCCAGAGTTCCCCTTTTTGGGGAGCTGGATTATCTCCAGATTAACAATCGACCCTTCGTTTAACTCTATCTTCATCAAGATAACAATTCCGTTAAGTTTCTTTCTCTCTCCTCACACTTTCGATGGCCTTGTGTCGAATTTGTCAATATATGTTAGATTTTTCCATATAAAGTTTAGTATTTGTTCTGATAGTAGACATATTTTTTCTGTCCTCAGCCATGAGGGAGAAATCCTTATACACTAGAGCAATTTTAATTTTTGTCTCAATCCAGAGTGTTTTTGTGTGTGGGTTTTCTCCATAATGGAGAATACAGTAAATAGACTATTTTACTATTTGATTGATTCATGAAAAATAACATAAAACCGGTAATCTAGTAGGGGAATAACAACTGATTACGAATTTATGTATGTCTATTGAAATGAACGGGGCATTTTTTTTTTTTTTTTTTTTTTTAGTCAGTCTTAAAATCTTTATAAATATTTCATATTTTCTCAACTAAGGGTAACAACTCTTACATCCAATCTTCTTTATAAGGGAGAGAACTTTTATTTTTAAATAGATTATGTCCCTTGATATTACAGAAGTTATCGCTTATTTTTTAGTAGTAAAATTGCATCCCCTATCTATCCCTCTCTAAAAAATGGGTTTATTTTTCGGCGATTACATCACACACACACACACACACACACACACACACACACACACACACACACACACACACACACACAATAGGTCCATGTTTCTTTCTATTTCTAAGAGGTAATCATCAGTTTGTTTTAATGCAATTTTATTTCACTTTTAAAGAGGTAAAAATAGAATCAATCGCCGTATAAATAAATAATAATAATAAATCGGCAAATGTGTATTTCAGCGGCGTAAATTATTGGACAAACAAAAATTTACAAAAATTATAAGGCTGAAATAGAACCCGAAAAAATTTAATTTTTTATTATTTTATTAGACCAAATGTACGACAATCGAGGCTGCTATCTTGTTTTGAAAATTTGGCCTTTCTAAGACTTGCCAGATTGGTCTTTTTGAAGCACCGTGATTTTGGCCGCTGTTTTTTTTTTTTTTGTTCTTTTTCTAGTGCATAAATGATTGTAAAGACATTGGTTCCCATTTTTTTTTTTTTTTTTTCATATTGCCATTCTTTTTTTTCCAAATTATGTTATCTTTTTTGGAGGGGGTATTTTCATGAGATTTTTGGTGTCCATGTTATATTTAAAAACAAACAAACAAAAAAATATAATAATTTGGGGAAAAAGAATAGCAATATGAAAAAAAAAAAAAATGGCCACCAATGTCTTAACAATAATTTACGCACTTGAAGTGCACATTTAGAAAAAGGAACCCCCCAAAACGGCAGCCAAACTCATGGTTTCATGTGTGCAGTCACCCCCCACACACACACGCTCGTGCGCAAATAAACGAACTTCTATTCATTTCAATTTCCCCGTGTATTTTGCACAAAAATAAGTTCTTACAGCAACTGCATAATTTCAAATACGCCTACACACTTTTCTTACAACAACAAAAGTTAAATGAACATATTTCTAGCGGACGTAGTTGGCGAAAGTATCACGTGACATAAGCGACCAATGAGAAAATTCAGAAGATTGTCTTTTTAGCGCTTTTCCAAAAATCAAAATATCAGCAGTAGCAATCTTATTTTTTGGAGCCGGTCCAAAATGTATAAAAACGCATCAAACAGTCTTCTAGAATGAATTCAATTAATTCAGTTCATTTCGTTCATTCAGTTACTTCAGTTTTCTTCCTTTCTTCTCACTTCAACAACACACGAGAACATGCCTCTCATCTTCATAACATCGTCGCTGCCAAAGCCATCAACACCATCATTACGCACACAACACGGACATTCAACAATCAGTTATGCACACACGCATCAATTCCGCACATTTTCTTAATTAATAACAACAAATCACTTTCCTAACGAATTACTTTCCTCATAGAACTTTTTAAGTAAGGCGAACTTCGCCAGATAAAAAACAAACTTTAAAATAATCTCATTATTTTCATACTTCTAAACTCATTGATTCCACTAAGGACTTTCACCTAACATTTTAATCATAATGACTTCGAAAAACTTTCACCGATCGGACGTTTGTTTATTCACGTTGTTGTTTTTGTTCAAAAATAAATGCGGTGCATTTTAAATCAGAAAGAGGTGTCATTTTGTTTCATATTTTTTTTTTTTGGGGGGGGGGGCTAAGAGATTTAATTTTACTTAAACTTCTGATCCCCTACGCATGCAAGAGCGTAAAAAGGCCAAATTTGGCCTAAAAAAAGAGGCTTAGACAGGCCAAATTTTCAAAACAAGATAGCAGCCTCGATTGTCGTACATTTAGTCTAATAAAAAAATAATGTTTTTAGGGTTTTATTTCAGCCTTAGGGTCTTATAATGTGTTTTATATTAGAATAAATATTTTTTATAAATTTTTGTCTGTCAAATAATTTACGCCGCTGAAATACACATTTGCCAAAAACCTCTCAAATATTGGTAATGTCGCTAAATAGGGTTTGTGGGTGATATGAGAAAAATAAGGCATTCAAAATGTTTTTATTTTAAACTTTATTACATGAGAAGTCATTTATTTTAAACTTTATTACATGAGAAGTCATTTATTTTAAACTTTATTACATGAGAAGTCATTTCGAGTAAAAATGTAATTTATTTTACCCACATAAACAAGAGAAATGCATAATTAAAATGTGTAAACAATTTAATCGTGTTAGAATTCAAGATGGCTGTCTTCAATAAGGCCGTAAACATGAAGCGATCAAATACCAACATAGAGTGTAACGGAACTAGTCAGAAGAGACAATTTAAGCAACTTTTATTTTTACTTTAAATAAAAAAAACAAACTATTAAAACGTTGTTTAAACTATTTGTCATTCTAAATTATATACAAAATTTTATTTAATATAATAACTATTGAAAAGTTGTTTAAATTATTTTTCATATTTTTTATTGCATTTATTCTACATGAGTGAAAATTAAAGTTGTTTAAATTGTCATTTTCCGACTAGCCAGCTTTGCCTCGGTTCGTCCCCCTCCAAGTTGTTTAAATTTTTTTGTCATTCTAATTTTAAAAAATTAAATAAAATTGTTTAAAAGTTGTTTAAATTATTTGGGTATTTCAGCACTATTTTTAAATATCATTTTCAAGTTAAATTAAAGTTTTGAAGCATCTTATATTAATTGTTAGATGAAAGTACAGAATAGTTACAAAACACACTCTTCTTCCCATGTTAAGAATGGCTTGCACTGCATCAGTACCATTATTTATCCTGTTTTTTTTTTCTTGCATTTATTTAATATGAGTAAAAATAAAAATTGTTTAAATTTTCATGTTCCGACTAGTCAACTTTGTCTCGGTTCGTTCCGAAAAAAAAAAAAAAAGTAAAAAAGGCGTTTAAATAATTTATTTTATCATTTTGTTCCATTACACCCTATTTGTTGGTTTTTGATCGCAAGGTCAAGGCCTTGTTGAGGATAGCCATCTTGGATTATTACACGATTAAATTGTTTACACATTTAAATCGTGCATTTCTCAAGTTTCGAGGGGTAAAATCAATTAAATTTTTACTCGAAATGACTCCTTGATATTCGTCATGTTTACTTTGAACTGTACATTTGAATGTGTTAAATACCCTCCACACGCAATGAGAACGAAGTATGTATTATACTAGCAGACTGCCCGGCATTACCCTGTCATAAAATACGCTTAAATATGATATTTTGATTAATGCAGATTTCGTATTCATTATTATACTAGCGGGGGTACCCGGCGTTGCTCGGGTGTTTGGAGGGGGGGGGGTAAAGAATAAACGAAGTAATAACCCTGTTTAAACTTTAAAAAAAAAATCGGGAAAAAAAACAGCGAACGGACGTAAAACTTCTTTAAAAAGTACGGATTACAAAAATCCAAAAAGGAAAAAGAAAAAAAATGAACGTGTTCGGAAAAACAAAAGCAAAAAAAAAAAAAAAAAAAAAAAACACAGCGAAAAGCGAAAAAAAATGGTATAAATAACTTTGTTCTAATATTAAAAGTTTAAAAATCGAAAAAAAATATATATCTGATAACTCGGATTGAACCTGCAATCTTAAGATAACGACAGTGTCACTTAATCCATTGCATTATGGACGCGTGGGCGAATGTAGGTCGGTTTTTATAATATTTAAACGAATTCAAGGTACAACGTCTTTTGCGCGTGTTGACGCATGCGTAGAAGCCATCTTGTCGCGAAGATACGATTTTTTTTCCACCCCTCCTGGTAGAAAAGGATCTGGTTGAGGGTGAAGAACTGAATGTTTTTGGCCAATTTTTCGATATTTGTCGGCCGAAGGTTTAAGCTTGAAAATGATACCGATCTGACGAAAATCAATGGCCTCTGTCGAAAGTTTTTTGCGAAACACACACAAACACATACAAACACACGCATTTTGGCTTATATATATATATATATATATATATATATATATATATATATATATATATATAGACTAGCGGGGGGTACCCGGTGTTGCCCGCGTGTTTGTAGGTGTGTGGGTGTGTGTGTGTTTTTTTGAGGGGGTGTAAATCAGAACAAAAAGGAAACTTAACGATAGCGATTTTAAAAATGGAAAAAAAGAGAGGGGTTTGTCAGGTACGCTCGAGGCCAATAGGCTGGGTCAGAACATCTGTGCTACGGCGACAGTGGCAATGTAAGAGCGATTAAAAAGTGAGTCGTCAACAAAGAGTAAGTGAAAGGTAGCCGCTTAATGAGGTCATCGCGGGAGCGTTACGACGACGTAAGCAATGGCTATTCAGCAGGGAATATTTTTAGTGCGGGACAGTTTTTAATGATCGTTTTTTTTTGGGGGGGGAAGGAAAATTGGCTCCCCCGTTTATTATTAGAGGAGGAGTAATAAAGCAATTGTCTGATATGACGGCTAAGCCAACATTGACCAAACCTTTAGCTGGATATCCGAATCGAGTTTCGCTTTTTTATACCGAAAAATGAAAGCAACATGCGGCGATGCAAAAATCTGGAATATTTAGCGTTTCAAAGTCGGGCATATTAAATAGACAAGCGAACCCTGTTGTTAACTCGTAGATATTACGATTTAGACGTCATATAAAAAGTTTTAAGAATGACTCCCCCCCCCCTGAGCAGCTCACCGGAAAGAAACCTTTTTCGGACATACCCAAAAAAGTGTACATATATACATACATACATGATGATTGCAACGTCTTCTCAGACAAGTACCACTCCCTCAGACACTTAAAGTCCATGAGCCCAAATGCCTGAGGGAGTATCTATACAAAGATTGTGTTACAAAGTTTTAGCTTTGTACGACAGCTAAATCTCTCTCTCGGTTCAAAATGTTGAGATCCAGCAACAAGCAAAAGCAAGATAGCTAGCAACAAGTTAAACTGCAGACCAGCTTAATACATGTACTGGTTTCCCGCTTTATGATTTTTTTAAATCAGAGATTTGCTTCTCCTAGAAAGATTGCCTTCACCACGGCTTACGGAAGCCCTCCCCACCCCAACACACACACGCAAACATACACGGTGCTAGTTGGCCGTTTACCCTGAAAAAAGGTTCATTCGCCCCTTTGGAAAGGGCGAATATACATACATACATACATACATACACACATTTTCACTTTGATATTTGTAGATTATATGGAACCCGATATATAGTAATGATTTAAAAAGTAAAAAAAAACTGACTCGCGCGCTAGGTGTATCAGAAGCCGCCATTAAAATGTGTGATAAGAACTTAAATAATTCAACTTACTATCTTTCGAAGTTTATAACTACTTGAAAAATGTAATTCAAACCCTAATTTTTTTCAATTAAAGGAGCAAAGACCAATATTTAAAAAAAATAACAGGTTTAATAGCAAATTATGCAATATTTGTTTTTTTAAATCGTTTTTTTAAAGATTTAAAGAAAATCAACGAAATTTTACTTACTTCGATTATAAAATCTTCGATATATAAATTCCAAAAAATAACACCTATAAAAAAATACTATTCAATGTGTACTTCCATTCTTCATTGTTAAGAATTTATCCATATTTATACTTATATTCCATGTCCTTTTTAAATAAAATACTTTTTTAAACAAGGATTAAAAAAAAACAAAAACGCGAACTCATATTTTTTTCACTGTTCAAATAAAGGATGTCTGATTTTCTTCGAGTTTATCTTCCGGTGGCTTCGAAGCGCCACAATTAATGTCTCTTTCTATTGCGTGCGGTAAACCAAAATTAGTATTTTTTAAATATCTAAAAAAAAAAAAGAAAACATTGAATGAAATAGAAAAAATTGTCGTCAGCGTCCGATATTTACTTGACAATCTAAGCATAACACGAGCTTTCACTTAAAAAAAAATCAACGTGGTTTAAAAAAAATGTGTTACACTTTGGACTTTACAGGTAAATTTCCAAAAAAATCACTTCTTTTTTTGTTTTAAATTTGAATATTTTATTTATTGATCTTTTATCTTCAATTTGTGATATATAAAACTTTGGTGAGTAAATTAATTATTTAAACTTTAATAGACATTTCAAAATAGGAGGGGTGAATTAAAAAAAAACGTTTGTCTAAAATATCATATTCGGCGCGCCAACACTTTGTAAACACCGTTTTTTTTTTTTAAATAAAAAAAATATTTTTATTACTTTTTAAACAACTTTAATAGTTTATTTTGGAAGTATATTCCATAAAGAAAATAAACAAACCACTTTTAAAAGAGAAATTAGAAGTTTAAAAAATATTTTATTCGCAGTTTTGTGTTAGTGGTGTCAAAAATTCCCTCCCCCCAAATTCTGACACACGTACTTGTGCACCACTGCCGAGAATAGAAACCAAAACGTTTCGCTTACGATTTACTTTTTCCTTTGACGTTAATGCCTGAGCTATGAAGACATTTTTGCTGCAAGACTAAAAATTAAAACATGAACCGATAACTATTACGTTACGCATGCGTCGTTCGAACTTCACCTGGCAAATTCCATTTTTTTTAATTTTCACACTTTTGCACCTATTTTCCCCAGCTAAAACCCAAATATAAACTTTTGCATGGTTCTGAATACTCTATATATTAAGTTTCATATCTGTAGACCAAAACCTGACAGAGGAGTTTCGTAGGCAAAACTTTTTAAACAAATATATATTCCCATACATGAATATATATAGAAACAGGTTTGTGTTTACTCTAACCTTTTTACGCAAATATTACGCAAGTATAAATCATGTAGAATATCTGCATGAATATAATTACACGTAATAGTTAACTAAAAATGATCATCCCATAAGAAAACCAAAAAACTAATAGGGCATTTATTAAAATGAATGTTTAAAAAATATGCAAATTAGCTAGAGCTTTTGCTAGTGAATGCAATTCCACGATCCACATATAACAAAGTTGTATTTTCTTTTTAAATAAATAGAAAGATGTTTTTTAATATGAATATCAACACACACAAAATAAAATAAAATAAAATTATAGGAGCATAGATAAATACATTCAAGGGACACGATTTATGTCTGTGTACACGACACGCGCTGCGAGTATATTGTGCATTTATGTTTATGTCGGATACACATACCGAATGTAACATAGGTAGTTTTAGCACAATTTACTTGTACATACATTTTAGAGGGACGCAGGGAATATACACAGCTATGTAACATGTTGAGTTATCGGAAATCTACTCCGACGTTGGGATCGCTAATTTTGTATAGGGAAACATCAAAAGAAATAATGACACAGTTTATTCATAGAAAAATAACTAATTTCTATTAACACTTTTTTAGACAACGGCATATAAAAAATAAAATATTCAAATTTAAAACAAAAAAAGAAGTGATTTTTTTGGAAATTTACCTGTAAAGTCCAAAGTGTAATTCAGAGTTTCAAGTGTCCTAATAGTGGAGCAGATTACCCAAACAATCGTTCATTTGATGATACAAGCATGAAATTTGGCATAAATATTCGCTGGATAGTAGATTTTAAGAAAAAAGTGCTGGCCACCTGAAATTCCAATATGGCGGCCATTTTCCAAGATGGCCGCCATAGGAGTCCAAATTTTGAAAAATTTCAGCATATTATTGTATAATACAGTGCGTTTATCGAGCTTAAGTTGGTTTTGTTGTCATAATATTACTCACTTTAAGCTCGTTCAGTGTTCTAGTGTTCCTGTAGAAGCTTGACAAGGGCAACTGCAAAGTTTAGTACAATGCAACTCAGTCTTTTTACATTTGCACCTTCCACCACAGTCTTGCATCCACATTTTGTCAGTTCACTGCAGCATTTTGAAATCGGTTCCAGTGAAGTCCACACAATTTTCCAAGAGTCATCTTCTTTTGACCATTCCCACTTTGAAGGACACTGAAGTTCTGGATCACGTATGACACTTTGTCCTCAAACATGACCTGCTTGATAGGCAGCTCTTTTGGCATGTTCCTTGAGTGCATTTTGAGTTGGTGGGATTAAGTCATATGACCTTTGCTTCTGTGCAAAGAGGTCAAGTCTTGCGTTATCTACTGATGAGGTTGCACTGGACCTATCATACATGAGAATTACATATTTCTCCAATGCTTGTAGATCAGACTCCTCAATTTCAGATGGGCTGAGACTCAGTTTTGCAAATGTGGCTGAGACTTCATTAAATACATTCCATGTCTGCAAGGCTGTCTTTTTCCCTTGCCATTGAAAGAAGATACAACATCACACCCTGTGAAGGCATGGAAGAACAACATTCCCTTGGATTTCTCTGGTCCTAGATTGGACACAAGGTCATGTATAGGAATCCACCTAGCTTCTGACTTAAGGCTGGTCTTATGATATCTGTTCTCTTGTGAGTGTGGCTGTAGTTCTGCACCAAGGGAAGAATATCGTTTTGGGCATATTCCTCAAATGTCTTTGGTGTTTTTGGTGCAACAGCATTCACCAGTGAAGCCCCATCAACAATCAGTACATCAGATTCTGGCTTGGACTCTGGAAGCTGGACTTGCCCTTGGAGAATTTCCACAAGATCTGACTTGGTACTTGGACGTAGGTTACCATTCTTGCTGAGAGAGGGGGGAAACGACTGGTTCTCATGCTTGAAAAATTCCTGTAGATCACAACCTCTAGTTTGGCAAGAGATGAAAAGGCGGAAAAACAGGTGGCAATTCTCCTTTAGCAGTTTCTTCTCAGATTGTTTGCTTTGGCCAGTCCCTGTTTTGAAGAAATCTATGCTGTTCTTCTTGATGGACTGGTAGAAATATTGACCATCGTTAAGTTTATCCATAAACGTTTTGAACTGTTCTTTCCCCTTCTGAAGATGTGTAGCAACACGTTCAGCCGCAGATGATTCTGCTATGTCCTTTGTGTCAAGGGTCAGCAGATCTCCTGTCACCTCAGTGAATGGATTGCCCATTTCCTCTAGGACCATGGTGAGCCTTTGAACCTTCTCAAGGAATGTCTTCTGAGCTGCAGGTGACTGTTCATGGTGACGAGTGTCACTCTTCACATCCTTACTCCCTGATGCTGTTTCATAGTCGGCCACCAACTTCCTTATTTCTGGCCCAGCCACCATCCATCTTCGAAGAGCTGCTGGATCTTCTGTCAGCCCAATAGCTCCACCATCTCCTTTGATGCTAGCATTATTTTGTTCGTGGGCTTGGTCAATGGCGACTGATGAGAAATGCCTGTCAGATTTGTGAACTACAAAGTTTCCATTTTGGAATTGTTGCCTCTCTAAGCTCATCATATCTCGAAGATGACCTGGAAGCCATGAACGATTCTGGCAAAAAATCACATTAAGCTGCTCCACTATAAGAACGTTCGTGTAAGAAGTTTAGTAGCCATATTTGTTCCGACTATCGTTGTGTATGTTGAGTGCATATGAAATTTACATTCGAGAACCATACCTTAAAGGGAATTTGTTCTATTAATATCTAATCTTCAATGTGCGTATGTTTTCGTGTTTTAATTACCACAAAGTCACGCTATGCATGTAAAATTTCTGTTTTGTCTATGAAAGAATATGTGTATGGAGTTCTGTTACTTGAGTTAAGTTAGCACTGTATATAGTAGATCTTGTTGCATCGGGCGAGGTCTCTAGCCCCAAAGAGCCTAGACTGAAGAGTAATGTGCGGACGTGTGTCGAGTTAGAAGGACAATAGGAAAGAGTAAGAAAAATGTGTTTGGGTTTTTATAGTACACATATACTTTCGTAAGTGACGATTTCTTGTACTTTGATTGGTAAAAAAAAATGCACTTTATTTTGTATTGTTTCAATTAAGTATGAATATATGTTTTCATTCTTTCCTTCTATAATGTCCTATCTTCAACACGACCCTTTCAGACAGTTTGATTTTAAATACACGGCCGGGCTTCCCTTTCATTGATCTTACGAAGATGGCTTAATTATTTAAGAAGACTTTATTTACATCATACATAGAAATCGACTATATTAAAATCAGTGGGGAAACAGCCTGACAGTATTGTGTTCCATAGAGGAACAGACTTTGTTCATGGAATTTTCGTTTAGTCTTAGGCAAAGATAGAGTGAGGGAAATTTTGATATACGTTGTAGCTAGACTATTATTTGCAATGTTTTACATAGAGTTTAGCTTAATCGAGTCACAGAAGTTTGTTAAAGCAGTGTTTTCTCAATACGAGGGCCTTTTTACTTCAATGAAAATAACGATAAAGAAGAGCTATGCTTGCAAAGTCTCTTCTGCGAGAGGAAGTATGGAAGTAGAAAGACCCCGCCCACTAAATTTCAAAATTGTTTTGGACCATGTTAAGGCAGGGAAAGTTAGAAACTCCTTCCCAAATGTGGCAAGAATACTCCATCTTAGGACGTATTTGGCTTTTTATAGGTATTATATTTTATCGGTATTATATTATATTATATTATATTATATCGGTATTATATTATATTATATTTTATAGGTAATATATTTTCTAGGTATTATATTTTATAGGTATTACATTTTATTATATTATCATATTTTATAGGTATTATATTTTATAGGTAATATATTTTATAGGTATTATACTTTATAGGTATTATATTTTATAGGTATTATTATATTTTATAGGTATTATATTTTATAGGTATTATATTTCATAGGTATTATATTTTATAGGTAATATATTTTATAGGTATTATATTTTATGGGTAATATATTTTATAGGTATTATATTTTATAGGTATTATATTTTATAGTCTTTATATATTATATTTTATAGGTATTATTATATTTTATAGGTATTATATTTTATGGGTATTATATTTTATAGATATTATATTATGCCAGGAGTGAGATAATTTCTGGAGCGGTAAACTGATTGAACAATTGTTCCAGCAATTTCGGCAATAGTTTTGATGTAGGCCTTCCATTTTAGGTCAAAAGTGAAGGTCAGTTACAGAAGTTTGTCAAAGCAGGATGTTTTCTCAATACGAGGGTCTTTTACTTCAATTGGGGCTAAGTGAAGACTAGGGCATTGGTGGTGAAAAGATAAGTTTGTTTTTGGGTGTAATAAAAATAACTAACCACTTTTATCCTATTTCATTGCGTGATCAAGGTCAGAGGAGGGAAAATCAAAAATATCTTGGTCATTGTCGATCTTTGAAGTGTTGCTATAGATGGTGGTATCGTCAGCATAGATGTTGACAAAAGATCTCAGAATGTGATTTGGGAGATCGTTGATGAAGACCAGGAAGAGAGTTGAGTCTAGGATAGATCATTGAACGTTAATATTTCGGATTTCTGAGCATCCACGATCACTTCAATAAACCTATCAGAGAAAAAGATGGTTAAGAGGATATTTCCAGTTATTCTGTAGCTGGAAATCTTGTGAAGTGGACCATTATCCCATTCCTATCAAACATTCCTATAAATATGTCAAGAGTTATTGTTCTAGAAACGCAGCTATCACCAATAGATTTATTAACCTTGTGTAATACTAGCATCAGCTGTGGATCTCGCAGAATGGAAACCATAGTTGTTTTTGCTGAGGTGGTTGAGTGCGTTGTTTTTGCTGAAGTGGTTGACACTTTCAAGTCACTTGGATCGACCCGATATAGATACGCATGCAAAACAATTAGCTTTTGATAACGGCAAGTTTATTATGAAAAGAAAATAACTTTACTACCAAAAATGGCGTGCAGAGGTTTGGTGATGCTCTGAGGATGCTCGGTGTCAATTCATTGATTGACTGTTCTGAAAACTCAAGCATAAGTCATGGCACTGAGAATTATTTTGAGAAATAAATATAATTTGAATATGATTAAATGCCCCTCTCCTCTCTACAAATTTGGAGGCCTGGGGCCATCGCTTCATCACCCCCTCATTCTACACGCCATTAACTAATAAATAACTAAACGGTTTAATAAAAAATAACATACATTAAATCACAGCAAATATATTTTAAATTGCATAAAAAAAGTATAAACCAAACACCCAAATAAGATCTGAACCTCGACATGGGTCGTTTTAATTACAGACTAAGAACGATTTAGTTTTTTAATAGTTGTTAATTGAAAAAACAAAACAAAACAAACAAACAAACAAACAAGCAGACAAAATTATTTGTACTTAGTGCATGGCGTGACTGAGCGGTAATTAGAACACGAAAACATATGCACATTGAAGATTAGATATTAATAAAACAAATTGAAATTCCCTTTAATGTATGATTCTCGAATGTATAATTTCATGCGCAGTAGTTAGGACACAAAAGCCTTATAACAAATATAAATATATATATATATATATATATATATATATATATATATATATATATATATATATATATATATATATTAATATATTAGGCATGCATAATATGTTGCTTTTGTTATTTGCATAGTTGCATAATATGTTCATATATGTCTATCCATAGGATTCATTATGAATTTTATATTTAATTTAAGTTAAATACAAACAGAAAAAAAGGGTTGAAACCTAAGGATAAAAATCTAAATACGCACAATTCTTTGCGAAATTTTAACAGGCATTAAATATGAATTAATAAATACTTTTCGAATGTCAGTTTCTTTTGAGTTTTGAAAGAATTTCTAGTGAGAACAGTGTGGACACAACCTTCCATTTTAAAATTGAAAAATTAAAGATTTGCATAAAATATTATCCATAGTCATTACACATATTTTCAACAAGATTCCCCGCATTTCTATTTCTTCCTAAACGCCTCTTAAGCCTTAAGTTTGAGTTATTTCTGGAATCAAAATCAGTTAAAATCGGAATGAGGATTTTAGACATATGGTTTAGAGTATAATATGTATATTTTAGTATTCGCAAGGAAACATAAAAGTGGTGCAAAACGATCCTGTTTGGGGAATTGATTTTACTAGTCTCGTATTCTAGATTTTTATGTAATAAATATTTTGTTAGTTGAATAAGTTCTGAGAAGTTTGTATCGACTGAAATGTCGGCTTGTCAACGAAAAACAAATAAAATCCTATCCATATTTATCCATATGTAGTATTTGGTCAGTCAATAATGATTCAACGTAAATAACGATCATGCAATTATTGCGGTCGATTATAATCATCTGAAGGTGCGAAGATCTAAAATTATAACTATTCTTTTCAGAAGAGATGGGTTCAAATTTGTTTCCAAGATTTTTTCTCCACTTTTCGAATACAAGATGATTTTATACTAATGAGTTACCGTTTACTAAGGCTAAAAGCTACTAGGTATAATGTTACAAAGAGGGTGGAGTTGCAGGCGGTAGTGGTGGTTCTGGAGAGGACAGTCGGCAGTCTGGGATTGCGGAGATGACGGCAAAGAAAACTCGGTCACATCCTAGGTGAAAGCAGCGGTCCTGGATCTAGATGCATCCGGAACTGACGTCAAAGAAGTTCAAAATGGGGGATAAGTATCAGCGGGATTGACCGACATTTCAGACAATGCGTGGAGGAATATTCTGGCGCTATCAGTTCCAATAAAATAGAGACAGCCAAACAATGAAATAGAGAACGGCGACCGTCGTGGCAGGAAAGCGGACACATTATCTCTCTGTCATTTCGCACACACACTCCAACCTGCGACCTCTCGATGCTGTCAGTGTTGTCACTGGAAAATAAACATTGTTTCTAATAATTCATTACTGTTACATACAAGAAACTTTTTTGTGTTTACGTCTGATTGTGGAGGCACGTTTAATTGTCCGGATTCAAACAACCCCCGACTAGCGATCCGGCCAGTTTTATGAATAATACAACAATAAGGATACTTACTTATTGAATGATGAACGGTGCTATGAGAGGATTGAATATGCTGAATAAATACAATTTGATTATTGAAAAGTACGACTCAACAAAAACATTCCAATCAAACGAATGAAATATTGAATGCTCTCAGATGAAAGTGACTGCATACAATTGAGACAATCACCGTAAAATGCCACCAAACGAAATGCTTTATCAATTGAATGATGCGTTTGCTTTATTCATATTTATTATTGAGAGTTGAAATAACACACAGGATATCGCTCCTCAATATTCATGCCGAATTATTTTCTATGGAGACGACGATCACTCTTGATATTAGCAGTAGTAGTTGTCTTTTTTTTCGTCACAGACAGCAGACGTTCAGTCCTAGTATTTGCTGTAGTACATTTTTTCCCCTTCATTTAACTACCAACAGCCGTCCTCAAAACAAGAGATAACCGACACTCAAAACACAGGCAAACTATGTGGCGTCCAAGCTTGTATGAAGAAAAAATCATTGTTGATATCGAACTTGAAGACAACCATGTTATAGTTTACAGTGGAGCAATTCCATGGCAATGTGTCCCAAAGATTAGAAGTTCTTTGAAAGGAACTCTTCATAGAAATTAGGAAAATTCTTTGTAAGTTGTTATTTGACCTTCAGTAAAACGTACAGAATAGTTAACACTCTAGAACTTGTAAATAAATAAATGAAAACAACGCCACCACGATTAGATCGAAAGAGCAACAAAGAAAATCACAATTATCTACGTTAGAACCGAAAAGGCCAGAAAGGAACGTAGAATTCTCGTTTGTCCTAAGGGGAAAACCTACTGACTCTAGTTTCAAATTGCAAATAATTACACCCGCATGTCTGAGATTCTCAAATAATCAAGCACCAAAAAAAAAAAAAAAAATACGAGAAACAGATTAATCAACACATCAACAGGAGGTAAACATTTCCTAACCAATTGAGAAAGGTTTCAGCTTTCTTTGATTATGAAGCAATTACAAGATAATACCAAAAGTAATTCAAGAGGTTTGCACCGATTCATGCAAAACTAAAACTACACAAAAACAAATCCTTGTATTCTGCCAACTTTCATTGTGTAAACTATTCAGTTATGATGGCTGTTTGGTTTTATGCAACATCAACCCTTTAATTATTTAATGGCAAAATACAGACATTTCTATGTTCTATCTTTATTTTCCTGCTAAGTATTGGAAAAAACCTGTAAAAAAATTCACAGCAAAAACTCATCTAGCTACGACCACTGTCAATAATTTTCATTTCTCCTTCAGTGTATTAAAAACTAAATGGAACGACCATTAACAGAGTTTCTTTCATATAATTACTTGTCTTAAACACAATAGGACGGAGCTATTTCTCAAGTGAGTACAACATAGTCATTTTCAAGTGAGTACAACATAGTCATTTTCAAGTGAGTACAACATAGTCATTTTCAACTGAGTACAACATAGTCATTTTCAAGTGAGTACAACATAGTCATTTTCAAGTGAGTACAACATAGTCATTCTCAAGTGAGTACAACATAGTCATTTTCAAGTGAGTACAACATAGTCATTTTCAAGTCTACGTCAATATATGCTTATTGAGCTCTCTTTAAACCATCAAATTCTCCTCAAATTTAATCATTGCAGTATTTTCGCACTATCCATATAACAAAACAATTAACCCTTGTCGTCGAGTAGCATTTAGGCTTTGATAAGTGGTGACATCTTTTATATATACATACATATATATATATATATATATATATATATATATATATATATATATATATATATATATATATATATATATATATATAGGCGCTTTCTCCTAAAATTTATCAGTACAAGGACTTAATACTGAAAAATAAGGTGTTGGCTCTGGGATATCAGCAAATTGGTGTGCGTGCTGTTACTCCAGGAGGAAGCCTCTTCTGAAGGCAATACACAAGAAAGCCCGCAAACAGTTTGCTGAAGATATAGCGACAAAGCCTATAGATTACTGGAACCTATGGCCAGATGAGAAGAAATTTAATTTGTTTGGTTCTGATGGCCTTAAGCATGTGTGGTGGCGACCAGGTGAGGAGTACAAAGATAACTGTGTCATGCCTACAGTTATGCATTATGGTGGGAATGTCATGGTCTGGGGCTGCATGAGTGCTGCAGGTATTGGAGAGTTACATTTCATTGAGGGAAACACGAACTCCAACATGTACTGTCAAATTCTGCTGAAACCTTGCTGAAAGAGGCCAACACCCACCATCTTTAAAATCCAATTTAACAATTTAAAATTTCAAGACATAAAATTCCTGACATTTCCTGACAAATATGTGTATTATTCCTGATTACACTGGTTTACAAAAATAAATTTTTGGTCTGAGACAAGAATGGGGATAGTTGTTTTTTATTAATTTGGGTGTGCTGAATTCAAATTTATAAATAGTTTTGCTCTATCACCTCTAATTTTCTGGCCTTTAAATAGTTTGATTTCAGTATAAACAGAGAATATATGTGAATATTTCAAGAGTTGCAGCAGCTTATAACAGATAAATCAGGATAGATAAAGAACATTGATTGAATCAATATACTTGAATGACACAATTACACAATTCAAAATACCACAGACAGTCGAAAATGTGTTTTCTTAGAAGATCTGGTGTATTTTGTCGCCAGGATGTCACGCATGAATATCTCCAATCGTGCCGGGATTCCATTTGCCTTGATAGTTGCTCTCCATTTTTTTGGTGAATTTTTTCCTGTCTTGGTGGAATCTTTTTCATCACTCCTTGCTCCAAGTATCAGGGTTTACAACAGATGTGTAGAGCCCAAGACTTAATCACCAATTTTACAGTCAAAATACTTCAAGTAGGTGGTTCTTAGGAGGAAAAAATTGGCCTCCTCGACGTTTTAACATGCTTGAAGCCATTGGAGAATCTAAAAATATAACAAAATAAAATTAAATCATATGCAAGGCAAGAAAATGTGCATTTGAGCAACCCAAAAGATGTGTAACACGATAGTTGAGGGACACCAACCTCCTGTACCGCCTGCGAGACAACCTCTTCCAATGACTGGCAGAGCACTACTGAAACTGCCATAATCCGTCTTGATATATTACAATATATATATATATATATATATATATATATATATATATATATATATATATATATATATATATAGTAGAAATGGTAATTAATAAAAACTGAAGAAAGTGCTCAATACTGTTGTAGAGCAAATATGCGTTTTATTTTTTATTACCGTATCTTTCTGTTAAGTTACATTATTGTTTCAGCTACCCGGCCGTTTTTTTGGTCGTTTGTAGCTTCCTCAGACTTTTACAGAAATGTTCGCTATGATGGGATGAAAGAGTGAATGATGTCAGGGTAGCGGTGCGAGAAGAGCGGAAAAAAGAGGAAGGGAACAAGGGGGAAAGGTGGGAGGGGGTGTTTGGTATGTCGGTAATGTTTTAGTTTTGGAGTTTAAGGATCTTGTGGGGGAGGGTCTGGGAAGTTCATTTCTGATGTGGCTGAGGTCATAGGGATACATGGAGGGGGAAGGGGGATATGTGGGTGTAGGAGGAGGGTGTTACTTTAAAATTCAAGTCTTAATGTTAAAGTTTTTGGTGTCTTGTTGGTGAGATGATTTCTTGATAAGTATGTCTTGACCTGTTGAGTGTTCGCTTAGGGTCGGAGGCGGGAGAGGGGGGCTATGATTCGGTTTATTTATTTGTTTTTTTATTTGTTGTTAATTGTTTGGAGAGGGTTAGCTAGCGTCCGCGCGTGCGAGCACACACATGCGCACGTACACACATAGATACTTAAAGAAACGTTCACATGTACACATACATCTCCACCCTGGCGTGCAAGTATATGCACATATGCGCGCATGCATGTATAGACACCCGCTCCACTCCCGCTGACGTCAAATTTTCCTTAAGGTGCTAAATTGGGTACGTGTGCATAAACATGGATGCACTCATACACAGATACATACACACATTGACACCCATACCCCCAAGAAGGCGTATATGCGGGCTTATATGCGCATATTGATTCAGACATACTTCCACCCCCACGCATACATGCAAGCGCATGCACACATGCAGATACCAATACTTGTGAACACATACATCGACATATATGCACAGCTGCACGCTCTCACACATATATGTGGACAGCAGGCAGTGGGCACATATACTCTCACATCCACACACGTATACATAGGTACATGCACATATACATCGATATCCCATGTACACACATATATATATACTGTAATGCTATCACTTACATTTATTCCATGATAATAAAAAATAAGCCAGAAGTCTCACAATATTAGAATTGATCCTGAATTCATATACGCCTTTATGTACCGTATATGCACAAAATGCACATTATCACAAAATGCACATTATCACAAAATGCACATTATCACAAAATGCAAATCTAAAAAACTAGAGGTGATGAGTAAAAGTGGATTTCAAATTTGAATTCAACCCAAATTCGGTAAAAACGGGTATTTTGTGCTTGCCTCAATTTCTTTGTAAATCAGAAAATAAACGTTTTTCCTGACAAAAAAAAAATTTATTAAATTAGAACTAAAAAAATATTTTTTGCATGAAAACCCACACAGATCCCACCCCAAACCAACTTGGTATTTTCTTGGCGTTTTAAATTGTAACGATGGGTAGCTATATGCTTAATAATAAACTAAAACCGGAAAATGACAATCCCCTGCCATTATTTTCACTCTTTTTTATTTCTTATACAAATATGAATACAAAAGCTACAAAAGCATACTAATTAACAATTTTTCAAGGCAACAATTTTTCAAGGCAACAATTTTTCAAGGTAACAATTTTTCAAGGCAACAATTTTTCAAGGCAACAATTTTTCAAGGTAACAATTTTTCAAGGTAACAATTTTTCAAGGCAACAATTTTTCAAGGCAACAATTTTTCAAGGCAACAATTTTTCAAGGTAACAATTTTTCAAGGCAACAATTTTTCAAGGCAACAATTTTTCAAGGTAACAATTTTTCAAGGCAACAATTTTTCAAGGCAACAATTTTTCAAGGTAACAATTTTTCAAGGTAACAATTTTTCAAGGTAACAATTTTTCAAGGTAATAATTTTGACATTAATTCCTGACATTTCATGAAAAATAGAAATAAAATAAGTACAATTTACAGTAAAGGAATGACCAGTTGAGCGAATGCTGGGGCAAGGGTCTTGCATAACCACCACAGAACAAGTTCATGAACAGACCAAAGAACATTTCTTGTCAAGAACTAGTCAAACTTCATCATCAAGATCTGACTGTGGTGAGTTAATGCAGTCGAAGCCTCTGCTATTACCACACGTTTGAATAGTGAATGCCATGTTTCCTGCAACTGCATCTTGCTGTAGTACACCCTGAAGTATAGTTATACCTCATTATGACCAACAAATTTACAGGACTAGGTGGCAAGTCAGTCTTGATTGGTTGTAATTTACCATCTGAAAGTTTCTATCTCGACTCATCAAGTTTTAGCTAGTTTCTACCTTTCCATTCCTGAATTTGGAAGTAAACTCGAAGGCTGTGGAATTTTGTAGCTGCTCTTGTTGGTGGCAATGATTTGACCTCCACCTATTTTGAGCTATTTGCAACCTTTTCCTTAAAGCGCCTCAGTCGAAGATGATTGATGTTTTCTCCACTGTACAGGCACACTAAAGCCTTCTCCACAGCTTCATAACCTTTTCTGCAAACACTTCTGTCAGTTTGAGGAAATTTCTATTGTTCATCACCTTTCAAAGGGATGCTGACTTCCCAATTCCATCAACACTGGATGTAGAATCATAACCCAGTAGTGCATGGATGAAAATAATGTTGGAACAGACAACATCTTCCAACGATTTCCTCATCTCTTTGATGTTACATTGTTTTGCATTAGCCTGTGGCGTGAAGAAGATGTTGTAACCATCATCTCTATTGGCATGATAACATAGAAGGACCAATAGGTCAGTGTCATCTGCTATCAAAATGTTTTCTCCTGTCTATACGAGTTATTGAACAGTCTTCACGATCAATACGTTAGCGTCTCTAAATGCATGGACTATTTTACAACCTGCTCCTCCAAACTCTTTCCTAGCAAGTTGATGAACAATTGTTTGTTTGGTTGATTAGCAAGAAAACATCCTTTTTTAATTTGAACCCCATTAAAGGGATCAGTGACATATTCCACCAACAGAGCCCCCTGCTCGGCATAGGTGAGTTGTATCTTTAATTGATGGACCACTTTCATGCCCAACAAAGGCGATGCATGCTTTTTCATATATTGGTGTGACATATCTGCAGTATTGTGCACAGATCTCATCAAATGTGTGACCTTTTTGCCATGGGAGGCGTTGAAGTAATGCTCCACCATCTAAGAGATACTGTGGATCTGAAGACTTTGGACCTGATTGTACAGGAAAGTTAGTTCTCATATTGTGCCTACCAAAGCTGTATTTTTTGCCTTTCGCAGTAGTCCGAAATAATTAAAAAGTGGGGGTGGGTAACCATAAAGCTCATACTGGAAACGTTCTTGCTGCTGCTGAGTTAAGGTTTCACCAGTAGATAGCACACACAGTCTCTGGAATAGGAGTTGTGGATCAGTCTCAACTGCTTTATCTTTGCTGAGTGAAACTTTTGACCCAAGTGTAATTGACTAATCCTTTATTTTAAAATTGTACTCGTGGACATTTTCTCCAACCATTGAGGCTATGATTGGCTCTCCTATTTAGTTTGCTCTGTTCACATTCACATTTTCGTCTCCAGTTACTCTACTTGAAATGCTGTTAATGGATGGGTCTTCCATAAATAGGTCATATGTCTGGAGAAACGCAAGGAGCTTCCATGTATCCCTCCCATCTCACTTTTTTCTTGCAGAAATAGCCTTCTGGTGTAGATCACCATAATGAGTGCCTGCTAGTTCTTGCATTGTAAATTTGATTTCAGTGTATGCTGACTGTGATAGCGTCCAAACCAATCGTTGAATTTCGTCCATTGCTCTGCCATGAATAAGACCTTCAGACATCTTCATGCTTCTCATTAGCATCTTCTCAATAACCAGATCTGTCGACAAACCAGCCCAATATCGATCACTCCATCTAATCACATGGAATTCTTCATAAAATTTCTGGTAGACTTCAGGATGACTTTTCAGCAGCTCTTCCATTTGCTGCAAGTATAAGTAGGCTGCATTTGCATATGTGTCCTGCTGCAGCGAATATTAGCAGCATTTTCCTTACAGCATCAAAGTGCAATTCCCAGTTCTTGGTGTGCTCTGCCTTGATAAACAATTGCAACATCTTCACCATCAAGGTACTGAATCCACAATTTTGCTGTTCGCTGGTCAACCATTGCATCCTCCACATGGTTGATTCTCTGGGCAATCCTGGTCACAGACTCTGGATGACAGAACATTATTCAATGTCTCAGTCTCATTAAGGAGACCTTCCAATAGCCCCTGAACTTCCTTCAGGTCTTCATTTTCAGGAAATGACTCTTCTGCATCAGTGTTTGGTTGATAATCCTTAGTGAGATGTGAAACTGGCAAATCAGAGGCTTTAGCTAAAAGAATACCATTCGGCGCAGCATCAATTAAAATGTGAGCACGAATGGCTCTTGCAATTACTTTGCCACTTAGCATGTGCTTGACTGTGTTTTCAGCATACACAAGTTCCAAAAGTTCTTGCAATCCAGAATATGTTATCAAATGACTAACTGACTACAGCAAGCTCATCTGTGTATGGATCCCACCAAGTCACAAGATTTCAAATGATTTCAAGGGACTGAAACTCGGTTGTGAATCGACTATCATCATTGCTTTGTACCAAAGTGGCTGATCAAATGTTAGAATTGGTGTAATGTCGTAAATCACTAATGTAACATAATGTTAAGTATATGCAGGTTGGGTTATCAGGGTCCATGTCGATCATTGGTAAAAAATGTGGCTGATATCCCAGATGTCTATTCATGTACTGACTGCATAAGGCCTGACCATGCAGGTCTCTCCGGATGTAAAATAAGTGAAACCTCTCAAAGGATGCCAACGTTAGCAGTGGAATCAACGACTTTCTTGGCCTGGAGCTTTTTAAATGTCATTAGTGGTGTGCTGTGAATCTCGGTACTTGATGTTGATCCTTCCAACCCTTATTATATGTTCTGAAACGATCTAAATCCTTTGAACTGGTTTTGCTTTCATTTTCCTAGGCATAAAGGATGCTATGATGCCCATACCATGGAATGTGTTGAATCCATCGATACTCCTTACATCATAGTCCACATTATCAGATACGAACTTCACAAATTTAGTTTCAACAAGGGAGGGAGTTTCAGCACTATGGTCAAGAGCAGCACTTCTTTCGAATTTCTGGATTTCCGAGTAGATGAAGAGAAGCCATGCTTATTCAATTAAGAACTTCAATCCAAATTAGTCATGCATTTTCACTGCTAAACCAAACTGCAAAGGTGCAAAGAGAACCTATTGATGCAAGTTTAAAATCGTTGTCTTTGCCTGCAAATATCTTCCTGAGAAAGATCAACAATTTTTTAGGAACATGTTCAAGAATCGCATCCTGTTCAAGATCATTCTCAGACAGGTAATATTCTGAACTTGTCTGGATACTTTTAATGTCATTCTTGATAAGTTTAGCTACCATCTCTATGATTCTAATGGTCTCTGATTCTGAATTGTTTCTTGAGCAGCTCTGTGCATAGAATTCATGGAGAATACATTTTGATGTACTTAAGAATGTAACAACATTAGGTTTCCCATTAATTTCAGTCGCAATGATTTTGTCTTTGAAATGTTCAAGAAATCGAGATTTAATTTATGAAAGACTGTATGGTTCAAAGTCAGTGTCCTCGAGAATTTCCTCCATTTTTTAACAAAATAGGTAAGTTGCTCCTCGTCATTTTGCTGCAAAGAATTAGCAACTTTCAGAAATGCTTGCTTTCTCTCTGAATCCTCTTGTCTACTAAGGGTTTGTTTCTTAGAACAGCAGCAGCAGAAGAGAATGCCTTAGGAATGTTTTTATTGGAATCAAAGTTTGCAAACATGTTCTGTGATAACGTACTTCTTGTGAAACAAGGTCAGCTACATAACCTATTCTATCTTTAACAGTGGATGGCCAGCCATCATTTTTTCGGACTTTCTCACAAACATTTAATACTCTGTCCTTAAACCCAATAGTTTCTACATGGGAAACATCAACACCTCTTTTCTTTCTATCAGATTTTGCTCTAGAACCACAAAATACAATGTTCCTTAAAGTTAAACACACACAAATGCGGATTGCACAGAATGGCATTTCATCATGGATGGACCTTTTTGTACGGTCAAATTCTATGTATTTGGGGTTGATCATACGCTGTCAGCATTTCTTGTGAGGACATTGACCAATCTGAATTATGATTTTCTCTCCACATTATTCAGAAGCTCTGTTAATGGAATCTATTCCTTTATAGCTGATGATGAATGTTTCTTCATTACTGGACAGTTCATAGTTGCAAATAGCACACTTGTTAGCATCCATAATTATCAGTAGTTCACTTTTGGCCAACCTGAAATTAAAATATCACAGAATATTAAGTTCATGCAGTAATACATAAAAAGAGACAAAAATAAGGCATAAGAAGTTCTAATTATATTTAAATTTATGAAAACTGTTTATTTTATCCGATTTCACATTGCTATATTTGTTATTTTGGAAGATGAATTTACAGTAATTCAGTTGAGAGAGGGGAGGCTAGAATTTGCATCAATCTTTAAAGATTGCGGCTGTTGATCCCTTTCGACAAGGTTAATTGTGGTAAACTATTTTTTATCTGAAAGAGAGAGTTTTCATGCCAAATATCCAAGTTAAAAACCTTTGTTAGCAATTTGTTTGAGGTTCAGCCAAAAATCCAACTAAATTGACTGGATTATTTCAAAACAAATCTCATTTGCATTTGGTTGTCGTTAATGGCATTTACAATTTTCATAAACAATTAAAAAGAATCAACGATTGGGATGCAAAATAAGAAAACAGTTTATCAAGAATGTACACGGCATAATCATGTTGACACACCGGTTCCTGTCAGATCATCGAAGTTTGGCAACGTTGAGCCTGGTTATTACTAAAATGGATGACCAATTTGGGAATTCCAGTCGCTGTATGTAGGAAGACGTCGATACCTACCTGCAAAAAAGTTGCAAAAACCTACCGTCGTCATCTACCCTAACGGGGATATACATGCGACTGGGGACCGCTTGTGAATTTCATACTACCATGAAACTTCCTTCTTTCGAGGAATTCAGTTAAACTCAAATAGGGTTAGTGCTGACCGACAAATATCAAGAATGAGCATCAACATAATAATGTTACTGTTTAGAAAACCATTCGTAACATTGTGACGGGTATCTCTTAACTATTCTCTTTTCCTCCATGAGAAAATGTTATGTTCTTTCTTGCAATCATAAAGATGTGGTCGGTTAAATTGATTTGCATTAGTGTAACGAAAAAATAATTTGCATTAGTGTAACGAATAATTTGCATTAGTGTAACGAATGATGACGGTGGTAATAATAATAATAATAATAATAATAATAATAATAATAATAATAATAATAATAATAATAATTCTGATTTCGTTTATCAACGTCTCCCTAAAAAGAGATGAGATTCATTTTCAGAGGATTTCTCTCAATCCTGGCTCCAATCAGAAGCTTCAAAAATCAAGGGTTTTCCTAAAGATGTTGGTAGTACCTACAATAGCAGAGGTCTGAAGGCCACCTAAAACATCGGGGAATCCTAGTTTTTTCAATTGTCCTTCCAGACGACTTGATACTACTCCTAGCGTACCAACTACAACCGGGAGTATCTGCATTTTAACCCCGTTTATACGCCTTATCTCCAAGGCCAATGGAGCATAATTGCTCCACTTCTCGTTCTCCTTCTCTCTCACATTCCTATCCGAGGGTACTGAGAAGTCTACAATTTACTAGTTTTGGAAACCTTGTTAATGACGACCAATTCCGGACGATTATGTTCCAATTGCTTGGTCGTTCTGACACTTTGGTCCCACCATACCTCTACCTTGCCATCCACACTTGTTCTCACTTCATCAGACACCTCCTCAAACCATTTTCCAGCACACTTCATCCCAACCCTCTTACACACCTCCCAATATATCTGGAGCCCCATGGGATCGTGTTTTTTGTGGTGATCTCTCTGGGTCAATCTACTACACTCTGCTCAAAGTTGCACAATTGACTCTGAGGTTTTACCATAAATCCGGCATTCTGCAGCAACTTCCTTTCCTAGAATCACTTCTTTGAACAGCCGTGTTCCTATTACCTGCTCTTGTGCTGCACAAACAAAACCTTCAGTACTGTTAGCCAGATACCCAGGTCTAAGCCACTGCCATAATCTTTCATCAGGCACATCTGTAACATCCTGAAAGAATTTCTGCGCAATTTCTTACTAGCCAGTTCCTCTATCCATACGTTTCACATAATCAGCCTTGGTCTCACGTACCTCCGATTCATTTTCCACAACCTTAAGCATCCACTCCTCACTTCTAACCACATGCTCCTTGAATGATATCTCCTCAGTTCTAACACAATCTTTTACACTTTTCAATCCTCTCCCACCGTTTTTTCTCTTTTGATACAGCCTCACTATGCTACTTCTAATGTGAAATATACCAAACATTGCTAAAACTTTTCTGGTTTTGATATGCATGGCATGCAAATCCTTGTCAGACCATTCTAAAATTCCTGCACTGTATTTCAATGAGCACTGTGTTTCAATTTTAAATGAGCATTTATCACCATGATTTGATGACCTTCTATTGGCGTGTCACTATAAATTGATTTTTATGCACGACAATGCGCCATCCCACTCAGCCAAGGCTATGACATCTTACCTTATGTCATTAGTCATTATTGGAGAAAATTTGATGAGATGGCCACCTTGTTCTCCAGATATAAACCCAATTGGGCAGCTCTGATCAATAACAAAAATAAAAGTTTATGAAGGGGGGGGGGGTGCTCAGTTTTAGCCGAAGGATGAACTTTGGAGGAAGATTTTGGAAGTTTTCTATAGCATCACATCATCTCAAATCCACCGATTGACATCGTCAGTTGACAAGAGGCTATTCAAAGTGATTTTGTAGCATGGAAGTTATGTTGATAAATAAATATTTCATTAAAGAAAATAATATGAAATTCGTTCTTGTTTTTGGTTAATATTGTCACTGGATATGTTTTCTATTTCATATAAACAGAAAGTTAGAATATTGTTTTATTACAGAAAATATACATTTTTAGACACTTGCAATAAAGTGATACACACTTAAAATTACCAGAAAATAGAAAAATTAGGATAATTTTTAAAATATTTGTTCAAATTCTACAAAAATCAGGAAAATAAGGCACCTTGTTATGCTCTGCCAGTATATCAAATTTCACTTCTCTGCATTTCATAGCCATTTCAAAATATAAAAAATACTGCAATAAAGCGATACACAATGTTTATATATATATAGATAGTAATTAAACACAAATAGGAAGACTCAGTTAGTCTGAGTGTGTGTTCACCAGAAGCCAACGAAGGCCGCCGAGAGCAGATATGTTTCTCCAGCAAAGACTCTCTTATTTGACACCATTATGTAAATATCCTGTAAATATACCTTTTCCTAATACATTTCTTATTTGATATACCTTTGTTTGTTGAGTCGTCATCTGTATTGCTTTCTACGTTACTTGTTTCAACCTGCAAACTTAACAGTGACGACGAGGATGAACGTCAAATATAACAGTTTGACGAAGAAATGGAAAGAACTTACTAAAACAAAAAGTACAACGCAACGGTTGACCTTTGTAAAGAATTAGAAGTTTTGACGAACAAAATAGTCGTAAAAACGGATTTTACGCTAAAGAGAAGTTCGACTCAAGCGGAAAAAAATGAATAATTCAGCGAACATTGGAAAACTGTAAAATATTTTCTTCGCGAAGTACAACACTAAAAGAAAGAAACGGTTGTTTACCAAATTCCAAGAACAAAAACTACATTCAGGTTAAAAAAAAAAGTAACCTCGATTAATAGTATTTTATTTACTAAAATACTAGTCGGAAAAAAAGAGACAAATCAAAACCTTTAATTGCAGTCTCAAAGAAAAAAAAAACAAACTCGAACGTGGCAAAAAAAAAAATAAATAAATAAAAAAGCGACGATTTACGCCGTTTCCTGTGGAATCCATCTTAAAAAAAATAACAAACTGTAAAAGTGAATTTTTGTAAAACGACAAACAGATTCGTATTACTAAATTACGAAGAACAGATTCGTATTACAAAATTACGAAGAACAGATTCGTATTACTAAATTACAAGGAAGTAACATACGAAGAAAAAAAAAGTTCACCAGTGGATTTCCTAAATTGCTGTAAATACCAACTAAAGACTTTTTGGTAAACCAAATTTTTCTCTTCGGTATTTAAAAAAAAATACCACAGTTAAACTAAAATCAAGGAAAGACTTTTTTAAACTAAAGTTGTCACTGGATAACGGATATAAGACAGTAAAACGTCACGCAAAAAAAAAAAAAAAAAATTAAATGTAGTCCATACATTTTATTTTTTTCAATTGTGACTCGAGTTGAAAACCTTTTTTTTTCTATGGAAAGAGTTGTACAAGTTCGGCTGTTATTTATTAGGAAATGCCTAAAACGGAAAAGTAAATCGTATTTTGTGGTTTCAGCAAAAGCCTCAGTTCTTATGTTGTGGTTGGATGAGCTTGACTCGCAAGCGAAGTGGGAAAATATTATTCGAGCAGCGATATTACTATTGAAAACAGGAACTACGAACATTTTTTTTTGTATGGTACGGATATTGTGTTGCATGTGAAATTGTACAATTTTTCTTAGTAACTGCATTAGTGCATTACTGCTACTGAAGGATACAAAAACAACAACAAAAAACAAATGGAAGATTTATCTAGAATGTTAATGCAATTTTTGCAGACGCAACAAAAGGCGCAATCCGAGCTAGATGCACGTAGAGAGGAGAAATTATTGAAATGGCAAATGGAACAAGAAGAAAGGCAGAAGAAATTACAATTTGAACAAGAAGAAAGGCAGAAGAAATTACAATTTGAATAGGAAGAAAGGCAAAATGAACGTTTTGCTAAAACACTGGAACTATTAAAGACTAATCGAGAAAATGCCGACAGTACTAATTTCTCGCATACAACTATATTTAATAGCATGGACACATTTAATTATGTGCCGGAGGAAGAAAAGACTTTTGAAGCATACTATACAAGATACGAGGATGTCTTTCAACTGGACTGCAAAAGTTGGCCAAATAGCCAGAAAGTGAGCCTTTTACTCAGGAAGTTGGGTGTAAGAGAACACAGCAAGTTCGTAGATTATATACTACCTAAAAAAAAACTACGGAATTAGATTTCATGGAAGCTGTAAAATTACTAAAAGAATTATTTAATCCGAATATATCTCTTTTTTATAAGAGATAGTTGTAATCAGAGTTTTTTTTTCTGTCTGTTTCGATTTACTCAAAACCACACACACCTCGTCTTCTCATGTATAATTCTCTTCTTCCTCTTCTACTTCTTGCTCTTTTTCTTCTTTTTTTCTTCTCAGTCGTCAGAAGCGTCGTCTTTGTCTTGACTACGTTTTTCCTTCTCACTTCTTGCTCACAGTGACCCGTTTTTATGCTAAGCTGAACTCTTGTGTGTGCGAGAGAACACGAGATTTTGCGTGATTACTTGGCAATATTAACCGGCCGCCGCCATCTTGCCATTTTTCTTTGGACGTGCCCGCTTTGCAGAGTGCACACCTCGAGCGTTTGTCAGGTAAGCCCGTCTGTTCGCAATTTATTACACAATAGTTGTGTATGAATCTAAGGAAGATAGACAACCAAGATTATTTGACATACGCATCAGTTGTCAATAAAAACGGTGATAATTTTAAGCTAGCGGAACTAACAGTAGAAGATTTCAAATGCCTAATCTTCGCACAAGGGTTAGTCTCCACGAAAAATGCAGAAATATGCAGACGAGTGTTGTCTAAGCTGAAATCTGAGCAAGATTTAACACTTCAGAAATTAGCAGAGGATTGCGAAAGGGCCATTACACTAAAAATGGATTCAGAAAAGATAGAAGAATCCGGAGTGGCATATGTAAGAAAGGTTAGAAAACCATACACACCAACCAATAACTATACAAATAAAAGCAGTCAAAACGGAACGAGATATTCCAAATATAATAATTATAATTATAGTAAAGAATATAACAAGTCTCTTCCTAGATATAACTGTAAGAGATGCGCAGAAAGACATTGGGAATCGGATTGCCCTTATAAGAAGAAAAAAAATGTGACATTTGCAAGAAAGTCGGGCACAAAAGCGATTGTTGCAGATATAAAGATTTCACTAGACAGAGAGTACAGCAAACAAAATCAAATGAAAAATTAGACAGAAATCGGCGAAAATACATAAAAGCGGAAATATTTAAAACGCCAATAAAATTACAACTGGATTCAGGATCCGATATTTCTATAATAAACTTGAATACATGGAAAAAGTTGGGTGAACCAACCATGATGAAAACAACTAAATCAGCTCAGACGGTAACTGGTGGTGAGATAAAATTTGAAGGAGAAGTTATCCTTCCGATAAAATTGAAAAGGATTACGAAGAAATTAAAAATGTTCGTATTGAAAAATAGCGAAAACCTGTTTGGAATAGATTTAATTGAGAAATTTGGACTCTGGGATAAGCCAATTAATACATTCTGTAAAAAAATAGAATGTACTACTCCAACAACAGAAAATATAAAAGAGGACTTAAAAAATATTCCCTGATGTATTTATGACTAAATTGAGTCGTTGCAATAAATTTAAGGCCTCGTTTGAACTTAAAGAAAACACCAGCCCAATTCTTAGAAAAAAGCGAAACGTTCCGTTCGCTGGGTTGGAAAAGATTAATAAAGAATTAGACAGATTGGAACAGACAGGAATACTATCAAAAATAGAACATAGCGACTGGGCAGCCCCCACCGTATATGTAAAGAAAAAGAATGATCAAATCAGAGTGTGCGCAAACTTTTCTACAGGTCTAAACTCCATATTACAAGAGTACCAAAATACCATTACCCTCTACCAAGCCCAGAGGAAATATTCACAAAGTTGAATGGTGGTAATATCTTCTCCAAGATAGACTTGAGCGATGCGTATTTACAAATACCGGTCGAGGAGAATTGCTCAAAAATACTATGCATCAACACGCATAAGGGATTGTACAAATACAACCGGTTGCCTTTGGCATCAAAGTAGCGCCTGCCATTTTTCAACAAGCGATGGACACCATGCTTAGTAGTATTGAGTGCGCATGTGCATACCTGGACGACATTGTTATCAGGAGCAAATCCCTAGAAGAACATAAGGAGCATTTAAAACAAATATTCACTCGAATACAAGAATTTGGGTTTAAAGTAAAAGAAAATAAATGCGAATTTTGTATGAGCGAAATTAAATATCTTGGACATATAATAAATAAACATGGGCGAAGTCCAGACCCAGAAAGATCTGCGGCAATAAAAAAACGCCACATTCAAGATGGTGATTATACAACAGCAGTCGAAGAGGAGGAAACCATGGACATCATATACGAATCCTTTAATTTGGAACCGCCTCAATATACACCTGAACCCCGAAGATCAGGTAGAAAAAAAAGTTTAATGAACCATTAATGTTAAATCCCAAGAGGAAAAGATATTGAAATCTGTGCGACTTCAAATCTTGGGAGGAGGGTGTTGTGGTGGCACACATTCATTTGCATATGTGGATAGTAATTACACATAAATAGGAAGACTCAGTTAGTCTGAGTGTGTGTTCACCAGAAGCCACCGAAGGCCGCCGAGAGCAGATATGTTTCTCCAGCAAAGACTCTCTTATTTGACACCATTATGTAAATATCCTGTAAATATACTTTTTCCTAATACACTTCTTATTTGATCTACGTTTGTTTGTTGAGTCGTCATTTGTATTGCTTTCTACGTTACTTGTTTCAACCTGCAAACTTAACATATATATATATATATTTCCCCAAAACCTCTGGCCCTGATGGAAGAGAGACTAAATGAATGTTAAATGAGCACTCAATTTATGGTCACCTTGGCTACAAAGTGGCTGTTCATTTTACGTTAAATTAATACAGAAAAGTGATCCCCCACTTTATAATGTCTTCATATCTTAGAAACTAGTCGTTTCCTGAGATTTGTATTGTTATTTTCGTTTTTAGCACCCTCGAAAACTTATATTAGTTATAAATTTAAAAGATTATTTGTGGGTGGAAATATACTGCACCTTTACGAATATTTCAATTATAGTCATTTGTTTTCCTAGTTTTGTATATGAATTACAAAATATCTTATATTTTCCCAAAATCTCTGGCTTTGATAGAGGGGAGTCTAAAACTTGCTGCTATGGTTTCAAATGATCTGAAATAACAGCAAAGGGAGACTTGATTCCAAATATTTCTCCTATGTTATATCTTTCCTCTTTGGTTTTCATACATAAAGTAAATTTCACAGTGTATAACGATTATTTCCTACTGAAGATATTTATAATTGTACCCTATTTCCAAAAGAGGGGAGATATAACATATGAGAAATATTTGGAATCAAGTCTCCCCTTTCAGATCATTTGAAACACACACACACACACACACACACACACACACACACACACACACACACACACACACACACACACACACACACATATATATTTGTAGCTAAAATGAATATTGAAATGCACATAACTTTGATTCTATGGGACGAAACTACATGAAAATTTGCAGGCTTTTTGAAGATCATAATACTATTCTATGATTAAAATTTTATGACAATTGATAAAAAAAAACTATATTTTTAAACCAATAAAATATGTCCCAATTTGTGAACATTTTTATATATAGCGTCCTAGACTATATATATATACAAATATAGGCAAATACATATTTTATTGGTTTGATTTATACCGTTTGAAAAAATGGAAACAACCACACACACAAACATAATAAGTTTTATATATATTAAATATATATGTATATGTGCTCATACAGGAATACTCGATTAAAATGATTCACCAAAAAAAAAACAAAAAAACTAATTACATTTGCAGTATTTATTAATTAATAAATTTTTATATAAAATATTATTTTTATTTATAAGAATCTTATAAACTTTTAGACCACTTAAATATGTTTATTATAAGGCGAAATACTTCTTGTTATACGCATAGTCGAAACTTAAGGACGAGCTTTACCAAGAGATAACACCAGATGAACATGAAAAACAATTTTTAAAGCGTTGAGAAACTAAAACTTCTTGGTTTTCTTTTTCATTAAATCTTTCTTGGAGTCCATATATCTATTGCTCTTTCTGATCTTCAAATTGTTAGTTCTCTCTATCCCCCCAAACACTTTCTCACATCTGAGGCTATTCTCTATCTCTACAAATCTACTATCATGCCATATATGGGGCACTATTTTCATATTTGAGCTGGTACATTTCTGTTCCATTTGAAGATTCTCGATAAGGTGTTAAAACGTATCTGTTATTTGATTGCCCTTACTTTTCTTCGTCTCTGCAAATTATCTCTCACAGACGTGATGTTGCTAGTCTCAGTCTTCTCAGTGAATATTATTATAGGTGTGTTCTTCCAAATTGTCTGATTTATTCCCTGGTTTCTTTATTCTAGTTTGTTGTTCTAGTGGTTTCGATCAACTTGCGAAATTCTCTCGCTGCTGACTATTTCCCCCTACCTTTTCAAAACTAAGGCATCACCTGTCATGTTAACTCCTTACATCAAATGGCTTCATACACTGTTTTTGATTTCTATATAAAAAAGAAGGCAGCTAATATTTAAAGCTTTCAAGATATTTTTCTTTTTACATTTTGACTCATCTTTTACTGAAAGTATATTTTTGAATTCTCCAAAACTGGTTATTTTGTCATAATAAAATCTATAAGATACGAAACAGCGTAAAGGAGATAATTTAATCGTTTTATAACATTCAAGGTGACTGGCAATCATAATTTAACGTTTCTCTGTAACTAAAATAACAAATTTGACCAATATACCGATTTCCTGGCTCGGTCCTTTTCGATCCCGTATCCTCTGATGAATCTCAACTTAAAAAGCTTTCCGATTCGCTCCCTCTCGTAATGAATATTTTATTTGTACGCAACAAATAAGATGACAATATTAAATCATGGAATTATTTATAACCTAATCACACCATATTTCGGCACACTTTGCATATTTCGGCAGAGGATGATAAGGCGTCCGTGCAACAATTGCGGGTTAAGCAGGAATTATTTATAGCAGAGTTGTGCGGTTGCAAACATGTGAACTTAATGGATTATGCTTAAGAAAGGAGAGGTTGGTGGCGAATGGCGGCCGATCTTTCACAGATGGCCGTTTACAATTGCTTGGCAGCATTAACGCCAACTTTCCCAAGCAGTGGAATAATACTCTGTGCACGCAAACATTTGGAAACCAAGAACGAGTGGAATTTAAGACAGTACCAAAAGTGTTTGTCTTTAGTAAATAAATACCGACATAAAAGGGCGTTCTAAATTATAGTGAGAAAGAAAAACAAACAAAAAACAGTCATCTTTTTCCCTCGTTAATGAATACCTATGAAGGGATGGCTTTCAGCATATGAGTAGTTTTCTTGAAAAATTTAGAATGTGCTGACTGAATAAATAAAAAAAGGACAATGGCTATCAATTTATCCATGTTACCACACGATAACAAAGAAGAGAAGATGGTGCCAGACATATGGAGTTGAGATAAAACCACTAATAGAAATATATTTTTTTTATGTAAATAAGTGTATTATTTATTTATTTATTTTTTACCTGTTTGACTCTTTTGTAGCTTCGTTTTTCTGATTCCTTATTTTTAAGCAAGTGAAGGTTATGAACATCGATACATCTATAATGAAAATGATACTATCAATCAAACAGACCTTCAACATAAGTTAGTCAGTATCCACCTAACTATTGCCACCTCACCGAAAAATAATATTCAACACAGTTCATTATTTTAATTATTTCTTTTCGGATTATTGTCGTCAATATTGACACTATATTTCTAAGATATTTCGGCAGATGCGCCCATCAGCCTTCTTCAAGTTGGTTATTCATTTTTTCCAGTATTGATAAATTAATTTTGGATGTTATCATTTCTTATGTTTTGTTGGCATTTCTTATGTTTTTTTTGCTAACAAGTAACCGATTATCAAGACCAATGGGCTACTCAAGGATAAAGATTAATGAGTTAAGTAGACAGTGAGACAACATTGTGATGATTGGTTACGATGGTTGTAGTTTGATTATTTAAGAAGACGACTCAATAAGAATTTGTTTACATTGGAGTTAAAAACGACCATATTTTAGTTGGCTGGGAAGCAGGTGCACG
Source organism: Euprymna scolopes (assembly GCF_053919585.1). Lineage (NCBI taxonomy): Eukaryota > Metazoa > Mollusca > Cephalopoda > Sepiida > Sepiolidae > Euprymna > Euprymna scolopes. Next base: position 79,973,545 of record NC_136504.1, read on the forward strand.
ATATTATTTTCCACGGATACCTTTTCAGATGTGGCAACAACACTTTGGATTTATTCAACTCTTATGCAGGTAAAGGATTGTGTCAGAAGTGAGATACCTTCTTGAGTGGTAGAATGATTCAACCATTTTCCAGTGAACTAAGAAGCGGATTTACTATATGACGTTGTAAAGAAAACACACACACACACACACACACACACACACACACACACACACACACACACACACACACACACAACTTCAGTTCACGGCAGCAGCGTCGTCCGCCAGTACTTTCTGTACACTCGTTTTCACCTCTCTCTCATCTGCTTAAGTGGCCTGTTTTTATAAAAGACAGAATCCTCTAAATTTGCATATTTGGATATGTGCGCGCGAGATTCGTTGAGACCAAATTGTTATATTATGCCGCAGGCGTCATTTTGAACCCTTTTCAGCATCATGACGCTGCGTCGGCAAAGTGCACACAGAGGCCGTTTAAGAGGTAAGCCTGCGTTCCCACAATTTTCGCCACAATATAATCTTCCATTTTAAGTCTAAAATTCAGTGTCAGAAGCTTATCAGATAGATAGATAGATAGATAGATAGATAGAGAAAGAGAGAGAGAGAGAGAGAGAGAGAGAGAGAGAGGGAGGGAGGGAGGGGGGAGATCCATTTCAACTAGGGAAAAGTGAGGATCTTAGTGTTAGTGATAGGAGGAGGGAAGTTTGGTTTTGAACGTATTAAAGTACCCAGCTACTTTTTTCTTCATTGTACTACTTGCTCCAAGTTTATTAATATTTTAATTCCAATCAGAGAAGGAATTTTTCTATATTATACCCCTTATAATTATAATACCCCTCACATTTATTATCTCACTATTATTCCTCATAATTTATATTTCTTTTAAGTACTGTTATAATTTCAGATACCCCTTCTAAAATATACCAACATAGCATAAATCCCCTATTTCATGTAAACCCCTTCCATAGCTATAGCCCATTAATACATATAATTAAATAAGCATCTTCTCTCAATTAACTTACCCTATATCCTCCCTGGAAGTTTAATTATACATATCGTCCACATATATTAAACCCACCATGACAGATATGCTATACACATACCTGCATTATTTAATAAAAGCTCTACTCCTCCTATATCACAAAGATTAATTTAGATCCCCCAAATAGTATCAATATTTTGTTTCGCTCCTTATGTAACTATCGCTAGACTTCGCATCCCTATTATGTTACTTGCATTTTCTTTCCTCTTCTGACGAGAAGCATTAGGCTTCGAAATATCATGGTATAAAGACTCCCCACTTGCCCGACGCTTCTAAATAATGTATACCCTTATTGAATGAATAGATAAATTAATATATACTAGTATATAGTTTTTTATCGTAATTTTCTTTATACACACATATATATATATATATATATATATATATATATATATATATATATATATATATATATATATATATATATATTGATTGCAGAAATCCTCCCGTGGGACAAAATACCGTAGCTTTGTCACATGCAAATTTATTATCCATTAACTTTAGAACGACATTTTACATACATTTAGTCATTATAATAAAATCCTTTTTTTTTTACAAAGGAGTCATTATTTATCAAGGTCCAGAGGCCACACGAGGATAAGAGTTAAAGAGTGTACAGTAGTCGATAGGACAGTATCATAGGAATCGTTAGTAGATGAAATTTGGAAAATTGGATTACTTAATGGGAACGGCTCATCAAGAACTTGTTTACGTTGGACTTGAAGACGACCATATTGTAGTCAGCTGGAAAGCAGGCAAACAGAAGAGAGTTTCATAGGTGTGCAGTTCTAAGAAAGAAACTTTGTCCGTGGAATCTGCGTTTACGTTTAGGCACAGATAAAGAGTGGGTGAAATTATTGATAATGGTTTCAGCTAGACGAGTGTTTCTCGTGAATGTTTGTCAAGGGGGAACAATAAATTGGAGCTCAGACGAGCACTTGCTATGAAAATAACGATAACGCAGAGACAGGCTCGCAACATCTCTTCTGTGAGAAAGAGGTTGCAGGGAAGAGAAAAGGGCATCTCGAAGTCTATTTTGAACAGTCAAGGCAGGATAAATCTTTCTAGAAACTTCTACCCAGATTTGGCAACAATACTCCATCCTTAGACGTAACCGGCTCTTATATAAGTAGCGAATTGCATCAGTAGTGAGATATCTACTGGATCAATAAAAGAATCCCACCATTTTTCAAGCGACCTTAGCAACGAATTTGATGTATGTGCTCCATTTCAGATCAGGAGAAAAGGTCAAGCCCAGAAGCTTGTCAAAACATGGAGCCTCCCCAAGACGAGAGCCATTCATTTCAATTGATGCCAGATGGGATCAGAGCATTGATGATGTAAAGATAGAAGCTTTGTTTTAGATGCATTATAAATAACCAGCCACTTCCCCCCCATTGTACTACATGCTCATCCTAAGAGCAACATCATCACAGTCGCAACATCTACACACGAAGTAGTTCCTATTTTTCCCTATAAATCTAAAGTCCTCTCACCGCCCCAGTCAAGACCGGGGAAAAATATACACATTGTAACTATATTTTCCTGGCACCCTTCGTAACTGGATCATACACTCATAGACATAAAATTATCTTTCCACTCCCAATTTGAATATAATAATTGCTCTCTTCTGAAATTCCGACAATTCTCATTGGCTGAGAGCGTACAAATCTATTATGTCAGATTAAACACCTCCTTACAAAAAACGAACACGTCAGACAAATATGGTCGATCTCTCTACACGAAGAATTAGTTTTACAAATATTTATTTTTCTTTCCCTTTGTTTTGTAACGGGCGTTTCCTTCTTTATTCTTTTTTATTATTTACATTTTTTTAGATACCTATGCACCCATTAACACCGTGCAGATATCCCTCCCCCCAAAAAAATCAAGCACACAAAATAACCCTGAGACAGAACAATTTTACTAACGATTACTATTGTTTATTTTTCGTTTTCTGCCTTAACCGATTAGAATTACAACAACTGTACATTAATTTTTCCACGAGGAGAGGGTGTATGCTTCCACTGGACAACGCCGGTTAACGGACCCTGCTAGTATATCGTTTAATTCCAGCCAAAGAGTCAGTAGGTTTCCACTGAGAAGGTGTTGGTTAAAAACTATATTTTGGGGCATGAAATATCATAGCTAAATGATAAAGAGGAGGCACTTATCTCTTCACTTGTCACATTGGATTAATTTCAAATGCCACTCTTTTCGCCGTAGACATTAGAATTATCGCTTTTCATATCAAGATGACACGTCCTTCATTCCTCAGACGAAAAATCACTAATAAAGTTGATAAAACTAACGTTGCATGCCTTTGTTGACTTAATTAGCGAACCACTAATCACACGAGCTGAACTATTCGTCTTCGTGGAAAAATAGAGGTTAGAACTATCTTATAATGGCAAATATTCCATGTATGTCTGCCACCGAAATTACGCTACATATATAAAAGGTTTTGTAGGATATTTCGTTGTGAATTTTTCACATATTATCTGAACTATTCACGTATGATCTGAATTCTCCACGTTTTATATGAACACACAATTCATTAATTGAACCGTTCATGTATTACCTGAATCAAAATTATATTACATCTATAAAATATTGTGTAAAATATTTTTTTGTGAATCTTTCATGTTCTGTTTGAACTCTATGAAATGTATCATATGAAATCTCCACGTGTTAAATGAACAATCCTTGTATCATCTTAACTTTTCACGGTTGATCTGAAACCGCAACAGTTTATCTAGATTCTGCACATAGTTTTGGGACCTTCCCAATTTTATCTTGAATTATAACTTCGACATTTTACCTAAACTCTTCATTTTCTATTTGGACCTTGACGGTTCTAACCGGTCTTTCTACATTTTATTCGGACACGCCATTTTTTACCGGCACTTGTCAGAGTAATATAGACATACTGCGTTATCCGGAACCTTCAACATATTATCCGAAACATCCGAATCTACATTCTATCTACAGTCCTCACTTTTATCTGGATCCTCCGGGTGAAATCGGGTTCCTCCACACAACCTGGACAGAAGAGTTTTTGTTTTGACTTTCTACACATTCTATGCAAACCCTGACATTTTCTGAATTATTTGGATCCTTAATGCTTTATCACCTTTTTATCTGGCACCCCACATTTGAATCTGTTGTTTTACTTAGACCATTCATGTTTACATAGACTGTCCACATTTTACAAACCCTCCATATTTCGATCTTGACGAGAAATCATTTGTGACGTCATCCACTATGTAGCGTAACAAAGCCAGCGAATAAAGAAATGAACAAAGAAGATCCACATTATATATATATATTAGAGTTTAGTTTCCTAGAAGTACATCCAATGAAACAACATGTGTTTACCAAAATAGTGCTCAATGAGTGAACAGAGCAGGTATATTAATTTTATTTATACAAACATCAATGGCCACATATGTGCACACATGTCTCTGCAATCACCCACGCTGAGGGATTACGCCCTCAGGCCAAGAATTACCGTCGAAAGTGATATTTCCACCAAATACATTTTCCTATTTCGTTTATCAAGTTAGAATGCAACCTGGGTGGGAGTCATAAAAAACGGTAAGAGGACGAGTGAGGTCTTTGAAGATAATAAACATCATTTTCATTTCCCTTTACGACATTTCCCTTTAAGACAGAGAAAAATTATTAAATATTAAACAAGAAACTGCTATATCCTGCAAACATTTCAGAATACACGCACTTAAAGAACTCTAAATTAGTAGACTAGAACAACTATAAGTACAACTAACCCCCATCAAATAACCCCCCCACAAAGAGGATAAATGAGGTCGCAACTATAATCATACCCGTTTGGGTTACGTAAGTCGCTTAATATTCTACTTCATCGAGCAGTTATAATATTACTAACCGAAATAAGTACCTGTATGAAGGCATATTTGAATCAAACGAGTAATAGATTGTTTTGGGTGAACCTCGTAATAATGTATGCATATGGATATTTTTGGGTGTGTGCATGTATGGATATAAAATCTTTATATACCCGGGTAGGAAAATTAATTTATAAAAAAAAAAAAAAAAAAAAAGAATGAAGAAATAAATAGATGAAAGAAAGTAAGGAATGAAGGGTGAATGAAAGAAAAGGGGATAAGGAAATTAGGGTGAATAAACAAAGATGAAGGTAAGTACTACAATATATAAGCGTGTATACTCGGTTTGTATAACCTAAATACTCTGAATTCTGTCATGTGTTATTATATATTATTATTGTATCGTGATACATCTTATGTATATCTGCCTTACCATCGAAAGAGTGTTTGCTTAATATGAGGATAGGCATATGAACTTCACGCTGAATTCAATATAAATCTTTAAGTAGTATAAATTTTTACGGAAAAAAACCTACAACTTAGGAAAATGTAACAAGCGGGTGGGGCCATGAAATATAACTATGCGTGTGGAGTTTGATACAAAAAGGGAATTTATATAGTAAATGTATTCATGTCTGTTTCTACTTTAGATGTATCATTTGGTGGCAGGGTACATGTATATATATATGTCTGTATTTGTGTGAGTATGTATGTATAAGTGTATTTTATGTATGCATGTATGTTTATATATTTATATATATGTGTATCTATATATCTGTGTGTATGTTTGTATATGGATGTATTTGTATGTGTGTATGTATGTAGATGTATGTATATACATATACATTTCTGAACTATTAGAATAGGCTGTCTCGTATATGATTGTTGTAACAATATAGATTACAAGAATGTATGGATATGTATATATGTATATATATATATATATATATATATATATATATATATATATATATAAAAAATATGTATATATATGTATGTACGTGTGTGTTTATATATATATATATACACCCGTCTGGAGTGTAGTAGCATACTATTGCATATACGAAGGGGTTACCACGCTACAGAAGTAAAGAAAAATGCCATTATTTGTCTCTGTATGTCTGTAATGTGTGTGTATATATGCGCGGGTGTAGCAAAGTGTAGGCATTTATAAGTGTATTGATATATGTATATAGGTACATGTGGGGTTTAGATAACTTTCGTGTTTTATGTTTATTCATATTTTGTTTGTTTATTTGTTTTAATTTTATTTTATTTTTATTTAATTTTATTTATTTTTTGTTTTGTTTTATTTACCTTAATGTAATTTTTAACTTTATTCCTGCGTAGTTTTAGAGTTATTGTCTAGTTTCAGTACGTGTGTTGTGAATAAAAAAAAGCGTACAGCATGGCTTCGCTTTTGAATATATGTATTAATGTGAGTGTGTGTGTGTAGCGGTGTCTGTGTATGTGTGTGTTGTATGTGTGTTGCATGTATTTGTGGGTGGATGTAGATTAAAAGGCACCGGTCAGTACTTAGTTGACCATAGCCAAGGTTCTTAACTTACAGACTCCAAGACAAGAAAACTAAATTCTCAAGTACCTTATGCCATAAAAACCAAAAGTTAGGTTGGATGGGCGTAAGGGAAATGGAAAAGATGTTTATTATCTTCAAAGACCTCACTCGTCCTCTTACCGTTTTTTATGATTCCCACCCAGGTTGCATTCTAACTTGATAAACGAAATAGGAAAATGTATTTGGTGGAAATATCACTTTCGACGGCAATTCTTGGCCTGAGGGCGTAATCCCCCAGCGTGGGTGATTGCAGAGACATGTGTGCACATATGTGGTCATTGATGTTTGTATAAATAAAATTAATTATATATATATATATATATATATATATATATATATATATATATATATATAGATAGATACCGCCTAAAATTTCATTGTGAAATTGACCGTTAGTCTTGTACTACCTGACTTTGTGCACGGCTCAATCTTTAGTATTGTCTTTTTCTCAGAGAAAGAGAAATCTTCTCGATCAATTTTTATTTTTGTCTCCTCCAGGTACGTTTCAAGTAGCTGATTAAAAGTGACCGGACAAAAACCGACTCAACAAATCGATCATTTTACGTTAAATCTATAAAGGAAACGGAATTGTTGTTGTTTTATTTACCAACGCCAAGTTTTCCAGTCTAAAATTGGAGAATTGCATTTTCATTGTCAGTGAATTAGCATAGGATGCAAAGATATAATATTTGATTTAATTTTACAAAAAAATTATAATTGTAAATTGACGAAAAAAAAAACAAAAAAAAACATTGAAAACAAGCACCAACATTTGATTAGAAGGCAATATTTAAAAATTAATTTAAAAGTTCCGGAAAAAAATGTTTAAAAATGAAATAAAACCTTTTGTCAAGTAAAATATTGATAATTATAAATATAAAAGATTTTTTTTTAATTTAACAAATATTTTCTCGTTGTAATTTTATCTGTGTTTGAATTATTTTGGTGGGCCTTTGTTCCGTGGACATTGTCGCCGTTACAAACCTTGCAGACATCATAAATTCAACTAATATCATATCCAATGCAGTTTCATGATCTAATCTGTCAGGCTTAAATAATTAGAGAACTCAGAGAACATCCATTGTTAATCAGTCACACACTGAGCAACCAGCCTGCAGGAGACATTAATTTCATTCGGTCTTACAGAACTATGCATCAGTTAGCAAAGAGTTTCCTGGAAACAACGACTAAACGCGCTGTTTTAAAAAAATCTTTCCTGCCACTGTCCAGGCACTGACCATCTTCATCTGAAGATAAAATGATTGTATGATAAAATGGTTTCGATTTCCACCTTTAAATTAATCAATTATAAAAAATAATCGAACACTTCCCTCGTATATCCTTTCCACTCAAAGCTAACCCACTCCCAACAACGCGTTTCAGAAAAAATATTTCTACATCTTTAATCATTAGAAAAATATTATATTTATTTATCTGCCTCGCCCCAAAACGTCTTCTAAATAGAGGGTAGCAACCGTATTCCTTCCTTATAAAATATCTACTAACACGCCACAGCTTCGAGGCATTATTTTACACAAGAAAAAATCTTTTAAATTCCATAAATCTGGTTGTTGGATAATTATACGCTTTGGGTAATCGCTTTCAGTTTAAACTAATACATTCGACGCCCGCCATCTTTCAGATAACAGGCAACTACAATTCATATATATATATATATATATATATATATATATATATATATATATATATATATATATATATATATATATATATATATATTTTTAATTTACATATTTATTTTATTTATTTTTTAATTTACATATTTTAAAATCATTTCATACGTAATTAGTTATAAAGTTAGTGTGTTAATTCATGTTATCGCAACAAAATAAACAATGTTATTACTTCATAGAACGAATAACATAATTTCCTTCGTAAATATCCTGTAGCATCCTGCATCAATAAAGAACAATGATACAATCATTATAATAAATTAAAAAAAAATTACAGAATTGATTGCTTGCATTCTTAAGTCAGAGGATAAAATGCATTTCCGAACCTAAATGACTGCTTTTCATTTAATTACTATTGGAGAAATTGTCTCAGTCTAGAATGATTTCTCATATCTCCTCAATAATTAGCATACTACGTTTCTTTACATACTATTCCGGGGACACTCAGAGAAACATCGGCTAGATGTTCTTTTATTTTTAAAGGGGGGGGGGAATAAAATATTAATTTTCTTACTGCTATTTCTAATTTCCATTTCTTACTGTGAAAAAACTCCGGCTTTTTCGATTTCTTTTCCACAATACGAAACATGGATGATTTTAGCATTTTCAATTAAAAACATTAATATTATAAGTAAACATATGTCTACTTGCATTCTTGGTTAAACAATAACACATTACATTTCCGAAATTAAATAGCAGTTAACATCATACGTTTTTTTGTATACTCATATCGGACACCTTTGGAAATACTTCTTCAGCAAGGTTTTCAATTTGGGGTGGGAGAGGGGCAATTTCTTTGGCAATTACATATAAACAGTCTGAAAATATATTCGCAAAAAGAAACAAAAACAAAAAACACAGCAAAACAAACAAAAAAAGAATTAAAATAAATAAATATTTTACATTTGCAGATTTAGATCACTTTCTGGTATTATGAGGGGCGTGCAATAAGTAATGCCCCTGACCCACTTCCCGTTTGATACAGCTCTGGAGACCGCTTTTGTAGAACACCCCAGGTTGGTCCTCCAACCACGATGTGACTTCAGAAATCAAGGCTGCATCATCTGGGAAACGCTTTCCTTTCAAAAACAACTTCATGGCTGGGAAAAGGTGAAAGTCAGAGGGTGCAAGGTCAGGAGAATAGGGAGGATGGGGGAGGATTTCATAACCACATGCCCGTGCTTCTGATCTGGCGACATGCGAGTTGTGGACCGGAGCGTTATCCTGCAGGAGGAGGGTATCTTTGCTGATCTTGCCTCGCCTCTTGATTTTGATAGCTTCCCTTAATTTCCTCAAAAGTGAAACATAATAGGTTCCTTTAATTGTGGTACTCTTTGTGAGGAAATATAATCATCACTACTCCGTCCTGGTCCCAGAAGACTGTGAGCGTGACCTTGCCAGCAGAGGGCTGCACTCTTGCCTTCTTTGGAAGTGGTGTGTCCAAGTGCTTCCACTGCATTGACTGGGCTTTGGTCTCTGGATCATAGTGATGGACCCTGGTTTCATCCTGTGTAATCAGTCTTTTGAAAAACCTTTGACTCGTCTTCTTGGCACATCTCCAAATTCATCCTCGAGCACTCGACGCGTTCTTGTTTCTGGAATGGTGTGAGCAACCTGGGAATCCATCTGGCAGACACTTTATGCATATGAAAATGGTCATGAATGATAGTTTCCACAGACCCTGTATTAGTCTTGACATCTTGGGCTATTTGGCGAATAGTAATGCGCCGATCTTCTAAAATGGCAGCCCCAACTTGAGGGACAGATGCCTCATCAATGGCGCGACCTGGTCTGGGAGCTGTTTCCATAAATTTCCGGCCATGTTTGAATTCACGATGCCAGCGTTTTACAAGGTCATATGATGGGGCATTATCACTATAAGTTTCATTTCATCAAAAGTCTCCTGTGGTGTGCGTCCTTTCAAATACAAAACCTGAATCACTGCCTGACATTCGACATGCTCCATTTCACACCTGACCCAGTTCAAACACCAGTAAAACAGAAACCACAATTAGTTCAAAGCTGCAATTTTCCACATAACCCGTAGGTATAAATCGTTGGAATGCAAAATTTCAGCCAGATCAGACAACTGGAAGTGAGTCAGGGGCATTACTTATTGCACGCCCCTCGTAATTTAAGGTAAAATAATAATAAATTGTTTTTAAAAGTTAGCAGAAGGAAAAAAAAAAGGAAAAAGGTCAAATGAACAGGTCTTACCGCGTGTGTGTCGGGCGAGGTTGGGTGAAAGAGAGAAAGAGAAATCAAGATGGCGCCCATAGTTTTAAAAGGTATGCTCTGGTGGAAGTCTTGCGAAATCACACGAAATCACATGGGAGACATGTATGAAAGAAGTTGACATGTTAGGTCGGGGAGAGGTAGAGAGAGACGAAGGTTGGTGACAGTGGTGATTTCGAACCCTGCGACTGTTGGCTTGCAAAGACCAATTCCTTTTTCTTTTTTTATTTCTTTAATTTTGTTGTCCTAAACCAACAGCACTTCAAGCTATTTCGGCGATGGCTACCGACCTGAACAACATGATGAAACCGTTCAGTGGCGAAGGCGATGTTGTTGCTTTGTTAAAGAAAGTGGACCTAGTGGCAAAGCTCCAAAAGATAGGCGACGTTGCCACAGTGATACTGTTGTTTCTGGAGAGTGATGCACAAGCCCTATATTTGGAGCTGAGCTTCCGTGAACAGAAGGACGCTAAGATGATCATAGCCAGATTGATCCAGGCATTTGTAGAAGGGCCGTTTGAGGCGTACATCAAATGAAAAGAGAAGAGGTGGATGGGAGAATCCGTCAATGTGTATGCAAATGAAGTCAAAAGATTGGTGAAACTGGCAGGAATTCGGAGACAAGTAGCGAATCACATAGCAAAGATGGCATTTGTTTCTAGGTTCCCAGAGAAGATTTCCAAGAGGCTGCAGCAGGTTCCAAGTACTGAGACTTTTGAGGTGAGTAATCTGCTCCCAAATGCAAGAATATTAGTGAGTATCCAACCCTCTGGGGCCATATGAAGAAAAAGCCGCCCGAGCCCGCAAGGCGCATGTTTCGAATGTGGGGTCCCACACCTGTAGAGAGACTGCAAGAAGTTCTTGGAAAAGACGGTGTGCTACAGGTGTAACCAGAGTGGTCACATGGCAGTAAACTGCAAGAGTCCGGGAAACTGTCAAGGGGGAGCCGAAGCGCCAGCAGCTGCCCTGACTTGGGAATAATGGCGCGCTCGCGGCAGATGCCCGAGCGTGAAATCATGGTAGAAGGACAAGAAGCTGTGGCCCTGATCGACAGTGGCTGTACCACTACCATGGTGCACACTAACCTTGTCAGAGGATGGAGAGGGAAGGGCGAAGTAGTGGCATTTGATGGGTCATGAGTGAAATGTTGAGGTAGGAGGACTGCCACAATTGAAATTGAGGATCACCGGATGATTTGCTACCTGTCTTTGAATTCCTGATTCCTTTCTGATGTGATTTGCTACCTATCTTTGAATTCCTGATTCCTTTCTGATGTGATTTGCTACCTGTCTTTAAATTCCTGCCAGTTCCACCAACTATGCGGTTGTCACTGGTGCCTGGCGTCCAAGCGATTGTCGGAATGGATGTAATATGCCAACTTGGAGGTGTCACAGTCGGCAGCAATGGTTTAAGGTTTGGACCAGCTGGTTGTGTAGTAACAGAGCAGGTCAACAAAGGAATCAAACAGGTTGGAGAAAAGAAATGGATATCAATCAGTGATCCGAATTTTAGAGCGGAATTCGACAGGAATCAGTGGACAGTGGAGTGAGCATGGAGGAATGAACCACCTACATTAACAAACAGGGTGGCATGTTACGATAACTCACTCAACGGAGGAGCAAGAAAGGATTTTGAACAAGAAGTGGACAGATGGATCGAGGTGGGAATACTGTTGCCATGGATGAATGACGTTGAATCCGGCATCTTGCCATTAATGGCCATTCTGCAACCAACAAAAGGAAAGGTTAGACCGGTACTAGACTTCTGAGAATTGAACTGACAGATCGAGTTCCATACTGGGGGTGACACTATACATATATGCAATGAGATCATCAGAGAATGGAGGCAAATGGAGGAGAGGACTTGAATGCCTACTAGATGCCAACTCGGGTATCTGCAGTCTCTCTGTGCAGAGGCTCGTTGGAAAATCTGACATAGGGATGCTTCAAGTTTGAAGTAAACCCTGACCAAACATTCAAACAAAAATGAAAATGAAAAATTCTAAATCTATAAACTGGCAGGATGTCGCCCAGAATAAAAAGATTTCTTTAGCATGGCTATGCACTGGGCCATATGAGGAAAGCAACGGTGCACCTTCCCCTAGTGACGTAACCACAAGTAACTACACTAACCTGGATACTCCATCAGACCAGACCTAGTCCTGGAATTCGGCAAAACCAAACAAGGACCACCAAAAAAAAGGAACTATAATATTATCAAGTGGTCTGTTGAGGAGAAGAAAAAATTCTTCTCTGTTTTGCATACCCAAGGTATGAGAAACGGGGAAGAAAGAAAAATAATATGTTCTAGGCCCAAATAAGATCTTCTCTTCTACCAAAGAACAAGGTATTAGGGACAACAATCAAAAACTTACTCTTGGTCATGTCACAGATTGATCACATCCTATCTGCGTATCCTTCAGCTAATATTCATGTCTGTGGAGACTTCAATGTTCACAATGTGGAATGGTTAACTCACTCAAATAAGACCGATGATGAGGGGAGGTTCTGACATGATTTCTCCATTGCTTATGACCTCACTCAGATTGTTCACAAATCCACCCGTGTGCCCGATACTGACGGCCAGTAGGCAAGTCTCCTAGACCTTTTTCTCACAACTTGCCCTGAACTGTGTTCAGTTTCCGTTCTGTTTCCACTTGGATCTTCTGACCACTCTGTTGTATCAGATAAGATAAAAATGAAGTGTAATAAGACTTCAGATGTACCTTTCCACCGTACAGTATACCGATACACTATGACTGACTGGGATAGCTTCTGTACATTTATATCAGATCTACCTCTGCATGCCATGTTTAAAAAGGATGTGTCCTCTATAGTATCAGACCTTACCGAATGGTTAATTGTAGGTATAGACCGTTTCATACCCTCGAAAAAATTCCAGCAAAAACCTAACAGCCAGCCATGGTTCTCTCCAGAATGTGCTGCTGCTATTATGTACAGAAATCACTTTTTCCATTGCTTCCAACGTAATAGATGTACTGAGACTAAAGCCACTTTCAGAACTGCCAGCAACCACTGTAAAAAAGTAATAAAGAATGCAAGAGATTTGTATGCTCAGTCCGTTAAGTCCAAAGTAGCTGAGAAGCGGCTTGGTTCCCACTAGTTTTGGCAAATAGCAAACAGAATCCTGAACAGAAGTGTGTGTTCTATCCCAACTCTCATAAATGGACCTATCTCGTCAGCATCAGACAAAGCCAAACTCTTTGCCAAGAACTTTGCAGCTAATTCTCCTCTTTGTGACCAAGACCGCCAACCTCCAATATTTCCTCCTGTATCCGAAAACATGCTATGTGATATACAAATATCTGTACGTGATGCTGCCAAGCTAATCAAAAACCTTGATTCCAGTAAGGCAACCGGCCCTGACGATATTCCAATTATAGTATTCAAAAGACTTCAACCAGAACTAGCGCTTATCCTTACAAAACTGTTTAAACGTTGTCTTAAGGAGAATTGCTTCCCGTCACCCTGGAAAATCTCATCAGTATGCCCCATATTTAAGAATTCAGGTGATCGCTCATCTCCCTCTCAGTACAGGCAAATAAGTCTCCTGTGCATCATGAGTAAGTTGCCGGAATCTGTGTTAAATAGAGAAGTAATCAACCATCTCAGCAAAAATAACCTTCTCCGTGACACGTAATATGGTTTCCATTCTGCTAGATCGACAGCAGATGTGCTTACAATTATATCTCATAGGATTAGCGAATCTCTTGATGGAGGCTACCTTTTTAGGGCAATTGCTCTTGACATATCTAAGGCCTTTGATAGAGTATGGGATAAAGGTTTACTTCACAAGATCTCCAGCTATGGTATAGCTTGGAATGTCTTCTAAATTATTAAATCGTTTCGCTCTGATAGATTTATAAGAGTAGTGGTTGATAGGCAGAAATCCGAAGCTTTCAATTTTAATGCTGGAGTCCCTCAGGGGTCCATTCTGGGCCCAACTCTCTTCCTGATCTACATAATGATCTTCCAAATCACATCCTTACTTCATTTGTAGACATTTATGCTGATGACACTACTATCTATGGTAGCACATCTAAGACCATAAACGACCAAATTCTCTCTGATTCTCTCTCCTCTGATCTTGAGCAAGTGGTACAATGGGGAAAGAGGTGGCTTGTTACTTTTAATGCATCTAAAACCAAGCTTTTATCTTTACATCATCAACATTCTGATGTCCATCTGGCATCAATTGAAATGAATGGTTCTAGTCTTGGGGAGGCCTCATGTTTTGATAAGCTTCTGGGCTTGACCTTTACTCCTGATCTGAAATGGAACACATACATCAAATCCGTTGCCAAGGCCACTAGAAAAATGATGGGATCTTTCTATCGATCCAGTAGATATCTCACTGCAATTCTCTATCTATATAAGAGCCAGGTACGTCCAAGGATGGAGTACTGTTGCCACATCTGGGCAGGAGCTGCTAGAAAGGACTTACCCTGCCTTGATAGAGTTCAAAATAGACTTCGTAGCCTCGTAGGGGATGTCCTTTTCTCCTCCCTGCAACCTTTTTCTCATAGAATAGATGTTGCGAGTTTGTCTCTATCGTTATTTTCATGGCAAATGCTCGGCTGAGCTCCAATCTATGGTCCCCCCCTTCGCCAGACTTTCACAAGAAACACCCGTCTAGCAGAAAACACTATCACTAATTTCCCCCACTCTTTATCTGTACCTAAACCTAAATGGAGATTCCATGAACAAAGCTTCTTTCTTAGAACTGCATGCCTGTGGAATTATCCTCTGTTTTCCTGCTTTCCAGCTGACTACAATACGGTTGTCTTCAAGTCCAATGTAAACAAGTTTTTGATGAACCGTTCCATATAAGTTAACAAATTTACCGAATTTCCATTATTAACGATTACTATATTGTCCAATTTCTACGGTTCACTCTTTAACCCTTATCCACGAGTGGCCTCTTGACCTTCATAAGTGGTGATGCCTATGTAAAAAAAAAAAAGAAAAAAAGAGATGCAATAGAGCTAAAGGCTCTTGATGAGGCAAGCAAAGGTGGACTTTAGCCAAAGAGATACAACTGAATTTACGCAAACTCAATGTAGCAGGGAGGATAAATGAACACTTATATGATATGGGCAATGGAATATGCAAAAATTAAGCATTCCAAACTCCAAGAAAGATGTCAAGAATGACAAAAAGTTTTCAAGTATCATTGTCCAAATAAGAAAGGCATCGCAAGAGAAAAACTCACATACCAAAAGTTTAACTTCATGAAGAACAATGTCTTCTCTATGGAGCAGATTTCCAGCATGAGTAGAGACATCTGCCCAATAAGCAACCCTATCCCTCTTCCCAGTGACATTATACCAGAACCCACTTCACCTCAACTACCCGACATAGTTTCACCACACTTAACACTGACGGAGGAGACGTATTACCAAGGGCAACGGCCAATAAACAGTAACTCTCCTCAAGGCTCACCCCCGAAAATATCCCAACTAAAACAACACCGCAATGCCCCATCTGTAAACATGACACTGGATGCAGACCAAATGGAGCTGGAGGAAGAACTGGCTAACAGAATAGAAATGGCACGATGCCTAGTTGTTGGAGATCGACCCAGACTGGTGAAAATAAATTGTACCAAAGCCTTCAAGATCCTTGTTACAAAAGTGAATGATGCTCTCACAAAAATTGTCCCAACTAATGTGTCATTATCTGAAATAAACCATGCAACTTTTGGGGCAGCATGATTTATGCAGAGGAAACTTTTGCCCCAACATAAAGAGAAAAAGGAGGGAATATTTAAGGCCAAAACAAAAGAACCAGTCTGGAAAAGTAGGCTTCAACAGAAAACAAAGAAGATGAATAAACTTAAAACCGAGTATTCTCTTCATAACCAAGTGCAGCTAAGAGCTAAGGTAGCAGAAAACCAAGCTGAAATAAAAGCTTTATCTGCACAAATTAAAAATAAACAACAGAAAATGGAGTCCAAGTCATTGAATAGATTGTTTGACAAGAACCCAAGGATGGTTTATAGAAACCTAATTAAAGAGGAAATCAAGGTAAATTCGCCACCGACACAGGAAGAAGTGGAGTCATTCTAGAAACGGCTGTATGAGGACTCCAAACAACACCAAGAGAGGGAGTGGATAAATACAATTAAAGAGGCTGTCAAGGGCATCACTGAAAATCACAAAAAGATGCTGTAAGAAAAAAACATCACCCACTTTAGGAACTTTAAAAGCCCAGGAATTGACAAGATTCCAAATTTCTGGCTTAAAAAACTCACGGCACTTCATGAGCATTATGCACAAGCATTTACTCATGTTGTCAGTGGCGAGGATGACTCACAAGAGTGGTTAACTCTTGGCAAAACGACTCTGATACCCAAGAGCCAAAAGACTCACTTGCCCAATAAATACAGGCCTATCTGCTGCCTCTTAACCACATACAAATGGCTTACAGGAATAATTGCAGATGTAATCTACCAACACCTGACCGATGGTGAGTACCTTGAAAACGAACAAAAAGGATGTACCAGGAATAAACTTGGTACAAAGGACCAACTTCTCCTCAACAAAACCATCCTCGAGGACTGCAGAAAGCATCAAAGTAACATTTGATAGTGTGCCTCACTCCTGGATACTGCGATGTTTGGAGTTGTATAATGTCCATGAGAGCATAAGGACATTCCTCACAAAACAAATGGCCATGTGGCAAACATCAATTGCTCTACACCACATGGAAGGGACAATACAAACTTCAAATCTCAGTCCAGCAAGGTATATTTCAAGGTGATAGTCTGTCGCCATTGTTTTTCTGCCTTACTATTGACCTGCTCAGCAAACTCCTTAAAAAATGTGATGCTGGGTATAGTGTTAGTTAAAAAATGTGATGCTGGGTATAGTGTTAGTTAAAAAATGTGATGCTGGGTATAGTGTTAGTTAAAAAATGTGATGCTGGGTATAGTGTTAGTTAAAAAATGTGATGCTGGGTATAGTGTTAGTTAAAAAATGTGATGCTGGGTATAGTGTTAGTTAAAAAATGTGATGCTGGGTATAGTGTTAGTTAAAAAATGTGATGCTGGGTATAGTGTTAGTTAAAAAATGTGATGCTGGGTATAGTGTTAGTTAAAAAATGTGATGCTGGGTATAGTGTTAGTTAAAAAATGTGATGCTGGGTATAGTGTTAGTTAAAAACTGTGATGCTGGGTATAGTGTTAGTTAAAAAATGTGATGCTGGGTATAGTGTTAGTTAAAAATGTGATGCTGGGTATAGTGTTAGTTAAAAAATGTGATGCTGGGTATAGTGTTAGTTAAAAAATGTGATGCTGGGTATAGTGTTAGTTAAAAACTGTGATGCTGGGTATAGTGTTAGTTAAAAACTGTGATGCTGGGTATAGTGTTAGTTAAAAAATGTGATGCTGGGTATAGTGTTAGTTAAAAAATGTGATGCTGGGTATAGTGTTAGTTAAAAAATGTGATGCTGGGTATAGTGTTAGTTAAAAAATGTGATGCTGGGTATAGTGTTAGTTAAAAAATGTGATGCTGGGTATAGTGTTAGTTAAAAAATGTGATGCTGGGTATAGTGTTAGTTAAAAAATGTGATGCTGGGTATAGTGTTAGTTAAAAAATGTGATGCTGGGTATAGTGTTAGTTAAAAAATGTGATGCTGGGTATAGTGTTAGTTAAAAAATGTGATGCTGGGTATAGTGTTAGTTAAAAAATGTGATGCTGGGTATAGTGTTAGTTAAAAACTGTGATGCTGGGTATAGTGTTAGTTAAAAAATGTGATGCTGGGTATAGTGTTAGTTAAAAAATGTGATGCTGGGTATAGTGTTAGTTAAAAAATGTGATGCTGGGTATAGTGTTAGTTAAAAAATGTGATGCTGGGTATAGTGTTAGTTAAAAACTGTGATGCTGGGTATAGTGTTAGTTAAAAACTGTGATGCTGGGTATAGTGTTAGTTAAAAAATGTGATGCTGGGTATAGTGTTAGTTAAAAAATGTGATGCTGGGTATAGTGTTAGTTAAAAAATGTGATGCTGGGTATAGTGTTAGTTAAAAACTGTGATGCTGGGTATAGTGTTAGTTAAAAAATGTGATGCTGGGTATAGTGTTAGTTAAAAAATGTGATGCTGGGTATAGTGTTAGTTAAAAAATGTGATGCTGGGTAAAGTGTTAGTTAAAAACTGTGATGCTGGGTATAGTGTTAGTTAAAAACTGTGATGCTGGGTATAGTGTTAGTTAAAAACTGTGATGCTGGGTATAGTGTTAGTTAAAAACTGTGATGCTGGGTATAGTGTTAGTTAAAAAATGTGATGCTGGGTATAGTGTTAGTTAAAAAATGTGATGCTGGGTATAGTGTTAGTTAAAAAATGTGATGCTGGGTATAGTGTTAGTTAAAAAATGTGATGCTGGGTATAGTGTTAGTTAAAAACTGTGATGCTGGGTATAGTGTTAGTTAAAAAATGTGATGCTGGGTATAGTGTTAGTTAAAAACTGTGATGCTGGGTATAGTGTTAGTTAAAAAATGTGATGCTGGGTATAGTGTTAGTTAAAAAATGTGATGCTGGGTATAGTGTTAGTTAAAAAATGTGATGCTGGGTATAGTGTTAGTTAAAAAATGTGATGCTGGGTATAGTGTTAGTTAAAAACTGTGATGCTGGGTATAGTGTTAGTTAAAAAATGTGATGCTGGGTATAGTGTTAGTTAAAAAATGTGATGCTGGGTATAGTGTTAGTTAAAAAATGTGATGCTGGGTATAGTGTTAGTTAAAAACTGTGATGCTGGGTATAGTGTTAGTTAAAAACTGTGATGCTGGGTATAGTGTTAGTTAAAAAATGTGATGCTGGGTATAGTGTTAGTTAAAAAATGTGATGCTGGGTATAGTGTTAGTTAAAAAATGTGATGCTGGGTATAGTGTTAGTTAAAATCTGTGATGCTGGGTATAGTGTTAGTTAAAAAATGTGATGCTGGGTATAGTGTTAGTTAAAAAATGTGATGCTGGGTATAGTGTTAGTTAAAAAATGTGATGCTGGGTATAGTGTTAGTTAAAAACTGTGATGCTGGGTATAGTGTTAGTTAAAAACTGTGATGCTGGGTATAGTGTTAGTTAAAAACTGTGATGCTGGGTATAGTGTTAGTTAAAAACTGTGATGCTGGGTATAGTGTTAGTTAAAAAATGTGATGCTGGGTATAGTGTTAGTTAAAAACTGTGATGCTGGGTATAGTGTTAGTTAAAAAATGTGATGCTGGGTATAGTGTTAGTTAAAAAATGTGATGCTGGGTATAGTGTTAGTTAAAAAATGTGATGCTGGGTATAGTGTTAGTTAAAAAATGTGATGCTGGGTATAGTGTTAGTTAAAAACTGTGATGCTGGGTATAGTGTTAGTTAAAAAATGTGATGCTGGGTATAGTGTTAGTTAAAAAATGTGATGCTGGGTATAGTGTTAGTTAAAAAATGTGATGCTGGGTATAGTGTTAGTTAAAAAATGTGATGCTGGGTATAGTGTTAGTTAAAAACTGTGATGCTGGGTATAGTGTTAGTTAAAAACTATGATGCTGGGTATAGTGTTAGTTAAAAAATGTGATGCTGGGTATAGTGTTAGTTAAAAACTGTGATGCTGGGTATAGTGTTAGTTAAAAAATGTGATGCTGGGTATAGTGTTAGTTAAAAACTGTGATGCTGGGTATAGTGTTAGTTAAAAAATGTGATGCTGGGTATAGTGTTAGTTAAAAACTGTGATGCTGGGTATAGTGTAAGTTAAAAACTGTGATGCTGGGTATAGTGTTAGTTAAAAACTGTGATGCTGGGTATAGTGTTAGTTAAAAACTGTGATGCTGGGTATAGTGTTAGTTAAAAAATGTGATGCTGGGTATAGTGTTAGTTAAAAAATGTGATGCTGGGTATAGTGTTAGTTAAAAAATGTGATGCTGGGTATAGTGTTAGTTAAAAAATGTGATGCTGGGTATAGTGTTAGTTAAAAAATGTGATGCTGGGTATAGTGTTAGTTAAAAAATGTGATGCTGGGTATAGTGTTAGTTAAAAACTGTGATGCTGGGTATAGTGTTAGTTAAAAAATGTGATGCTGGGTATAGTGTTAGTTAAAAAATGTGATGCTGGGTATAGTGTTAGTTAAAAAATGTGATGCTGGGTATAGTGTTAGTTAAAAAATGTGATGCTGGGTATCGTGTTAGTTAAAAAATGTGATGCTGGGTATAGTGTTAGTTAAAAAATGTGATGCTGGGTATAGTGTTAGTTAAAAAATGTGATGCTGGGTATAGTCTTAGTAAAAAAATGTGATCCTGGGTATAGTGTTAGTTAAAAAATGTGATGCTGGGTATAGTGTTAGTTAAAAAATGTGATGCTGGGTATAGTGTTAGTTAAAAAATGTGATGCTGGGTATAGTGTTAGTTAAAAAATGTGATGCTGGGTATAGTGTTAGTTAAAAAATGTGATGCTGGGTATAGTGTTAGTTAAAAACTGTGATGCTGGGTATAGTGTTAGTTAAAAAATGTGATGCTGGGTATAGTGTTAGTTAAAAAATGTGATGCTGGGTATAGTGTTAGTTAAAAAATGTGATGCTTGGTATAGTGTTAGTTAAAAACTGTGATGCTGGGTATAGTGTTAGTTAAAAAATGTGATGCTGGGTATAGTGTTAGTTAAAAAATGTGATGCTGGGTATAGTGTTAGTAAAAAAATGTGATGCTGGGTATAGTGTTAGTTAAAAACTGTGATGCTGGGTATAGTGTTAGTTAAAAACTGTGATGCTGGGTATAGTGTTAGTTAAAAACTGTGATGCTGGGTATAGTGTTAGTTAAAAAATGTGATGCTGGGTATAGTGTTAGTTAAAAAATGTGATGCTGGGTATAGTGTTAGTTAAAAAATGTGATGCTGGGTATAGTGTTAGTTAAAAAATGTGATGCTGGGTATAGTGTTAGTTAAAAACTGTGATGCTGGGTATAGTGTTAGTTAAAAAATGTGATGCTGGGTATAGTGTTAGTTAAAAAATGTGATGCTGGGTATAGTGTTAGTTAAAAAATGTGATGCTGGGTATAGTGTTAGTTAAAAAATGTGATGCTGGGTATAGTGTTAGTTAAAAAATGTGATGCTGGGTATAGTGTTAGTTAAAAAATGTGATGCTGGGTATAGTGTTAGTTAAAAAATGTGATGCTGGGTATAGTGTTAGTTAAAAAATGTGATGCTGGGTATAGTGTTAGTTAAAAAATGTGATGCTGGGTATAGTGTTAGTTAAAAAATGTGATCCTGGGTATAGTGTTAGTTAAAAAATGTGATGCTGGGTATAGTGTTAGTTAAAAAATGTGATGCTGGGTATAGTGTTAGTTAAAAAATGTGATGCTGGGTATAGTGTTAGTTAAAAAATGTGATGCTGGGTATAGTGTTAGTTAAAAAATGTGATGCTGGGTATAGTGTTAGTTAAAAACTGTGATGCTGGGTATAGTGTTAGTTAAAAAATGTGATGCTGGGTATAGTGTTAGTTAAAAAATGTGATGCTGGGTATAGTGTTAGTTAAAAAATGTGATGCTGGGTATAGTGTTAGTTAAAAACTGTGATGCTGGGTATAGTGTTAGTTAAAAAATGTGATGCTGGGTATAGTGTTAGTTAAAAAATGTGATGCTGGGTATAGTGTTAGTTAAAAAATGTGATGCTGGGTATAGTGTTAGTTAAAAACTGTGATGCTGGGTATAGTGTTAGTTAAAAAATGTGATGCTGGGTATAGTGTTAGTTAAAAACTGTGATGCTGGGTATAGTGTTAGTTAAAAAATGTGATGCTGGGTATAGTGTTAGTTAAAAAATGTGATGCTGGGTATAGTGTTAGTTAAAAAATGTGATGCTGGGTATAGTGTTAGTTAAAAAATGTTATGCTGGGTATAGTGTTAGTTAAAAATTGTGATGCTGGGTATAGTGTTAGTTAAAAACTGTGATGCTGGGTATAGTGTTAGTTAAAAAATGTGATGCTGGGTATAGTGTTAGTTAAAAACTGTGATGCTGGGTATAGTGTTAGTTAAAAACTGTGATGCTGGGTATAGTGTTAGTTAAAAACTGTGATGCTGGGTATAGTGTTAGTTAAAAAATGTGATGCTGGGTATAGTGTTAGTTAAAAACTGTGATGCTGGGTATAGTGTTAGTTAAAAACTGTGATGCTGGGTATAGTGTTAGTTAAAAAATGTGATGCTGGGTATAGTGTTAGTTAAAAAATGTGATGCTGGGTATAGTGTTAGTTAAAAAATGTGATGCTGGGTATAGTGTTAGTTAAAAAATGTGATGCTGGGTATAGTGTTAGTTAAAAAATGTGATGCTGGGTATAGTGTTAGTTAAAAAATGTGATGCTGGGTATAGTGTTAGTTAAAAAATGTGATGCTGGGTATAGTGTTAGTTAAAAAATGTGATGCTGGGTATAGTGTTAGTTAAAAAATGTGATGCTGGGTATAGTGTTAGTTAAAAAATGTGATGCTGGGTATAGTGTTAGTTAAAAAATGTGATGCTGGGTATAGTGTTAGTTAAAAACTGTGATGCTGGGTATAGTGTTAGTTAAAAAATGTTATGCTGGGTATAGTGTTAGTTAAAAAATGTGATGCTGGGTATAGTGTTAGTTAAAAAATGTGATGCTGGGTATAGTGTTAGTTAAAAAATGTGATGCTGGGTATAGTGTTAGTTAAAAACTGTGATCCTGGGTATAGTGTTAGTTAAAAAATGTGATGCTGGATATAGTGTTAGTTAAAAAATGTGATGCTGGGTATAGTGTTAGTTAAAAAATGTGATGCTGGGTATAGTGTTAGTTAAAAATGTGATGCTGGGTATAGTGTTAGTTAAAAAATGTGATGCTGGGTATAGTGTTAGTTAAAAAATGTGATGCTGGGTATAGTGTTAGTTAAAAAATGTGATGTTGGGTATAGTGTTAGTTAAAAAATGTGACGCTGGGTATAGTGTTAGTTAAAAAATGTGATGCTGGGTATAGTGTTAGTTAAAAAATGTGATGCTGGGTATAGTGTTAGTTAAAAAATGTGATGCTGGGTATAGTGTTAGTTAAAAACTGTGATGCTGGGTATAGTGTTAGTTAAAAAATGTGATGCTGGGTATAGTGTTAGTTAAAAAATGTGATGCTGGGTATAGTGTTAGTTAAAAAATGTGATGCTGGGTATAGTGTTAGTTAAAAATGTGATGCTGGGTATAGTGTTAGTTAAAAAATGTGATGCTGGGTATAGTGTTAGTTAAAAAATGTGATGCTGGGTATAGTGTTAGTTAAAAAATGTGATGCTGGGTATAGTGTTAGTTAAAAAATGTGATGCTGGGTATAGTGTTAGTTAAAAAATGTGATGCTGGGTATAGTGTTAGTTAAAAAATGTGATGCTGGGTATAGTGTTAGTTAAAAAATGTGATGCTGGGTATAGTGTTAGTTAAAAACTGTGATGCTGGGTATAGTGTTAGTTAAAAAATGTGATGCTGGGTATAGTGTTAGTTAAAAACTGTGATGCTGGGTATAGTGTTAGTTAAAAAATGTGATGCTGGGTATAGTGTTAGTCAAAAAATGTGATGCTGGGTATAGTGTTAGTTAAAAAATGTGATGCTGGGTATAGTGTTAGTTAAAAAATGTGATGCTGGGTATAGTGTTAGTTAAAAAATGTGATGCTGGGTATAGTGTTAGTTAAAAAATGTGATGCTGGGTATAGTGTTAGTTAAAAAATGTGATGCTGGGTATAGTGTTAGTTAAAAACTGTGATGCTGGGTATAGTGTTAGTTAAAAAATGTGATGCTGGGTATAGTGTTAGTTAAAAACTGTGATGCTGGGTATAGTGTTAGTTAAAAACTGTGATGCTGGGTATAGTGTTAGTTAAAAAATGTGATGCTGGGTATAGTGTTAGTTAAAAAATGTGATGCTGGGTATAGTGTTAGTTAAAAAATGTGATGCTGGGTATAGTGTTAGTTAAAAACTGTGATGCTGGGTATAGTGTTAGTTAAAAACTGTGATGCTGGGTATAGTGTTAGTTAAAAACTGTGATGCTGGGTATAGTGTTAGTTAAAAAATGTGATGCTGGGTATAGTGTTAGTTAAAAAATGTGATGCTGGGTATAGTGTTAGTTAAAAACTGTGATGCTGGGTATAGTGTTAGTTAAAAAATGTGACGCTGGGTATAGTGTTAGTTAAAAAATGTGATTCTGGGTATAGTGTTAGTTAAAAAATGTGACGCTGGGTATAGTGTTAGTTAAAAAATGTGATGCTGGGTATAGTGTTAGTTAAAAAATGTGATGCTGGGTATAGTGTTAGTTAAAAAATGTGATGCTGGGTATAGTGTTAGTTAAAAAATGTGATGCTGGGTATAGTGTTAGTTAAAAAATGTGATGCTGGGTATAGTGTTAGTTAAAAATGTGATGCTGGGTATAGTGTTAGTTAAAAAATGTGATGCTGGGTATAGTGTTAGTTAAAAAATGTGATGCTGGGTATAGTGTTAGTTAAAAACTGTGATGCTGGGTATAGTGTTAGTTAAAAAATGTGATGCTGGGTATAGTGTTAGTTAAAAAATGTGATGCTGGGTATAGTGTTAGTTAAAAAATGTGATGCTGGGTATAGTGTTAGTTAAAAAATGTGATGCTGGGTATAGTGTTAGTTAAAAAATGTGATGCTGGGTATAGTGTTAGTTAAAAAATGTGATGCTGGGTATAGTGTTAGTTAAAAAATGTGATGCTGGGTATAGTGTTAGT
This sequence comes from Euprymna scolopes, assembly GCF_053919585.1. NCBI lineage: Eukaryota > Metazoa > Mollusca > Cephalopoda > Sepiida > Sepiolidae > Euprymna > Euprymna scolopes. The sequence continues at coordinate 79,998,663 of NC_136504.1, forward strand.
TAAAAAATGTGATGCTGGGTATAGTGTTAGTTAAAAAATGTGATGCTGGGTATAGTGTTAGTTAAAAAATGTGATCCTGGGTATAGTGTTAGTTAAAAAATGTGATGCTGGGTATAGTGTTAGTTAAAAAATGTGATGCTGGGTATAGTGTTAGTTAAAAAATGTGATGCTGGGTATAGTGTTAGTTAAAAAATGTGATGCTGGGTATAGTGTTAGTTAAAAAATGTGATGCTGGGTATAGTGTTAGTTAAAAACTGTGATGCTGGGTATAGTGTTAGTTAAAAAATGTGATGCTGGGTATAGTGTTAGTTAAAAAATGTGATGCTGGGTATAGTGTTAGTTAAAAAATGTGATGCTGGGTATAGTGTTAGTTAAAAACTGTGATGCTGGGTATAGTGTTAGTTAAAAAATGTGATGCTGGGTATAGTGTTAGTTAAAAAATGTGATGCTGGGTATAGTGTTAGTTAAAAAATGTGATGCTGGGTATAGTGTTAGTTAAAAACTGTAATGCTGGGTATAGTGTTAGTTAAAAAATGTGATGCTGGGTATAGTGTTAGTTAAAAACTGTGATGCTGGGTATAGTGTTAGTTAAAAAATGTGATGCTGGGTATAGTGTTAGTTAAAAAATGTGATGCTGGGTATAGTGTTAGTTAAAAAATGTGATGCTGGGTATAGTGTTAGTTAAAAAATGTTATGCTGGGTATAGTGTTAGTTAAAAATTGTGATGCTGGGTATAGTGTTAGTTAAAAACTGTGATGCTGGGTATAGTGTTAGTTAAAAAATGTGATGCTGGGTATAGTGTTAGTTAAAAACTGTGATGCTGGGTATAGTGTTAGTTAAAAACTGTGATGCTGGGTATAGTGTTAGTTAAAAACTGTGATGCTGGGTATAGTGTTAGTTAAAAAATGTGATGCTGGGTATAGTGTTAGTTAAAAACTGTGATGCTGGGTATAGTGTTAGTTAAAAACTGTGATGCTGGGTATAGTGTTAGTTAAAAAATGTGATGCTGGGTATAGTGTTAGTTAAAAAATGTGATGCTGGGTATAGTGTTAGTTAAAAAATGTGATGCTGGGTATAGTGTTAGTTAAAAAATGTGATGCTGGGTATAGTGTTAGTTAAAAAATGTGATGCTGGGTATAGTGTTAGTTAAAAAATGTGATGCTGGGTATAGTGTTAGTTAAAAAATGTGATGCTGGGTATAGTGTTAGTTAAAAAATGTGATGCTGGGTATAGTGTTAGTTAAAAAATGTGATGCTGGGTATAGTGTTAGTTAAAAAATGTGATGCTGGGTATAGTGTTAGTTAAAAAATGTGATGCTGGGTATAGTGTTAGTTAAAAAATGTGATGCTGGGTATAGTGTTAGTTAAAAACTGTGATGCTGGGTATAGTGTTAGTTAAAAAATGTTATGCTGGGTATAGTGTTAGTTAAAAAATGTGATGCTGGGTATAGTGTTAGTTAAAAAATGTGATGCTGGGTATAGTGTTAGTTAAAAAATGTGATGCTGGGTATAGTGTTAGTTAAAAAATGTGATGCTGGGTATAGTGTTAGTTAAAAAATGTGATGCTGGGTATAGTGTTAGTTAAAAAATTTGATGCTGGGTATAGTGTTAGTTAAAAAATGTGATGCTGGGTATAGTGTTAGTTAAAAAATGTGATGCTGGGTATAGTGTTAGTTAAAAAATGTGATGCTGGGTATAGTGTTAGTTAAAAAATGTGATGCTGGGTATAGTGTTAGTTAAAAAATGTGATGTTGGGTATAGTGTTAGTTAAAAAATGTGACGCTGGGTATAGTGTTAGTTAAAAAATGTGATGCTGGGTATAGTGTTAGTTAAAAAATGTGATGCTGGGTATAGTGTTAGTTAAAAAATGTGATGCTGGGTATAGTGTTAGTTAAAAACTGTGATGCTGGGTATAGTGTTAGTTAAAAAATGTGATGCTGGGTATAGTGTTAGTTAAAAAATGTGATGCTGGGTATAGTGTTAGTTAAAAAATGTGATGCTGGGTATAGTGTTAGTTAAAAATGTGATGCTGGGTATAGTGTTAGTTAAAAAATGTGATGCTGGGTATAGTGTTAGTTAAAAAATGTGATGCTGGGTATAGTGTTAGTTAAAAAATGTGATGCTGGGTATAGTGTTAGTTAAAAAATGTGATGCTGGGTATAGTGTTAGTTAAAAAATGTGATGCTGGGTATAGTGTTAGTTAAAAAATGTGATGCTGGGTATAGTGTTAGTTAAAAAATGTGATGCTGGGTATAGTGTTAGTTAAAAACTGTGATGCTGGGTATAGTGTTAGTTAAAAAATGTGATGCTGGGTATAGTGTTAGTTAAAAACTGTGATGCTGGGTATAGTGTTAGTTAAAAAATGTGATGCTGGGTATAGTGTTAGTTAAAAAATGTGATGCTGGGTATAGTGTTAGTTAAAAAATGTGATGCTGGGTATAGTGTTAGTTAAAAAATGTGATGCTGGGTATAGTGTTAGTTAAAAAATGTGATGCTGGGTATAGTGTTAGTTAAAAAATGTGATGCTGGGTATAGTGTTAGTTAAAAAATGTGATGCTGGGTATAGTGTTAGTTAAAAAATGTGATGCTGGGTATAGTGTTAGTTAAAAACTGTGATGCTGGGTATAGTGTTAGTTAAAAAATGTGATGCTGGGTATAGTGTTAGTTAAAAACTGTGATGCTGGGTATAGTGTTAGTTAAAAACTGTGATGCTGGGTATAGTGTTAGTTAAAAAATGTGATGCTGGGTATAGTGTTAGTTAAAAAATGTGATGCTGGGTATAGTGTTAGTTAAAAAATGTGATGCTGGGTATAGTGTTAGTTAAAAACTGTGATGCTGGGTATAGTGTTAGTTAAAAAATGTGATGCTGGGTATAGTGTTAGTTAAAAAATGTGATGCTGGGTATAGTGTTAGTTAAAAAATGTGATGCTGGGTATAGTGTTAGTTAAAAAATGTGATGCTGGGTATAGTGTTAGGCAGGAAAAAAGAAAAAGCAAAAGAGTAAATCATGTACTTTTTATGTCGAGACAGAAAAACAGTTTGTTTTTTTCTGATAGAAAATGTAAAGACTTTCACAGATGATGTCTGCATGGAGTTTTGATTTGACAAATGTGCCAAATACACAATAAAAAAAGGAAAAAAAACGACATCCGAAAATATTCGGTTCAATGATGGCTTTATTGAAGATATAGGAGAGGATGTCACATATAAGTACCTCGGTATAGAGGAGAATGTAACTGTGGAGCATGAAAAAATGAGACATAAGGGAGAACAAGAATACACATCACGCCTTAAAAAGATCCTCAAATCCGAATTAAGCCCCCCCCCCAACAAAAAACTGCCATAAATCAACTTGCAATCTCTGTCATCACATATGGATTTGGTATTATTAACTGGCCTCAATGCAATATCAATAGGTTGGATACAAAGACCAGGAAACTCCTAACCTTACATAAAATAATATACCGAAACCAATATGTGGACAGGATATACCTATCACAAAAAGAGGGTGGCCTCGATCTCACTGAAATAAACCATGCATATCGAGCCATCATAGTAAGTGTGGGGCAGTATATTAAAAGCTCAACAGATATGACAATAGAAATAGTGAGGGACCACCATGAACGTCTACCCCAACAAACCTCAGTCACAAAGCTTGCTGAAAACTTTGGGGGTGTCATACTGGAAAATACTGCCGAGGTAAACCAGCAACACAGATTGCAAGAAAAAAGAGAAAGAAATACACCGAAATCGAGATAGACACAAGAAAACAAGGATGGGAACAACATAAAAGAGCAGGAAAGCTTAAACATGAGTATATAGACAGGGATGCTTCACTCCAATCGCTCAAGAGCAGAAGACTTCCATTTTATGAGGAAAGACTCATTGTAACCAGTCAAGATCAGGGCTTACAAGTGGATTAAAAAAAATGGCTGGCCTACAAGCAAATGGTCAATGCCAGTTTTGCCATTCAGCAATTGAGAGCCCAAGCCACCTAATGTCTGCATGCCAAATCTTATTGGCAGATAGCCATTACACTGCCTGCCACAACAAAGTATGTAAGTACCTCCACTGGAAGATCTGTGGAGAGATGCAACTTGACAGAGCGACAAACATCTGGGAACATGAACCACCACCAATAACATCAAATGGAAAAGTGACCGTGTTCTACGACAAAGACATACAGGCGGACAGATACATAAAAGACAAGGCCATCAAACCAGATATTGTAATATGGAACAATCCTGAAAGAACTGCACTCATTATCGATGTCACAGTCCCAAATGATTTTGGCCTTAACAGAGCTGAATAGGAAAAGATAACAAAATATCAGGACCTTAAAAATGATCTAAAAACGACATGGTCTCTGAAAGAAATAAACATTATACCGGTTGTGATAGGAGCAACTGGCTTAATAAAAAAGAATCTTAAAAAATACTTAGAAGCAATCCCTGGAAGACCAAGCTGTAATGAAATACAAATAGCAGCCATAAAGGGAACAGCATCCATTCTTAAAAGAGTCCTCGGATATAAATTAAAATCATAACAGAATCAAGTGTTAGCTCCAGGAGGGAGCCCCTTGATCTCTTAAAACTTACTGAAGTTAAATACAAAAAAAAGGGGTGACACTATAGATATATGCAGTGAGATCATCAGAGAATGGAGGCAAATGAACGGTGTCTCTAAGTTGGTCAATCTAAAATCTGCCTATTTGCAACTCCGCATTGTTAAGAATCTCTGGAAATACCAGTTGGTCAGATATAAAGGTAGAACCTACTGCCTTATGAGGGTAGGGTTTGGGCTGAACTCGGCACCCCAGATCATGTCAACCATTCTAAGGAAGATTCTAGAAAGAATGAGGAAAGGAGACGGTACTGTGAGCTCATATATCGACCACATCTTCGTGAATGAAACTCTGGTAACTGTAAAGGAGGTGGTAGTTCACTTGAAGAAGTTTGGGTTGATTGCCAAGGCACCGGAAGAATTGGATGGGGAGCGGCTTTGGGACTAAAGCTGAAATGCAATGTGTCGGGTGGCCTGGAATTTCGAAGGGGAAACGAGATCCCACAAATGAAAGAAGAGCTCAACAAGTAGGATCTTTTTTCGATATGCAGCAGACTGATTGGGCATTACCACATTGCTGGCTGGCTTAGACCAGCGTGCAGCTACATCAGGTGAAAATATAAAATAGTTACAGAACACTCTCCCTTTACCATGTTAAGAATGGCTTTCTTAATAGCGTTATTTCAGCACGGTACCTTCTCTGCATAAGTACCATGTTTTATTTATTAAATTGTTAGGTGAAAGTACAGTACTCATGCAGAGAGTGATCCGTGTTGAAATAATAACGTTATTATTTAAAAAGCCATTCTTAACATGGGGAGGGGAGGGTGTATTTTAACCTTACAATTGAATAAAAAACATATAAAACTAATTAAACCTGGAAATACGATTTACAAAATAGCGCGGACAAAAAAAAACCTGTACTTTACCAACGAATCTTATATCGAAAAACAAAAAAAAACTCAAAAAGCAAGCGACAAACTTTTTTTTGGGCCTTATATAATAAAGAAAAGATGTGTAAATTAAAAAATTTGGAAGATAAACAAATGAAATATGTTTTTTTTGTTTTTTTTTACTTATCGAGTTAACAGAAAATTAAATCTTTCGTCAATTCGTGGCTGTGAAATGAATCGAACCGGAAGTTCAGTTTTATCAACAGAACAGATTCGCGGTAACGGTTAAAAAAATATATTTATTTTATTTAATATTTTTTTTTTTATTTAATATTTTAATTTTAATAATTCGCGAGGTAAATTTATTTTAATAACATAAAAACATACCTCGACTAAAAATGGGTTGTCTGAAAATTTCAAATAAATTGGTAACGTAGAAATATGGTTTTATTCATTGATTGAGATTGTCGGACTGACTTCCTCATCTTGGTTGTTATTGTCACAACGTTTCGGCCGTTTAGCCCTCCGGCCTTCGTCAGGTGAACGGTTTGTTAGGAGTCTCGAACCCAACCCTTTATTATTATTACGGGGGTACCGTGTTCGGACTCCAGCTAGGCTTTGGGACATAGTTGCTGATTCTCTGTTTTTCAATGTTACTTTTTCACTGCCTTCGTTCAGGATTGAACTCAGCACCTTTGGGTAACTGTAAACTTTGATACAACGTCTAGGACCACTCGGCCATATGTCACTAGGACATATGTCACAATAACAACCAAAATGAGGAAGTCAGTCCGACAATCTCAATCAATGAAAACAACTCATCTAAAAAATACAGACAATTACAATGGTTTTATTCGTTTAGAACGAACCAACTTTACATTTTTATATATATAGATATATATATGCGCATATATTTTATGTTTTTCTCTACATATCAATGTCCATGCATATATTTTCTATGAAAAAATAGGTTTGAGAATATGCATAAAAACTAAAAGTTTTCATATATAAATTTTTCCGTCTATCTCTAACATATTTAAAGTGCCATAATTATCTAATAATTCCCTAGACAACCCGCATTCTTCCCACTTATGTATTCAACCTATACAAAATCCCCTAATATGTCCATTGCTAGACGTAGTATCCTTATCTAGCAACCCACTTCCTCTCCTAATGAGAAGCATTAGGCTTTGAAATGCCTGGCATAAAGAGCTAGCTTTCATGACTCCTACACACTGTAGTTTATTCCCTTGTTTTAAATTGACTATTAAATCTATTTGCGTCAGTATATATTTTTCTATTATCAATATATTTCCCCCATTTGTGTATATATATATATATATATATATATATATATATATATATATATATGAATGACCTTGTCAGTGTGTTTGCGAAAAGTTTCTACCAAACTTTTCTCCGAATACTTGGCTACAGAGTAGAAATTTGATATATAGGGTATTTGGACTTGTAGTATATTTTTTATTTGGTTTTTAGCCGGCAAAATTGCTGCTAAGGGGTCAAAATTGAAAACAAAACAGTTGACTTTGGTAGGAGTAATCGACTAAATATGTTTACATACACAAACCTACATTGATAGGTTAAACAACCTTATTTTATCACTATTTATATGCGCATGAGTATGGCTCAAAGGCTAAGGAATAAGGCCGGGGAGTTGTACGTTTTAGTTTCGATTCTAGCTAATGACACCTAAGTCATATTTTTTTTAACTTTTACTAAATATTGGGTACAATAAAATAATCAATAGAGAATTGTCTCTATAATGATAAATACGTAATCTGCATGAATTAAAGTATCATATTTAAGCGTATCTTATGACCGAGCAATGCCAACCGGCCTGCGAGTAAGAATTAAAATAGATCTTTTTCAAGAAAAATCAATCTCATAACTAAAAATAACTAAAAATATTTTAGTATGTATTTTGCGTCTTTAAAGTATTCAGAAAAACGCATTAGAAAAACAAACGTTGATTAACTCAGCTTTAGTATAATAATAAATTTACTAGCAGGACCCGTGGAAATTCTATGGAATAAGAAATATGCTTTAATGAAGCTGATATTTTATGGATAGCACAAAAATAGTTTCTTGAACAGTAAAAAACAATAACACGCATCAAATATGAGTTTATTATATCATTTAGATGAAAATAGTGTCCATTGTATATTTAATTTAGAATTGACTCATATGAGATAAATTAATAAGTACTAATAAATAACCAGAAAGTAATATTGTGCTACATAGTTCAATACGAATAATAAAATCATATTGTAAGAGACAATCTTTAATTTAATCCATCAGTCTAGCACCTCTTTGAAGAAGTTTTTCTCTGTTTTTTTTTTAACGTTCCCTTTTTAGATAACGTTTCACTGACTTCTTTCTTCGGTGATGAACCACTGCACATTAAAATTACTATGAGTTCTTTTCTCACATCATTACAATAATGATTATATATTATTATAATGATATTACAAAACAAGGTTACATAAAAGGGAGGTCACTCTGATATTCTTGTACAGGGTTACCAAATTGGCATTTCTAAAGCGAAATTTTTCGAATTTGTCCTTTTTTGAAGCATTTTGGCTTCCAAAAATTTGATTTGACCTTTTTTTAAAGCGTAAAGTACAGATCAAGGGATAAGCAGAAAATTATATGTTGTTATCTTTATTAATACATAAACAGATAAATATACGTATCTGCCCTTTCATTGCAGCAACATTAGACATGAGAGCAGTTTATAGTAGAGAATACCGATCCCCAAAGAGTCGGCATTCTGAATGAGTGTAAAATTTGTTATGATCGCTTCCATCTATATTCCCATATAGCAGTGCATTCAGCGACCGGTAATAAACCAATCCCTCTACAGAAAAAGTAGGTAAAGTATGTGAGAATGGCCCCCTTGGACCAAACAAAATGATAGGCAAGTCTGGTTTATGCTGCGCTTTCAAGTAACAATTTCCGGCGTTAAATTTGACACACTGCTATCAAAATTCAATACTTAAAATTCGATACACTACTCTTAAAATTCGCTAGTCCAAAGCTCGACGCTCTACTGCTAAAACTATACTCCAAAACCCAACACTCTACAGTCAAAACTCTAAACTCCAAAACACGACGCACTGCTCACAAAACCTACTGCTGCAACATCCACAAAAAAAACAAAAAAAAAACAAAACAAAAAAACTAGTCTATGAAAAATCAGTTTTTTTTTAATTTCAAACCGGAAGTATCTCATTTGCATATTAGGTGATAATATCGCAAGCATGTAAAGAAAAAAGGCGGCCATTTTTTTTCTTTTTTATTCATTCTTTTCATCTGCATCGGAAACCTACGAGCTGTACAAAAACAGGTTTAATCACAGAAAAGTAACTTATCTTCTTGTCTTTGGTAGCATTTCAGATCACATATGTGTATGCGTAAAGATAAGCATATACATTCGCTTCTCTTTCTGCAGTTTGCGATCTTCCAAAAATATTGTTCACAGTTTTGTTTCGTTCCTCACAGCTCCATTGACCAATATCTAGTAGCACACGGCGTCCCTCAGAAATATTTAAAAAACAATAAAAACACCGATATTCTCGTTGTCTCAAATTGCAACGTGTGCCTTTTCGCCATCAAAGCCTTACTCGCTCGATCAAATAGAGCCACCATCAAATAAACTCGATACGAAACGGATAGAGTACAGTAAAATGATTTTGAAAGGATAAATAAATAAATGAAAACAAAAACAATAAAAAAAACGGAACAAACAGGAATTGTCAGTTGTTTAATCAAACATGAATCAAAGAAAAAATACTGCCTTAATATACAAACATTTTTTTTATTATTTTATTCTGAAATGAGAACTCGTAAACTAAGAAATAGCAAAAAACATGACGCACCAGAATAAAACTTTCTACCAAACCCGGTTAACTTTTATGCTCGGAAAGATTTTTTTTCAAAAGTAAAATTATAAAAAGTTAACACTCAACGACTTGTTAGAAAAAACGGCATTTTTTGTAAGTGTAGAAACATATGTTAGATTTTTTAAAGGAGATTTTACAAATCATTTCCACACTTGTCAGGTTTATTAAAGAATTTCATTCTAATCCATTTTATATAAATTATGCTTTGCTATTTTTCTGTTGCTTTATGAGTTCGAAAGTGTTAACTATTCTGTACTTTTACCTAATTTATTTATATGTTCATTATTTTTTTCAGTATTGAATTTTGGCGGAACTTTTGAGTGATTTAATCTCGTTTTACATTTCATTTTTTTACTAATTGGTTTAGTCGTTTTTCGTCTACAAAAAAGAATAGAAATGAATTGGGAAAAATCGCGTGCCAAGTTAACGTGTATAAAAGCACACTGAGCGACATCAGTATCCGTTGGACAGCTGGTAAGGAAATCTATATAGGAGTTCGACGCGAAGCGGGTGGGCGTTATTGAGAAATGTGTGTGTGTGTGTGTGTGTGTGTGTGTGTGTGTGGAGATGCTTTTGTGGATGAGAATTCTGTGGGAGATCATACAGATGCTGACGATTAAAATAAAGCGCAAGTAATCATTTCTAGATGCTGTTAGGAAGAAGCCCAACTAAGAGACACAAAAATGAATGTTTGCCGCCTTTTGTTCATCATTCGAGGAAAACGAAGAAATCTTGTAAACTTCAGAATTTTTAATTTTAATGTTTTTTTTTTTCTAAATATAAAATAGAACTAAATATCTTAATTTCGTTCGTTAAAAAAGATTCGCTTTCTGTTAAAAACAATTCAAGCAAATCGATGGCTTTATAAGTGTTAATATGATTCTGTTCCGCCTGAAGAACAGTTTGGAGGTGATATGTTGACTTTACTAATACAGTTGATGCTGACCACTCAGGTCTTCCAGAGCTGAGAGTTGTCCCAGAAAACATATTAATTAGATTGGTGCGAAAATAATGTCGTTTTTTGACGTTCAACTTCATAACTTCTTTCATAATAAATTTTATTACTTGAAATAAGAACCATGAGAATCAACACATTTTTGCCAACGAGAAACAAGTTTATTTATCCCATTAGCACAGAAATCCGGAGTCTGAAAGCGATGAAGTCATTGAAGGCCGATTCGACATCATCTCGAGTTTTGATGCATTTTTTGCGCAGGATGCTTGAAAAAGTGATAATCGGTGGGCGAGAGGTTCGGTGAATATGGCGGATGAGGCAGAGTCTCATAGCCCAATTCGTTCAGCTTCTACAGGGTCAGTTGAGCAACATGCGGGTGAGCGTTGTCATGGAGGAGAATTGGTCCCTTCATATTGACCAATATCGGGCACATACATTGGAGCTTTTGGTGCGTTTCGGCAGTCGGCTGTACTTCTCTGTCGTAATCGTTTCGCCCGGATTCAAGAAGCTGTGATGGATGAAAGCGATCGCAGACCACCAAAGAGTCACCATAACCTTTTTTTTTGTACAATTTCGGCTTCGGGAAGTGTTGTGAAACTTCTGTAGCATCTAATTACTGTGCTGAACATTGCCGGTTGTCGTAGAGGATCCACTTCTCATCACACGTCACACTTCACTTGAGAAATGGGTTGTTTTTGTTGTGCAGAAGAAGAGCAGAAGACACCTCAAAACGACTACTTTTTAATTATCGTTCAATTCATTTATCTAACTTTTTTGACTTCCCTATTTCCTTTGAATGGCGAACAACTGTTGAATGGTCGACCTCGAGTTTAACAACTCGTGTGGTTTTGCGAGAATCTGCTTCAATTAAGGCTTTCAAATGTTCGTTATCAATCACCAGTCGGCCAGCCGCGACCGTCTTTATCTTCGAGACTCTCGTCACCATTGAAAAATTTTTTGAACCACCGTTGTGCCACATGTTCGTTAGCGGTTCCTGGACCAAAGACATCATTAATATCACGAGCTGTTTCTGCAGCTTTTCGGTCTAGTTTAAACTGGAACAAGAAAATCGTGCAGATTTGAATTTTTCCATGCTGTCGAAAAACCTGCAAAAAAATGAATGAAGAGATTGAGAACTGTAACAAATAACACGATTCGATAAAGCGAAAAACGCACTTCAAAATTATATATATATATATATATATATATATATATATATATATATATATATATATATAAATAAATAACATAACCGGCACTAATATTTTGTCTTTAAGTTATCCCTCTTCCCATCCTCCATCTGATATAGTTACTAATCCAATATACCACTCGAGCAGCCCCTCCATCTACAATCATACAACTAGTAGTAGTAGTAATAATAATAATAATAATAATAATAATAATAATAATGAGAATAATAATATTTCTCCTAACAGCCATACTAACACTAACAACACTCATTATCCCCTCCAAAATAGTCTTCCTACAATCATTGTCCCACCATTTGTTGAATACTATGAACAAAATTAAAACTATTTAACTCATACAAATCAGCAAATTAATATTAATATGAGACCTCGATCTTTTAATAAAGGACATAAATATATCGGCGCTACTTCAACATAATTAAGAAAAGAATATCAAACCACATTTCTTCTTTTAACAACCATAATTCTAATAATAACCAAGGAATTTCTCTAACCACTTTAATTAAAAAACTTAACTCTAATAATACTCCTTTCTCAATCAAATAGACTACCATAAAAAAAGTTGAGTCTTATACTCCAGGCTCTAAGTCATGTCGCCTCTGCACAACCGAAGCTATAACTATAATTACTTCCCCTCAAAGTAACAATATAATAAATTCTAAAAACGAACTGATCTCTTTCTGTAAACATAAGTCCAAATTTAATTATGGTAATTTTGAAATTATATAGTTATTACTTTAACCTTTCAGATATATATATATTTTTTCTTTAACTTTATCGTTTTTTCTACATACTTTCTTAATACTTTATAATTTAATAATCCTTTATTTTAATTCTTTATTTCTTCTTTGCTTGGCCGTTTTTTTTTTAATCTGCAATTTCCGTTTTAGTCTTTAAATATTCATATCTAATATATCAATCTTCCCACGCATTCATATCCTGTATGTATATTTACTTATATTTTACTATATGCATTTACATACTTACTTGCTTTATCCAGAATTTGCAGATACCGGCCATCCTCTCCCCTTAAAATTTTATTTATTTTTTTATTTTATATTTTATTTTTATTCATTTTTTTATTTTATTTATTATTTATTCGTTATTAATTAATTAATTAATTAATTAATTTTTTCCATTTAGTGACATTTTCTTAATTAACAACCTGTACATTTCAGTTGACCTATTTTTTGCTTTATATTTTTCGCGCCTTTTAACATCATTTTGTCTGGGTCATTTTGACATTTGCTTTTCTATTTTATATTTAATTCTATCACCATTTTTTTCTCTTTTTCTTCACTGATGTTTTTCTCTTCTTCTTCCCTTAATTACATTACGTCTCGGCAGCTGTGTGAAACGCATATCTTATTTTTCTTTTATTAATATTATTAGAAATTTTACCATTTTCCTTGTACATATTTGTGAATTATTCCATGGATTTCGGCCTTTTGGATTATTTTGGACCATCTTCCAATTACGTGATTTCCTTGGATTTTACTTGTGCGAATGGAAATTCAATTAACTTTCTTGGATTTATATTTTTGGATGTTACCGTCATTGGATTATTTACCTTTCACCAGATATCCATTCACGTGTAATCACCTTTTTCTTCACCATATTCCCTCTGCTTCACTTTTTGTTATCAAGTAAGATCTTTGACTTACTTGCAGTTTCATCAAATACTTTTGTATGCAAAATCCGATCCCGCATTTTGCAAATTCCTACCCTCTGATGAGAAGGAAAGTATTTCTTCGAAACTTTTTTTTTACACGGTGGTCACCACTTATCAAGGCCCGGAAGCCACTCAGGGATAAGGGTTATTGCAAGTACAGTACGTTAGTGTGAAGATTTGATGAAGTGTTTACTTAAGGGGGCGGTTCATTAGGAATTTGTTAACGTTGGACTTGAAGACATCCAAGTTGTAGTCAGGTGGGAAGCAGGCAGACGGAACAGAGTTCCACAGGCGTGCAGTTCTAAGAAAGAAGCTTTGTTCATGGAATCTACGTTTTGATTTAGGCACAGATAAAGAGTGGGGGAAATTTTTCACAGTGGATTCAGCTAGATTGGTGTTTTTCGTGAAAGATTGGCGAGGGGGGACCAGAGATTGGAGTTCAGACGAGCACATGCCATGGAAATAACGAGAAAACAAGGATAGGCTCGCAACGTCTCTTCTGTGGGAGAGAGGTTGCAGGGTAGAGAAAAGGGTATCCCCCCACTAAGTCACGAAGTCTATTTTGTACTCTGTCAAGGCAGGATAGGCTGTTTTTAGCAGCTCCTGCCCAGATATGGCAGCAGTATTCCATCCTTGGACGTACTTGGCTTTTATATAGATAGAGAATTGCATCAGTTGTGAGATATCTTCTGGAGCGGTAGAAGGATCCCACCATATTTCCAGCGACCTTGGCAACAGACTTGATGTACATGTTCCATTTCAGATCAGGAGTAAAGATCAAACCCAGAAGCTTGTCAAAACACGGGGCTTCTCCTAGAGAGCCATCCATTTCAATTGATGCCAGATGGGGATCAGAGCGTTTATGATGTAAAGATAGGAGTTTGGTTTTAGATGCATTAAAGGTAACCAGCCACGACTTCCCCCACTGACCCAAGCGCTCGAGATCAGAGGAGAGAGAATCAGAGAGCACTTTGTCATTTACAGCCTGTGATGTGTTGCTGTAGATGGTCGTGTCATCAGCATAGATGTCAACGAATGATTTAAGTATGTGTTTAGGGAGGTCATTGATGTAGATCAGGAAGATAGTTGGGCCCAAGATTGACCCTTGAGGGACTCCATACTTAATACTGCAGGCCTCTGATTTTTGTTCATCGACCACTACTCTTATGAGCCTATAGGAGAGAAATGATTTAATGATTGAGAAAACATTTCCAGTTATACCATAGCTGGAAATCTTGTGAAGTAGGCCCTTATGCCATACTTTGTCGAAGGCCTTTGATATGTCAAGAGCAATTGCCATAGAAAGGAAGCCTTTCTCAAGAGATTCACTAATCCTGTGAGATATAACCGTTAGCACATCTGCGGTAGATCTTGCAGAACGGAAACCATATTGTGTGTCACTAAGAAGATTGTTTCTGCTGAGGTGGTTTATTATTTCTCTATTTAATATGGATTCCAGCAACTTACTCATAACACACAGGAGGCTTATTGGTCTGTACTGAGAGGGAGATGACTTATCACCTAAATTCTTAAATACAGGGCATACTGATGAGGTTTTCCAGGGAGTCGGAAAGCACTTCTCCTTAAGGCAACGCTTAAACAGTTTCGTAAGTATGGGAGCAAGTTCTGGTTGAAGCTTTTTTAACACTATAATTGGGATGCCATCAGGGCCAGTTGCTTTACTGGAATCAAGGTTCTTGATTAGCTTGGCGACCTCATGCACAGATAATTGTATGTTACCTAGCGTGTTCTGTGTTATAGGAGGAAATATGGGGAGTTGATGGCCTTCGTCGCATAGGGTAGAATTAGCTGCAAAGTTCTTGGCAAATAGTTTGGCCTTGTCTGATGCTGACGAGATGACCTCTGGTCCATTGATAATGATTGGGATAGAACGCACACTTCTGTTCAGGATCCTATTTGTTATTTGCCAAAACTGGTGGGAACTAAGCCGCTGATCACCTACTTTGAATTTAACAGACTGGGCATATAGCTCTCTTGGATTTTTTATTACTCTTTTACAGTGGTTGCTGGCGTTCCTGAAAGCAGCTTTAGTCTCAGTGCATCTATTACGTTGGTAGTTATGGAAAAAGTGATTTCTGTGCGTGATAGCAGCAGCACATTCTGGGGAGAACCATGGTTGGCTGTTAGGTTTTTGTTGGAATTTTTTAGATAGTATGAATTGGTCTATGCCTACAATTAACCATTCGGTCAGATCTGATACTATACAGCACACATCCTTTTTAAACATGGAATGCAGAAGTAAATCAGATATGAATGTACGGAAGCTGTCCCAGTCAACCATAGAGTATCGGTATACAGTACGGTGGAGGGATACGTCTGGGGACTTATTATATTTCATTTTTATCTTAACTGATACGACGAGTGGTCGGAGGATCCTAGAGGAGAATGAACGTAACATGAACATAGCTCAGCGGAAGTTGAGAGAAAAGGTCTAGGAGGCTTGCATATTGACCAGTAGTATCGGGCACAAGGGTGGGTTCGCGAACAATCTGAGTGAAGTCATAAGCAATTGCAAAATCATGACTAAACCTCCCCTCGTCGTCTGTCGTATTTGAATGGCTCAGCCATTCCACGTTATGGACGTTGAAGTCACCACAGATGTGGATGTTAGCCGAGGGATGTGCAGACAGGATGTGGTCTATTTTCTCAGATATACTCTTAAAGATAGTAACTCCGCTGTTATGGGGCCGATAGAGTGCAAATATAAATGCAGTGGTGTAAGCAAGTGCAACCCGGAAGCCCATATAGGGTAAATTAGGATCTTCTCTAGAGATATCCCTGCCACACGGGAAGCCATCTTTAATGTAGGCACATATTCCATGCCCACGGCGATCTTGGGGGTCAGATTTAGCTGTTAAGTTAGAGTATCGGTTAATTATGAACTCATCTAGGGAAGTGGTCGGCCCTACTCCAGTTTCACTTAGAAAGAATATGTCCGGTTTCGTCTCCTGTAATTGGGTTTCAACCTCTGGAAGGTTGGAACGTAAACCCCTGATGTTGGAGAAGGAGACCTGGTAGTAGGGGTCTACGTTGGAAGATAGGGTTCTAGATTTGTTCGAGTTTTTTTTCTGGAGATAATTCATGTTGAGGTTTTGGGATTTGTGGAACAGGTCGGCATACTTGGTTAGAGCAGTACAGAGAGGGAAAGTAAGAAAGCAAAGGACAGGAAATGTTTTTTTTGTAGCACATGAAAAGGTAAAGCCGTAACAATTACCCACTAGTATGGCACCGAGAGGTCCCACCAGAGACTACTGCATGGTCCAAAATCCATTCACCAAATGGCAATACAGCAGTCCTAGTACTTTACGCCTGCTGATAGGGCAGCCTCCTTAGTGGCTAGTTCAAGGTTCGGGTTCCTGACTATTAGGCGGATAACGTCAGCCCAGACAAAACGTTTACCTCCAGCACCCTTACTAGTGACATGGCCACAAGGATAGACATAGAGATAGAAAATTTCCGACATCTCAGACTACTGTTCACCAAGTACTACCGATCTTTAAAGCAGCTTTTTCTTCACCCTTTGTCAGAAAAATCACTCATTTGAATGAGGACTAAGGGACAAAAAAGGAGAAGCGAGAGTTACTGGAGCTGCCGATAACACATCCACTGTATTATCTACTCTCCATTAAAAAAGGGGGGGAGGAGGGGAATGGGTACAAGTGACTTATTAATAATATCTAAGTAGTAAAGTCCGGTGCTAAATTATCAATTCAGGACACTTTTGATGATAATCTCCCCTCCCATATTAATGGGTGGAAGTTTTTTTTTATCAATTTGTAAAGTCGGCTTAATATTAATTTACATTTGAGTTTAGATAATTATTCAAGGATTTAATTTAGGAGGTTCGTTTTCATAGGTAACTTTTACTTTGCTAATGTTACTGTATTATATTTCGAATATAATTGAAAATAAGACTAACTATATTAGATGGTTTGATTGGCTAGCTAGGAAGCAAGCATTTCCAATATAAGCAAGCTTGCATTAATAGTATATATTAAGTATACTACTTAAATAAAGTCCTGACTTCATCTACTGTAATAGAGAAAATAATTCCCGGCATTTTGGATTTTTATCTCTAGTTTACTTTGCAGCATGGGTGAGCAGTATTTTGTTAGGATGAATTTTAAAAATACTTAACGCCTATTTGCCATAATGGTCCGCCGTCTATTGCCAACTAGTATATTGTCATGTCTTTCTAAAGCGTAAGAAGATTTCTATTTCCGGATAACTTGTGCACGTATGTCTATCTATTTATAGAATAAAAGTCGTTACGTTCAAATGTGTAAATATTAAATTTACTTTTTTTTTAAAAAATAAAGTCCTAACTTTTTGCCTGTTTCAATTGTAGTCGCGAAGGGAGGGGGGACGAATAAGACAGGAAAAGTACAGACAAGTAAATACATATACATAAATAAAACAAGAAAAACAAGTTTAAACAAGTAACATGAAAAACATTTGTTAGGATGAATTTTAAAAATACCTAACGTCTGTTTGTCATAATGGTTCGCCGTCTTTTGCCAACTGGCATATTGTCGTGTCTTTCTAAAGCGTAAGAAGATTTCTATTTCTGGATAACTTGTGCACGTGTGCCTATCTATTTATAGAACTCCGCGGATTAAGGACTATCCACTTATCAAGTGTTTCCTTTTCAGATTAAATATGTTTTTATCTCTTTTTCAAAGTGTTTTTAAACATGATTTATGGACTGTTTGCTCTTATATATATAAATATATATATATATATATATATATATATATATATATATATATATATATATATATAAGAGCGAACAGTTCATAAATCATGTTAAAAACACTTTGAAAAAGAGTTAAACACACACACACACACACACACACACACACACACACACACACACACATATATATATATATATATATATATATATATATATATATATATATATCAGTGAAATCAGAAATCATATATAAGCATATAAGCTTCTGGGCTTGACCTTTACTCCTGATCTGAAATGGAACACGTGCATCAAATCTGTTGCCAAGGCCGCTGGAAAAATGATGGGATTCTTCTATCGACCCAGTAGATATTTCACTGCTGATGCAATTCTCTATCTATATAAGAGTCAGGTACGTCCAAGGATGGAGTACTGTTGCCACATCTGGGCAGGAGCTGCTAGAAAGGACTTGTCCTGCCTTGATAGAGTTCAAAATAGACTTCGTAGGCTCGTAGGGGATGTCCTTTTCTCTTCCCTGCAACCTCTATCTCACAGAAGAGATGTTGCGAGTTTGTCCCTGCTTTATCGTTATTTTCACGGCAAGTGATCGACTGAGCTTCAATCTATGGTCCCCCCCTCGCAAAACTTTCACAAGAAACACTCGTCTAGCTGAAAACACCATCAATAATCCCGCCTCTTTATGTGTGCCTAAACCTAAACGTAGATTCCATAAACAAAGCTTTTTTCTTAGAAGTGCCCACCTGTGAAACTGTCTTCCGTTTTCCTGCTTTCCAGCAGACTACAATCTGATTGTCTTCAAGTCCAACGTAAACAAGTTCTTGATGAGCTGTTCCACTTAAGTTAATAAATTTACCGAATTTCCATTACTAACGATTACTATATTGTCCAATTGATTAGTGTGTACTCTTAATCCTTATCCTCGAGTGGTCTCTGAGCCTTGATAAGTTGTGATCCTTATGTAAGAAAATAAATAAATAATAAAATAAAAGTAACATACATGAAAAAAAAAAAAAAACGATATCGTTTTTGCACCAACGTAATGAAAGTCCATGAAATCGTTTTGTCCGACCGTAAATAAAAATTGTGTGGCATAGCGGAGGAGTTGAAGATATCGCCATTTTTCATGAAGCTGTTTTCAAATTATATGTTGCGTTTACGATCAAAATCAACAATGCATAAATACTTGTTTGCAATCGTTTCAGCGCAAATGGTGTTTTGCATCAATATGTAACAATAAATGAAACATGAATCCACAACTTTACTCCAGATTAAAATCAGCGGTTAACCGAATGGACAGCAGCAGATAAAAGCCGTTCAAAGTGACAAAAGGTGCATACATTAGCATACAAGAGTTTTGGGAGGCGCAATCTATTTTGTTCATCGATAACGCGTATTACATAACATTATTAGTGCGTTTGAATGAAGAAATCGTCAACAACTAGGTACAACTAAAGAAGAAAATGTGCTCTTTCACTAAAACAATGTGCTGTATTACAATGATGGCAAGATTACATGAGTTGTGCTGGATTATAACGATGGCAAGATGACATGAATTGTGCTTCGAATTGATTTTGCACTCAAATTGGTGTACAAAAAGGCACTAAATTGTTAAAGAAACGTTGGAACCAATCTCATTCTAGCGCGATAGACTATGTTGATAACCAAAGTTGAAGTTTTTGTAAAAGTTGTTCTTTTTTCAGTTAGGCCTAAGACTAATGATCTAATATGCTGTATTTATTCTTGATTTCCGTATTGGCATTCTATAAACTCTGAATGAAGCCCTCAGTTTGTCTTCGGATACTCCAAAGGACAGTCACTATATCAAAGTTGCCAATAAAACAAGTTTATCAGCATTAGACTTTAACTCAACTATCGCCTAAAGTCTCTCTCTCTCTCTTTCTCTCTCTCTCTCTCTCTGAATTACATCTGTTATATAACTAAAATAGTTGTACGTGTGATGCTATCCTGCCCGACTGATGAAAATTTCTTAACTGTAAAAAGTCATCTCATGTTTACCATATTAATTATTCAGTTGAACACATATTACCGAAGGGGAATGATTTATTCAATCGCTTGTATCTTGGTGCTTCAGGAGTGTAAACGGCAGAAGGGCTTAGAAAAAACTAAAAAAAGAGATACTTATATATGCTTATAAAATAACATGGCTTACTTATTATTTAAACGTATTGTCTAACCATTTTCAAATGTTTCGTCTCATTCATGTTCCAATTGAGACCAGATTGCACCAACCATTCACATCTGCCTGATGTTATTTACGACGAATCATTCACTTCTTATTCTCACAAATTTCGGGCTTATTCCTGGGTTGGTTCAACACCGTCATCTCATCACGAGGTGTTGTTAAGAATGTATTCTGTTTGAACACAAGGTTATATCCACATGTTGGTATATTTAACTAATATTTATACTAGTTAACTTACTCACCCAGTAGTCACGCTGAAATTGGGCGTGTTTACATCCACATGGGATGCATGTTGCGATGCAAATTATTTTTATGCTCATAAAGATTTCCTCCCAGTCCATTCTTTGCTACATTGACGAAACACGAGGAATTTAAAGAATTATGCTTGTCAAATTTTCAATTCTATCGAATATTTCCAGAGCTTATAAATTACTAAAAGAAAATCATAGGCGATAAAATGTATTTAATAGTTTAAATTAATGATTAAAATTAATAGTTTAAGTTAATAGTTAAATCATTCCGTAGAAGATTTGTTTTTTGTTTTCGATTGCTTTCCACTGTTTAATGACTTGGAACATTTATGTCGTCGTAGACGTATAACAATCTAAAAAAAAAAAAGAAAAAAAAAAAAGAAAAAAAAAAAAGAAAAAAAAATTCCGTTAAAAATGTTATTTTATTTTCGATTGTTTTCTGCCTTCGTTGTTGAACATCGTGAACGAACCAATCAAATTTGTTTCCTTTTCAATGGTGGCAATTGATTCGTTTAACGACTTAAATATCTATAATGTCCGATGCGGAAATCGACTCATTTCCCTTTACACACACACACACACACACACACACACACACACGCACAAGCACACATTGATACATACACAGGGGCATAGATGCACAACACACACATTGTATCACGATCTTGATTTCTCACATTGAAATTCCCTTATTATTTTATTTGTGCGAATCAACATTCATTTCTGCAAGCTACACTCGTCGTTACTAAAGAATTGAATAGAACCGTTGCGAACTGTGCTCCGAGCCCTGAACCCCGTTTTACCATTTTTATTTTATAATTTTCATTTTTCCACTAAATTAAATGAAAAATTCTTCTATTTTGGATGGATTATTTTTCTTACTGCTGAAGTAGCAGTGGAGACTTCTGCAGTTTTCCACTCTTATTCAATTGCATATCTTATTTATTATTGGCAGGATTACATATATCACTGACGTTGGTTTGGTCTAATGTTTTTGGCATCATTGCATCTGACAGATGCGCCCTCCACATGCCCTGTTTTCAAGAATATATTCTGTCAATAAAAATGTCAAACTTTTACGCTTAAAAGAGGATTTTCAATTATTTACCTGTTAGATTATTCTATAAACTAAAATAAAGTAAAACATGTTTTTTTTTTTTTTTTTTTTTTGCTGTATATGAACACAAATCCAACGAAATTACTGCAAAACCTCTAGTACAAAATTAGATACTCATCCAGAAGCTGGCATAATTTGACGTCAGCATGTCCCGGTAGGTTACGGTAAATAGCCAGAGGATGATGACGCGATTATTCAATTAGTTGTCAGCAAATGACAAGTTTTAATGAAATTGTTAAAATCATTCCAAAAAGACTTTTAAATCGAAAATGAATTACAGCATGTTGTGTGAAGGAAATAGGACTTCCCTTAAGATTTAATAAAAAATTACAAGGAGACAATTTTTTGAAGCACCCCCCCTACAAAAAAGATTTAATAAAAAAATTACAAGCAGAAAATATTTTAAAGCACCCCCCCACAAAAAAGATTTAATAAAAAAATTACGAGCAGAAAATATTTTAAAGCACCCCCCCCTACAAAAAAGATTTAATAAAAAAATTACAAGCAGGAAATATTTTAAAGCACCCCCCCCACAAAAAAGATTTAATAAAAAAATTACGAGCAGAAAATATTTTAAAGCACCACCCCCTACAAAAAAGATTTAATGAAAAATTACAAGCAGGAAATATTTTGAAGCTCCCCCCCCAAAAAAAAGATTTAATGAAAAATTACAAGCAGAAAATATTTTGAAGCTCCCCCCCCCCAAAAAAAAAAGATTTAATGAAAAAAATTACAAGCAGAAAATATTTTGAAACACAACCCCCACAAAAAAGATTTAATGAAAAAAATTACAAGCAGAAAATATTTCAAAGCATCACCCCCACAAAAAAGATTTAATGAAAAAAATTACAAGCGGAAAATATTTCAAAGCATCACCCCCACAAAAAAGATTTAATGAAAAAAATTACAAGCAGAAAATATTTTAAAGCATCACCCCCACAAAAAAGATTTAATGAAAAAAATTACAAGCAGAAAATATTTTGAAGCACCACCCCCACAAAAAAGATTTAATGAAAAAAATTACAAGCAGAAAATATTTTGAAGCACCACCCCCACAAAAAAGATTTAATGAAAAAAATTACAAGCAGAAAATATTTTGAAGCACCACCCCCACAAAAAAGATTTAATAAAAAAATAACAAGCAGAAAATATTTTAAAGCACCACCCCCACAAAAAAGATTTAATGAAAAAAATTACAAGCAGAAAATATTTTGAAGCACCACCCCCACAAAAAAGATTTAATAAAAAAATTACAAGCAGAAAATATTTTGAAGCACCACCCCCACAAAAAAGATTTAATGAAAAAAATTACAAGCAGAAAATATTTTGAAGCACCACACCCACAAAAAAGATTTAATAAAAAAATTACAAGCAGAAAATATTTTAAAGCACCACCCCCACAAAAAAGATTTAATGAAAAAAATTACAAGCAGAAAATATTTTGAAGCACCACCCCCACAAAAAAGATTTAATAAAAAAATTACAAGCAGAAAATATTTTGAAGCACCACCCCCACAAAAAAGATTTAATGAAAAAAATTACAAGCAGAAAATATTTTGAAGCACCACCCCCACAAAAAAGATTTAATAAAAAAATTACAAGCAGAAAATATTTTAAAGCACCACCCCCACAAAAAAGATTTAATGAAAAAAATTACAAGCAGAAAATATTTTGAAGCACAACCCCCACAAAAAAGATTTAATAAAAAAATTACAAGCAGAAAATATTTTGAAGCACCACCCCCACAAAAAAGATTTAATGAAAAAAATTACAAGCAGAAAATATTTTGAAGCACCACCCCCACAAAAAAGATTTAATGAAAAAAATTACAAGCAGAAAAAATTTTGAAGCACCACACCCACAAAAAAGATTTAATAAAAAAATTACAAGCAGAAAATATTTTGAAGTACCACCCCCACAAAAAAGATTTAATGAAAAAAATTACAAGCAGAAAATATTTTGAAGCACCACCCCCACAAAAAAGATTTAATGAAAAAAATTACAAGCAGAAAATATTTTGAAGCACCATCCCCACAAAAAAGATTTAATGAAAAAAATTACAAGCAGAAAATATTTTAAAGCACCACCCCCTACAAAAAAGATGTAATGAAAAAAATTACAAGCAGAAAATATTTTGAAGCATCACCCCCACAAAAAAGATTTAATGAAAAATTACAAGCAGAAAATATTTTGAAGTACCACCCCTACAAAAAAGATTTAATGAAAAAAAATTACAAGCAGAAAATATTTTGAAGCACCACCCCCACAAAAAAGATTTAATGAAAAATTACAAGCAGAAAATATTTTAAAGTACCACCCCCACAAAAAAGATGTAATGAAAAAAATTACAAGCAGAAAATATTTTGAAGCATCACCCCACAAAAAAGATTTAATGAAAAATTACAAGCAGAAAATATTTTGAAGCATCACCCCCACAAAAAAGATTTAATGAAAAAAATTACAAGCAGAAAATATTTTGAAGCACCACCCCCACAAAAAAGATTTAATGAAAAAAATTACAAGCAGAAAATATTTTGAAGCACCACCCCCACAAAAAAGATTTAATGAAAAAAATTACAAGCAGAAAATATTTTGAAGCACCACCCCCACAAAAAAGATTTAATAAAAAAATTACAAGCAGAAAATATTTTAAAGCACCACCCCCACAAAAAAGATTTAATGAAAAAAATTACAAGCAGAAAATATTTTGAAGCACCACCCCCACAAAAAAGATTTAATAAAAAAATTACAAGCAGAAAATATTTTGAAGCACCACCCCCACAAAAAAGATTTAATGAAAAAAATTACAAGCAGAAAATATTTTGAAGCACCACCCCCACAAAAAAGATTTAATAAAAAAATTACAAGCAGAAAATATTTTAAAGCACCACCCCCACAAAAAAGATTTAATGAAAAAAATTACAAGCAGAAAATATTTTGAAGCACCACCCCCACAAAAAAGATTTAATAAAAAAATTACAAGCAGAAAATATTTTGAAGCACCACCCCCACAAAAAAGATTTAATGAAAAAAATTACAAGCAGAAAATATTTTGAAGCACCACCCCCACAAAAAAGATTTAATAAAAAAATTACAAGCAGAAAATATTTTAAAGCACCACCCCCACAAAAAAGATTTAATGAAAAAAATTACAAGCAGAAAATATTTTGAAGCACAACCCCCACAAAAAAGATTTAATAAAAAAATTACAAGCAGAAAATATTTTGAAGCACCACCCCCACAAAAAAGATTTAATGAACAAAATTACAAGCAGAAAATATTTTGAAGCACCACCCCCACAAAAAAGATTTAATGAAAAAAATTACAAGCAGAAAAAATTTTGAAGCACCACCCCCACAAAAAAGATTTAATAAAAAAATTACAAGCAGAAAATATTTTGAAGTACCACCCCCACAAAAAAGATTTAATGAAAAAAATTACAAGCAGAAAATATTTTGAAGCACCACCCCCACAAAAAAGATTTAATGAAAAAAATTACAAGCAGAAAATATTTTGAAGCACCATCCCCACAAAAAAAGATTTAATGAAAAAAATTACAAGCAGAAAATATTTTAAAGCACCACCCCCTACAAAAAAGATGTAATGAAAAAAATTACAAGCAGAAAATATTTTGAAGCATCACCCCCACAAAAAAGATTTAATGAAAAAAATTACAAGCAGAAAATATTTTGAAGTACCACCCCTACAAAAAAGATTTAATGAAAAAAAATTACAAGCAGAAAATATTTTGAAGCACCACCCCCACAAAAAAGATTTAATGAAAAATTACAAGCAGAAAATATTTTAAAGTACCACCCCCACAAAAAAGATGTAATGAAAAAAATTACAAGCAGAAAATATTTTGAAGCATCACCCCACAAAAAAGATTTAATGAAAAATTACAAGCAGAAAATATTTTGAAGCATCACCCCCACAAAAAAGATTTAAAGAAAAAAATTACAAGCAGAAAATATTTTGAAGCACCACCCCCACAAAAAAGATTTAATGAAAAAAATTACAAGCAGAAAATATTTTGAAGCACCACCCCCACAAAAAAGATTTAATGAAAAAAATTACAAGCAGAAAATATTTTGAAGCACCAGACCCACAAAAAAGATTTAATAAAAAAATTACAAGCAGAAAATATTTTAAAGCACCACCCCCACAAAAAAGATTTAATGAAAAAAATTACAAGCAGAAAATATTTTGAAGCACCACCCCCACAAAAAAGATTTAATAAAAAAATTACAAGCAGAAAATATTTTGAAGCACCACCCCCACAAAAAAGATTTAATGAAAAAAATTACAAGCAGAAAATATTTTGAAGCACCACCCCCACAAAAAAGATTTAATAAAAAAATTACAAGCAGAAAATATTTTAAAGCACCACCCCCACAAAAAAGATTTAATGAAAAAAATTACAAGCAGAAAATATTTTGAAGTACCACCCCTACAAAAAAGATTTAATGAAAAAAATTACAAGCAGAAAATATTTTAAAGTACCACCCCCTACAAAAAAGATTTAATAAAAAAATTACAAGCAGAAAATATTTTGAAGCACCACCCCCACAAACAAGATTTAATAAAAAAATTACAAGCAGAAAATATTTTGAAGCACCACCCCCCACAAAAAAGATTTAATGAAAAAAATTACAAGCAGAAAATATTTTGAAGCACCACCCCCACAAAAAAAGATTTAATGAAAAAAATTACAAGCAGAAAATATTTTAAAGCATCACCCCCACAAAAAAGATTTAATGACAAATTACAAGCAGAAAATATTTTAAAGCACCACCCCCACAAAAAAGATTTAATGAAAAAAATTACAAGAAGAAAATATTTTAAAGCATCACCCCCACAAAAAAGATTTAATGAAAAAATTACAAGCAGAAAATATTTTGAAGCACCACCCCCACAAAAAAGATTTAATGAAAAAAATTACAAGCAGAAAACATTTTGAAGCACCACCCCCACAAAAAAGATTTAATGAAAAAAATTACAAGCAGAAAATATTTTAAAGCACCACCCCCACAAAAAAGATTTAATGAAAAAAATTACAAGCAGAAAATATTTTGAAGCACCACCCCCACAAAAAAGATTTAATGAAAAAAATAACAAGCAGAAAATATTTTGAAGCACCATCCCCACAAAAAAGATTTAATGAAAAAAATTACAAGCAGAAAATATTTTAAAGCACCACCCCCACAAAAAAGATGTAATGAAAAAAATTACAAGCAGAAAATATTTTGAAGCATCACCCCCACAAAAAAGATTTAATGAAAAATTACAAGCAGAAAATATTTTGAAGCACCACCCCCACAAAAAAAATTTAATAAAAAAATTACAAGCATAAAATATTTTGAAGCACCACCCCCACAAAAAAGATTTAATAAAAAAATTACAAGCAGAAAATATTTTAAAGCACCCCCCCACAAAAAAGATTTAATAAAAAAATTACAAGCAGAAAATATTTTAAAGCACCCCCCCACAAAAAAGATTTAATAAAAAAATTACAAGCAGAAAATATTTTAAAGCACCACCCCCACAAAAAAGATTTAATAAAAAAATTACAAGCAGAAAATATTTTGAAGCACCACCCCCTACAAAAAAGATTAAATTAAAAAATTACAAGCAGAAAATATTTTGAAGCATCCCCCCCACAAAAAAGATTTAATGAAAAAATTACAAGCAGAAAATATTTTAAAGCACCCCCCACAAAAAAGATTCAATGAAAAAATTACAAGCAGAAAATATTTTGAAGCACCACCCCCCACAAAAAAGATTTAATGAAAAAAATTACAAGCAGAAAATATTTTAAAGCACCACCCCCAAAAAAAAGATTTAATGAAAAAAATTACAAGCAGAAAATATTTTGAAGCACCCCCCCCCCCAAAAAAGATTTAAGGAAAAAAATTACAAGCAGAAAATATTTTAAAGCATCACCCCCTACAAAAAAGATTTAATGACAAATTACAAGCAGAAAATATTTTAAAGCACCACCCCTACAAAAAAGATTTAATGAAAAATTACAAGCAGAAAATATTTTAAAGCATCACCCCCATAAAAAAGATTTAATGAAAAAAATTACAAGCAGAAAATATTTTAAAGTACCACCCCCTACAAAAAAGATTTAATGAAAAAAATTACAAGCAGAAAATATTTTAAAGTACCACCCCCCACAAAAAAGATTTAATAAAAAAATTACAAGCAGAAAATATTTTAAAGTACCACCCCCACAAAAAAGATTTAATAAAAAAATTACAAGCAGAAAATATTTTAAAGTACCACCCCCACAAAAAAGATTTCATGAAAAAAATTACAAGCAGAAAATATTTTAAAGCATCACCCCCACAAAAAAGATTTAATGAAAAATTACAAGCAGAAAATATTTTGAAGTACCACCTCCTACAAAAAAGATTTAATGAAAAAAATTACAAGCAGAAAATATTTTAAAGTACCACCCCCTACAAAAAAGATTTAATAAAAAAATTACAAGCAGAAAATATTTTAAAGCACCACCCCCACAAACAAGATTTAATAAAAAAATTACAAGCAGAAAATATTTTGAAGCACCACCCCCCACAAAAAAGATTTAATGAAAAAAATTACAAGCAGAAAATATTTTGAAGCACCACCCCCACAAAAAAAGATTTAATGAAAAAAATTACAAGCAGAAAATATTTTAAAGCATCACCCCCACAAAAAAGATTTAATAAAAAAATTACAAGCAGAAAATATTTTAAAGTACCACCCCCACAAAATATTTAATGAAAAAATTACAAGCATAAAATATTTTGAAGCACCACCCCCACAAAAAAGATTTAATGAAAAAAATTACAAGCAGAAAATATTTTAAAGTACCACCCCCACAAAAAAGATTTAATGAAAAATTACAAGCAGAAAATATTTTGAAGTACCACCCCCTACAAAAAAGATGTAATGAAAAAAATTACAAGCAGAAAATATTTTAAAGTACCACCCCCTACAAAAAAGATTTAATAAAAAAATTACAAGCAGAAAATATTTTAAAGCACCACCCCCACAAACAAGATTTAATAAAAAAATTACAAGCAGAAAATATTTTGAAGCACCACCCCCCACAAAAAAGATTTAATTAAAAAAATTACAAGCAGAAAATATTTTGAAGCACCACCCCCACAAAAAAAGATTTAATGAAAAAAATTACAAGCAGAAAATATTTTAAAGCATCACCCCCACAAAAAAAATTTAATGAAAAATTACAAGCAGAAAATATTTTAAAGCACCACCCCCACAAAAAAGATTTAATGAAAAAAATTACAAGCAGAAAATATTTTAAAGCATCACCCCCACAAAAAAGATTTAATGAAAAAATTACAAGCAGAAAATATTTTGAAGCACCACCCCCACAAAAAAGATTTAATGAAAAAAAATACAAGCAGAAAACATTTTGAAGCACCACCCCCACAAAAAAGATTTAATGAAAAAAATTACAAGCAGAAAATATTTTGAAGCACCACCCCCACAAAAAAGATTTAATAAAAAAATTACAAGCAGAAAATATTTTAAAGCACCACCCCCACAAAAAAGATTTAATGAAAAAAATTACAAGCAGAAAATATTTTGAAGCACCACCCCCACAAAAAAGATTTAATAAAAAAATTACAAGCAGAAAATATTTTGAAGCACCACCCCCACAAAAAAGATTTAATAAAAAAATTACAAGCAGAAAATATTTTGAAGCACCACCCCCACAAAAAAGATTTAATAAAAAAATTACAAGCAGAAAATATTTTGAAGCACCACCCCCACAAAAAAGATTTAATGAAAAAAATTACAAGCAGAAAATATTTTGAAGCACCACCCCCACAAAAAAGATTTAATAAAAAAATTACAAGCAGAAAATATTTTAAAGCACCACCCCCACAAAAAAGATTTAATGAAAAAAATTACAAGCAGAAAATATTTTAAAGCACAACCCCCTACAAAAAAGATTTAATGAAAAAAATTACAAGCAGAAAATATTTTGAAGCATCACCCCCACAAAAAAGATTTAATGAAAAATTACAAGTAGAAAATATTTTGAAGTACCACCCCTACAAAAAAGATTTAATGAAAAAAAATTACAAGCAGAAAATATTTTGAAGCACCACCCCCACAAAAAAGATTTAATGAAAAATTACAAGCAGAAAATATTTTAAAGTACCACCCCCACAAAAAAGATTTAATGAAAAAAATTACAAGCAGAAAATATTTTAAAGTACCACACCCTACAAAACAGATTTAATAAAAAAATTACAAGCAGAAAATATTTTGAAGCACCACCCCCCACAAAAAAGATTTAATAAAAAAATTACAAGCAGAAAATATTTTAAAGTACCACCCCCACAAAAAAGATTTAATGAAAAAAATTACAAGCAGAAAATATTTTAAAGCACCACCCCCTACAAAAAAGATTTAATGAAAAAAATTACAAGCAGAAAATATTTTAAAGTACCACCCCCACAAAAAAGATTTAATGAAAAAAAATACAAGCAGAAAACATTTTGAAGCACCACCCCCACAAAAAAGATTTAATGAAAAAAATTACAAGCAGAAAATATTTTGAAGCACCACCCCCACAAAAAAGATTTAATAAAAAAATTACAAGCAGAAAATATTTTAAAGCACCACCCCCACAAAAAAGATTTAATGAAAAAAATTACAAGCAGAAAATATTTTAAAGTACCACCCCCACAAAAAAGATTTAATGAAAAAAAATACAAGCAGAAAACATTTTGAAGCACCACCCCCACAAAAAAGATTTAATGAAAAAAATTACAAGCAGAAAATATTTTGAAGCACCACCCCCACAAAAAAGATTTAATAAAAAAATTACAAGCAGAAAATATTTTAAAGCACCACCCCCACAAAAAAGATTTAATGAAAAAAATTACAAGCAGAAAATATTTTGAAGCACCACCCCCACAAAAAAGATTTAATAAAAAAATTACAAGCAGAAAATATTTTGAAGCACCACCCCCACAAAAAAGATTTAATAAAAAAATTACAAGCAGAAAATATTTTGAAGCACCACCCCCACAAAAAAGATTTAATAAAAAAATTACAAGCAGAAAATATTTTGAAGCACCACCCCCACAAAAAAGATTTAATGAAAAAAATTACAAGCAGAAAATATTTTGAAGCACCACCCCCACAAAAAAGATTTAATAAAAAAATTACAAGCAGAAAATATTTTAAAGCACCACCCCCACAAAAAAGATTTAATGAAAAAAATTACAAGCAGAAAATATTTTAAAGCACAACCCCCTACAAAAAAGATTTAATGAAAAAAATTACAAGCAGAAAATATTTTGAAGCATCACCCCCACAAAAAAGATTTAATGAAAAATTACAAGTAGAAAATATTTTGAAGTACCACCCCTACAAAAAAGATTTAATGAAAAAAAATTACAAGCAGAAAATATTTTGAAGCACCACCCCCACAAAAAAGATTTAATGAAAAATTACAAGCAGAAAATATTTTAAAGTACCACCCCCACAAAAAAGATTTAATGAAAAAAATTACAAGCAGAAAATATTTTAAAGTACCACACCCTACAAAACAGATTTAATAAAAAAATTACAAGCAGAAAATATTTTGAAGCACCACCCCCCACAAAAAAGATTTAATAAAAAAATTACAAGCAGAAAATATTTTAAAGTACCACCCCCACAAAAAAGATTTAATGAAAAAAATTACAAGCAGAAAATATTTTAAAGCACCACCCCCTACAAAAAAGATTTAATGAAAAAAATTACAAGCAGAAAATATTTTAAAGTACCACCCCTACAAAAAAGATTTAATAAAAAATTACAAGCAAAAAATATTTTAAAGCACCACCCCCACAAAAAAGATTTCATGAAAAAAATTACAAGCAGAAAATATTTTAAAGCATCACCCCCTACAAAAAAGATTTAATGACAAATTACAAGCAGAAAATATTTTAAAGCACCACCCCCAAAAAAAGATTTAATGAAAAAAATTACAAGCAGAAAATATTTTGAAGCACCACCCCCCAAAAAAAAGATTTAATGAAAAAAATTACAAGCAGAAAATATTTTGAAGCATCACCCCCCAAAGAAAAGATTTAATGAAAAATTACAAGCAGAAAATATTTTAAAGCACCACCCCCTACAAAAAAGATGTAATAAAAAAAATTACAAGCAGAAAATATTTTAATGCATCCCCCCCACAAAACAGATTTAATGAAAAAAATTACAAGCAGAAAATATTTTAAAGCATCCCCCCCCACAAAAAAGATTTAATGAAAAAAATTACAAGCAGAAAATATTTTAAAGCACCACACCCACAAAAAAGATTTAATGAAAAATTACAACCAGGAAATATTTTGAAGCACCCCCCCCCCACAAAAAAGATTTAATGAAAAAAATTACAAGCAGAAAATATTTTAAAGCAACCCCCACAAAAAAGATTTAATGAAAAAATTACAAGCAGAAAATATTTTAAAGCACCACCCCCACAAAAAAGATTTAATGAAAAAAATTACAAGCAGAAAATATTTTAAAGCACCCCCCCACAAAAAAAGATTTAATAAAAAAATTACAAGCAGAAAATATTTTAAAGCACCCCCCACAAAAAAGATTTAATAAAAAAATTACAAGCAGAAAATATTTTAAAGCACCCCCCCCACAAAAAAGATTTAATAAAAAAATTACAAGCAGAAAATATTTTAAAGCACCCCCCACAAAAAAGATTTAATGAAAAAAATTACAAGCAGAAAATATTTTAAAGCACCCCCCCACAAAAAAGATTTAATAAAAAAATTACAAGCAGAAAATATTTTAAAGCACCCCCCCACAAAAAAGATTTAATAAAAAAATTACAAGCAGAAAATATTTTAAAGCACCACCCCCTACAAAAAAAGATGTAATAAAAAAAATTACAAGCAGAAAATATTTTGAAGCACCCCCCACAAAAAAGATTTAATGAAAAAAATTAGAAGCAGAAAATATTTTGAAGCACCCCCCCCACAAAAAAGATTTAATGAAAAATTACAAGCAGAAAATATTTAAAGCACCCCCCCACAAAAAAGATTTAATGAAAAAAATTACAAGCAGAAAATATTTTAAAGCACCCCCCCACAAAAAAAGATGTAATAAAAAAAATTACAAGCAGAAAATATTTTAAAGCACCCCCCACAAAAAAGATTTAATGAAAAAAATTACAAGCAGAAAATATTTTGAAGCACCCCCCTCACAAAAAAGATTTAATGAAAAATTACAAGAAGAAAATATTTAAAGCACCCCCCCACAAAAAAGATTTAATGAAAAAAATTACAAGCAGAAAATATTTTAAAGCACCCCCCCACAAAAAAAGATGTAATAAAAAAAATTACAAGCAGAAAATATTTTAAAGCACCCCCCACAAAAAAGATTTAATGAAAAAAATTACAAGCAGAAAATATTTTGAAGCACCCCCCCCACAAAAAAGATTTAATGAAAAATTACAAGCAGAAAATATTTAAAGCACCCCCCCACAAAAAAGATTTAATGAAAAAAATTACAAGCAGAAAATATTTTAAAGCACCCCCCCACAAAAAAGATTTAATAAAAAAATTACAAGCAGAAAATATTTTAAAGCACCCCCCACAAAAAAGATTTAATAAAAAAATTACAAGCAGAAAATATTTTAAAGCACCCCCCCACAAAAAAGATTTAATAAAAAAATTACAAGCAGAAAATATTTTAAAGCACCACCCTCTACAAAAAAAGATGTAATAAAAAAAATTACAAGCAGAAAATATTTTGAAGCACCCCACCTACTAAATTAAAGATTTAATAGAAAAAAAAATTACAAGCACAAAATATTCTGAAGCATCCCCCTATGAAAAAGATTTAATAAAAATATAAATTACAAGCAGAAAACCTTTGAAGTGCTTTCTCCTCCTTCTCCTCCTCCTTCTCCTCCTCCTCCTCCTCCTCTCCTCCTCCTCTCCTACTACTACTACTACTACTACTATTACTACTAACAACAACAACAACAACAATAACAATAATAATAATAATAATAATAATATTTAAAAAAAAATTAAGAAAAATAAAAAAAAAGTTGTTTGTGTAGGCTTTTTCCGGAAGATGCCAGCGTGAAGATTCTCGAGATAAGCACCCAAAATGAAAAGGTTTATAAAATTAAAATATTTGAATATGATTTATTATCGTGGCTAACACAAAGTCGTAATAAAAAAAGGAGATAAAAAAGGGTAAAGAGTGGTTCATGAACCATAAACGCAAGAGGTGCATTAGTAATGCATGGTGCATAAAATCTGAAGAGAACCACAGATGTAATTACAATAGGATTCATATTAGAATATTGTCAACTCAATTCAAAATCTAGTGGGCAATGTCCGTAAAGGTTCCAATCCTGTTCGTAGTGCTATATAATTTTTTTAATTCGTTGTTCAACTATATAATCACTTGAGTAACAAAATAAGTACAAATGCCGCAGCCAGCACTAAAACGCTTGTTTATATTAAGGCTGGAACATTCCATGTTGCTAATTCATAAATGAATATTTTAGTGCATAAAGTATTACTATATTTATTATATTTATAATATTACAAACAGGATTTTTTTTCTGTGAAATGAATCCAATTTGAGCCTTTATGCTGATAAGTGTCATTTTCATTCTACAATTACTAATTAAAGAGTCCATATTGAAAGTCACTAATCACAATCGAAATAAACACGAATTGTTAGGGTACACAATTTATAGAGAATAATTTGGGAACTATCCTGAGAATAAATAGCATTTTGAGATGGCTAGCTGTATGGGAGTTCCATCTTATCTGCGATAAGAAGCAATATTTGCCGTCAACGTTTCTGCGGTGTGAAAACCATGTAAAATGTAAATCTAAGAACATGAGTGGTGCGTCGTGCGAATATTTTTATACTTCTAAAAAGGAAGAATGTATTCTTTGTTGGCCGCTATAAGTCAAGGGATATAACTCAAACATTGTTATAGAGAAATAACGTTTGAATTTACTGAGTCGACACCATCATTTGCATTCTGTGTAAAAGTTTATTTGAAAAAAAAATGTGTTTGAATTTCGTAAAGGGCGTTGTTTGCAATTTCATCTCCCGACAGAGAGACAGACGCACGAATCAATCAATCAATCAATCAATCAATCAATCAATCAATCTATCTATCTATCTATCTATCTATCTATCTTCTATTTAATTGTATTTATTTATTATGTGAACACTTCTTATTTCCTGATTGTCAAACCAAAGAACGGAATTTTCGTTCTGGATAGATTTTTCGCAAAAATTTTACTATTTTTTTTTATAAAGTTATGGAAATTTTATTTATTAAACCGCCGAAAAAGAAATCAACCAACTCTCCAGACTGAATGTCTCTTTAATTATATTTAGACGAATCGATCGTATCTAGTGGACATTGTTGTTGGTTTACGGAATAGAAACTCGTTCATGTCTCCTCCTCCTTCTCCCCCTCCTCCTCCTTTTCTCTGCCTTATTCATAATTTATAACTTCAAGTTAGCAAACCTCTGTCTAGTACAGAAAAAAATAAATCCCTTTGTTTCAGTCTTCTCAACCCTGCACTATACAATCACTGAAGCATAATGTGGATTTGTTTGCATCCATTTGTTATGGTGCAGCTAATAATATTAGACATAAACTGCGTCATCTTGCGTTTGATTGCGTTGACTTTTGCTGTCGTTTTACGCTTATTTCCCGAGACAGAAGTCGAATTCAAACATTTGCACAACTTTGTCCACTTTTAAATTTGTTATCTCCTTTTATTACGGAGTAGGGTCTCTTCTGATCTTTCTCACATTACATCATCCAGTTTTGGAAGGTTTCTATGGTGTGTTAAAAACAGGGGGAAATAGCAGTTCCACGTGCTCCTATAAAATAGAGATATTTTTTATTTGGATTATTGTCATTATTTTAAAATGCCGTCTTTCATGTTC
The DNA here is from genome assembly GCF_053919585.1 of Euprymna scolopes. Lineage (NCBI taxonomy): Eukaryota > Metazoa > Mollusca > Cephalopoda > Sepiida > Sepiolidae > Euprymna > Euprymna scolopes. The sequence goes on from NC_136504.1 coordinate 80,034,156, forward strand.
TCTTGCTGAGTTCCCTTAGGCTGTGCCGCTGGTGTTTTATGCGCTTTTTATCCCCCCCCCCCAAAAAAAAAACAACTATTAAATGCCGCCCGCCTTCTGTGACCTCCAGATGTGGTGAAAACCATTTCTCGAATACACAAATTCAGAATTAAAACTTCTAAAATATTTATTTTTCCCACTTTTGTAAATTCTGAAATGATATCCTCATATTATTCTGTTTATTTTCATTTGATTAGCGACCTTTGGATGAATAAGGATGTTTAACTCCTACATAGCGTGCAAATACCATTTTTAGATGAAACTTGACACATATATAACGAAATATCAACTGAAACATATATGTACATATGTAGCCAATAATGGTTGTATAAATGAAAGAAAAATTACACTGTAATACAGCTCTACCAATTTAAAACACTGGGGTTTCATTGAATTAACATGAATGAAACAACAATACAAATAAAAGTTGAGTAGAGTAAGATTTTATCTTATTCTATTTTACTCTATTTTTATCAAAGTTTTATAATCTTTATCAATCCGTACCTATCTAATCCCTCTGCTTATTGAATATGCAATTTACTCCTTATCCAACCCTTTCTATTCATGCTTCCTTTATATATGGTCACCATCTGCCTCCATACCATATTATTCCTCATTTAATCCTTATAGCTCCTAATCTCTTGCAAGTCTCAAAATAACTAAAATTCACCTGATGTCTCAAGAGACAATGGTACCCATATAAGGGTAGCTGTGCGAGTAATTGTGGGACAAGGATTGCGCAATCTCCAACCACATCTCTCCTGCGGTATATCAACGTGATTATGCCGCATATAAAAACAATTCACCTCCACTAATTTAACACCTCCAGATTGCCCCGCCATCACACTTCTATATAGGCGATACATTAATATCCTTCAAATTATTCCCCTAGCTAGATATCGTATTGAAATGTTTGCGATATAGTTTCCTAGCCCCTCTTCTGATGAGAAGTATTAGGCTGGAAAATACCTAGGTAGAAAGAGCATATAATACCTTCCCCAATTACTGTATTTTTCTTTATTATATCAACAAATAAATCTATGTATACCAACATATAGTTTTATTTTGCTTATTATCGCTATTATTATATTTAAGCTCCCCCATAACTGTTGAGCTTTACACACACACATATATATAATGAAAGAGAGAGAGAGAGAGAGAGAGAGAGAGAGAGAGAGAGAGAGAGAGAGAGAGTAAGTGTTTTTAGTGTTTTTGCCTTAAGTAAATACATTTCAATATAAATGCATAATTTTCATTCGAGGATGTTCTAAATTTTTTAAAAATATTTTCCATCAATTTTATTGAATTTAATATTTAATCCGACGACTATTTTATATTTAATTTTATAAATGTGAAGAAAGAGAGAGGTTTCACATTCTTAACCGCTTCCTGCCCCTTACTAAACGGATATTATTTATTAAGTCACACACTTTTATTATACATCAGTTCATCGTTTTGCTTCAAGCGTTTTTATTGGATAATCTACCTACATTTAACCAATCGCTACGTTTCTTTTAAATGGCAGCGTTTGAGCATTTTTTGAAATAGTTATCAACGAAAATCTTATTTTTAAACCGCGTAAAATAAAAGTATTTAGTTCAATGAACAATTCCCATATCTAATTCAAAACCCACTTGCTTTTTTTATAATTAAAAACTGTTTTTTAGAATATATATTGATTTTGTTTATGTTTAGATTTAGAGTTGATATTTTTCACCCGTGCAATTATGTTGCAGAACATAATTGCTTTTTAAACATTATAAGCTTTCCTTAAAGTTTACACTTGTGTAAAAATAATGAAATGGACTGTCAATGAATTTTCTACTTTTTGAGGTTAAAGACTTTTTTGTGTATGATGTTTTCTCTTATATATTATGTTTTCTCTTATATATTATGTTTTCTCTTATATATTATGGCGATTACAAATTGTTATTTCATTTTGGATCAGTATTTTAAATTGATGATCTTATAAATATTAAATTTTTTTAATTCAGCTTATTTATTTTGTATTATCCTAGCAAAACAAAGCTTGAACTTTAACATTTAAAAAAAAATATTTTTATAAAATATTTTTTATACTTTAAAATCCTAGACGTTTTTCTTCTGTTTTAACAAATAAAATATCTTCGCATCAAAGTATTTTTACATTTATTTTATCTGAAAATGTTTCATATTTTCACAATTATCAAAAAATCATTGCGAATAACATTTAACCCAATTTATGCCCAAGATGACAAATTGTTCAAGATGAAGATGATAAGTTTTGGAGTTAATCTACTTTTTCTGGCAACATATTTTAACAAACTTATACTTGCGTTTGTGAAACCAATCCGGTTTATTGCATTTTAGTTTTTAAGTTTAAAGTTGGTGGTCTAACACTACTTCTTTTTACTTGAAACTGATCCATGTTAAAGTAGTCGTAATAGTGTTGCATTCCTGTGTTTGTATTACAAGTACTTTCACGGAATGTGTTCGGATACCCTTTCCCAACTTAAATACCATCGTTCACTCTACCAGTTGCAAAATTCTTATTCTTCATTATAGAGACCCCTATGTGCCAGATTTTCTTCTCTGTTGCTCTCTGCTTCTTTGCTAAGATCGCTTTTCTTTTGAATTCTCTTCTTATTTTTCGACTTGGTACTATTGTGGAAAGAGAAATTTAAATGTAATGTAAATATCTTGCTGCTCAGCTCTTCACCTAAATGTCTCACGGAATAAATATGCTATGCTGCGATGGTGATCTACCCTATTTTGTGAATGTATGAACTCTTCCAGAAACTTTTTTTTAAAGAGATTACCTCAAAGTCTGTACATAGTGTTCTGTAAATACACACTCTTGTCAATATACCTCCGTGTTGTCTTATTATTATTGGTCCTTCAGAGTTACAACAAAACCACATTCTTATCATAATAATCACATTCTTATCATAATAATCACATTCTTATCATAAAAACTACATTCTTATCATAATAATCACATTCTTATCATAAAAACCACATTCTTATCATAAAAACTACATTCTTATCATAAAAACTACATTCTTATCATAATAATCACATTCTTATCATAATAATCACATTCTTATCATAATAATCACATTCTTATCATAATAGCTCGTTATGCTTATAAATTGCTTATGTAATATAAATTGTTTGGGGTGAATAAAAGTTAACTAATGTTCAATGAAGTTCCACCATAAATATGACATAAAAAATTGATGCCTTTTGTGTCACACTTGTTTATGGCCAATTTTGTTTTAAGTCGGATCACCAAAAAATAACTCAGTATTGTATCGTTAATTACGCACTGTTTTAATTTGTTTGTTTGGCTAAGACCTTTTAATTCAAGTAATTGATTCATCATCAAATATAATTTTCTCCCTATTACATCGTGTATTTAAAAGTTTTAATTTACAGATATGATTTCATTCTTGGCATTTGATTGTTTCGATGAAATGTATTGGTGCGCGTTTCTTTCTTGTGGAATTGTGGAAGCACTTTTTAATGCCATTTCGCTTTCAACCATTTGTACAGCCATCACATGTCAAGTCATGCAGTTCCAGAAGACTTGAATTGCACAAAGCGATTTTTTTCGCCTTCTGACCTCATCATCATAAACTAGTTTGATTTGGATCAGCATCTTTCGTTGTGGCTATATTTCATCCCTTCTATTATCAAATATTATCCATGCGTGGGAGACGCTGTACAGTTGGAACAGTAGATTTTTCTGTAAGACGATAGAAAGGGAAATATATTTTTTTGTATGTTAAGTCACGCCCTTTTTGACTATTTTCTTCAAAAAATGTGAAGAGATGATATATATATATATATATATATATATATATATATATATATATATATATATATATGTGTGTGTGTGTGTGTGTGTATAATTTTTTTGTGTATTGATATTTATATTAAAAACATTTTTTCTATTTATTTAAAAAGAAAATACAACTTTGTTATATATGGCTCATGGAATTGCATTCACTAGCAAAAGATCTAGCTAATTTGCATATTCTTTTAAACATTCATTTTAATTAATTCTTTATTACTTTTTTCGGTTTTCTTATGAGATGATCATTTTTAGTTAACTATTACGTGTAATTATATTCATGCAGACATTCTATATGATTTATACTTGCGTAATATTTGTCTAAAAAGATCATAGTAAACACACCCTCTTTCTATATGTATGCATATATTTGTTTAAAAAATTTTGCCTACAAAACTTCTCTGCCAGTGGTTGGTCTACAGACATTAAACTTCATATATAGGGTATTCGAACCCACGCAAAACATAATATTTGGGTTTTAGCCGGGGAAAACCGGTGCAAAAGTGTGAAAATGATAGAAAAAGAATTTGCAAAAAGTGTGAAGATTAAAGAAATAGAATTTAAAGGTCGAACGGCGGCATTACCAACATACCTGCGTGACGTAATAGCTATTCACTCATGTTTTAAGTTTTAGTCTTGCAGCAAACATGTCTTCTTAGCTCCGGCATTAACGTCAAAAGAAAAAGTAAATCGAAAACTATAAACGTTTTGGTTTCGATACTCGGTAGAAGCGAACGTGTCATTTTTAAAACTTTTTAAATAATTACTATATATTAAGACCAATATAATATAATATAATAATAAATACGAAATCTGCATTAATCAAAATATCGTATTTTAACAAATTTCAGAACCAGGGACGGCCGGGCAGCCATCTAGTATTTTTTTTATTCAGTTTTCACCTCAAACAAGGCAAATGCCACTTTGAAGTAGGGTGTTACTATCGGGGACATGATTTGCAGAGGCATTATGAAGGGAGATGAGTAGAAACATGTTTGTTCACATTGCACTTGCATATCAGTACAGTTAGGAAAGCAGAATCCCGGAAGGGAGTTCCAAAGACTTGCAATGCTGGGGAAGAAACTATTGGAGTAAAAGGCTTTCTTACACCTACGGATCTCTACTGTAAAGGGGTTGGACATAGTTGCTTGTCGGGGGTAGTCACGTCGAGGAGATACAAGTGCTTGCAGTTCGTCAGAGCATTCACCATTAAAGTATTTGTAGAACAGGCAGAGGGATGCAACATTTCGTCGATGGGATAGAGGTTGAAGCCTAGATAACAGTTCAGGACCTATCAGGTTGGCAACTCTCTTTTGAACCCTGCCCAGGAGTGAGAGACAAGCAGCAGATGCACCAGCCCAAATGTGACAACAGTACTCCATACATGGGTTAATGGTAACTTTATAGAGGTACAGGATACTTTCAGGCGTAAGTAATTTTCTAGCACGGTAGAGAGAGAGCCCACCTTCTTTGCAGCAGCCTTGGCAATGCTCGCAATGTATATATTCCAGTTCATATTCCCTGTAAACGTTAGGCCGAGGAGTTTAAAGGAAGTACTTTCAGGCAGTGTGTTCTTGGCATTGCTATTGGTGGTAGAAAAGGTTTCTTGTAGTTATTGAAGAAAACAAGCTTAGTCTTGGCAGCATTGAATGTGACCATCCATATTTATCCCCATTCCACTAAATATTGGAGTTAATTTCCTTAGATATGTGTTCATTTGTTTTCCCCTCATGCCTGTTATGGAGGGTGGTGTCATCGGCAAATATACCCACCTCCGAAACATTTTTATCAGGGAGGTCATTTATGAATATCAGGAATAATAAAAGTCCAAGGATAGACCCCCGGGGCACTGTCATATTTATATCATATTGCTTGGATGTACGACCGTCGAGGACAACTTGGATTTTTCTCTTACTTAAGAAGGATTTAATTACATTATGTATTCTTCCATATGATACCATATGATCTAATTTTCCTTAGTATATATATATATATATATATATATATATATATATATATATATATATATATATATATATATATATATTATTTTAAAAAAAAGTAATACTTTTGCTAACTTCGAGGAGAGAAGGAAAAAACATATCTCTCTTCTCTTTCCATTCATTTGCAAACAACGAAAAAATATTTCTACTGAAATGATATTTTATTTGCATGCTTATGTTTACATATTTACATCTTTATATGTTCATATATTCCTATATTTATACATTTAAATATCTATTCGTTTACTTATTTGAATCTTAATATGGATTGGTATGTTGGTATGTTGGTATTTTGGCATATTTACCTGTTTATATTTTCAAACATTCGTCTATTTACATATTTATATACTTGTATTTTTATATGTTTATATATTTGTATGTTTATATGTTTGAGTGTTTATATGTTTATATATTTGTATTTTTATGCATTTGTATATTTGCATGTTTACATGTTCATATATTTGGAAATTTATATGTTTATATTTTGTAAGTTTGTATGTTAATATATTTCTATGTTTCTATGTTTATATATTTGTATGTTTATATATATAGATATTGATATTTTATATGATTATATATTTGAATTTTTATATGTTTAGATATTGGTATTTTTATATGATTATATATTGGTACATTATATTTTTTATATATTTGTATGTTTATATGTTTATATATTTGTATGTTGATATTGTTATATATTTGTATGTTTATATGTTTATATATTTGCATTTTTATATATTTACGTATTTGTATGTTTGTATGTCTATATATTTTTATTTTTATATGTGTATATATTTGTATGTTTATATTTATATATTTGTATGTTTATATGTTTATATATTTGTATATTTATATGTTTCTTTATTTGTATTTATATGTGTTTGCATATTTGAATTTTTTATGTTTATATGTTTGTATGTTTATATATCATGTATTTGTATTTTTATATATCTAAATATTTCATGTTTATATGTTTGCATGTTTATATAATTGTGTGTTTATACGTTCATATATTTGTATGTTTATATGTTTATATATGCATATGTTTATATATTTGTATGTTTATATGTTAATATATTTGCATTTTTATATGTTTATATATTTGTATGTTTATATGTTTATATATTTGTATATTTATATGTTTATATATTTGTTTTTTATATGTTTATATATTGACATTTTTATACGTTTATATATTTGCCTATTTTTATGTTTATATATTTGTATGTATTTATCTTTATATATTTCATTTTTATGTGTTTATATATTTGTATGTTTATATGTTTATGCATTTGCATTTTTATATGTTTATATGTTTGTATTTATATATGTTTATGTATTTATATTTTTATATGTTTATATATTTGTATGTTTATATATTTGTATGTTTATATATTTGTATGTTTATATATTTGTATTTTTATATGTTTTCTAGCAAAAGTATTCGTCGTTGACTGGGTTCAAAAACAGCCTACAGAAAATGGACTCTGATTTATGAAAGTATGATAGGTTATCAAAATAAACGGTTGTAAAGAGATAGCTTCGAATTGTGTGGTATCAAAACCAAAGCAAAATATTATGAAAATATAAAATAAAATAGATAAACTCCATAATTTATTATACCATACATGTTCACACTGAAACACCTATCACAATATTCTGTGGATCTATATAAAAAACCTTGTTAAACTTTGTGACATATTTACATTCTATAGAGGTCAGGCGCGAACGAACACCCCATAATTTTATTATACTATATTTCTTCAAACTGAAACACAATTATCAAAGTATACTTACGCAGATAGATATGAAAAGTCTTTATTAAAGTTTGTGCCTATTTCCATTGTATGGAGGCCAGGCTCGAACGCAGACCTCACAATTTTATTATACCATCCCTATTTAAGTAAAAACATACTTATCAAAGTATTATTATGTACATCTATATCAAAAACACTTGTAAACTTTTATTTTTTTATTTTTAAATTTTTTATTTCCATACTTTGTGCACCAGGCGTGTACACATGCCCCATAATTTTAATGAATCATCATTATGCCAGATCAAACATACCCATTCCTGTGTCTCGATACATCTTCTATCATTATATGTGATCAGTTTTCTATAATAGTCAACCATATAGGAGCCTATTCGTGACCAGACACACACAGACGTTCAGCTTTATATAGATATATTTGCATTTTTATATGTTTATATATTTGTATGTTTATATATGTATATATTTGTATTTTTTTATGTTTATATATTTGTATTATCATATGTTTATATATTTGTATTTTTATATATCTACATATTTGCATGTTTATATGTTTACATGTTTAGATACTGGAATTTTTATATGTTTATATATTTGCATTTTTATATGTTTATATATTTGCATGTTTACATATCCATATATTGTTATTTTTATATGTTTATATATTTGTATGCTTATATGTTTATATATTTGCATTTTTTTATGTTTATATATTTGCATTTTTTATGTTTATATATTTGCATTTTTTTATGTTTATGTATTTTCACATTTTTATATGTTTATATATTTGCATTTTTAAATGTTTATATATTTGCTTTTTTATGTTTATATATTTGCATTTTTATATGCTTATATGTTTGTATTTATATATGTTTATATATTTGCATTTTTAAATGTTTATATATTTGCATTGTTATATGTTTATATATTTGAATGTTTATATGTTTATAAACTTGTATGCTTATATGTTTATATGTTTGCATTTTTTATGTTTATATATTTGTATGTTTTATGTTTACATATTTGTATTTTTAAATGTTTATATATTTGTATGTTTATATGTTTATTTATTTGTATGTTTATATATTGATATAGTTGTATGCTTATATATGTATATATTTGTATGTTTATATTTTTTATATATTTGTATGTCTACATATTTGAATTTTTATGTTTACATATTTGTATTTTTACATGTTTCTATATATGTATTTTTATATGTTTAGGTACTTGTACGTTTATATGAATATATATATGCATTTTTATGTGATTATATATTTGTATGTTAAAATTTACATATATTTGTATTTTTATATATTTACATATTTGCATTTCATGTTTTTGTATTTTTATTTTATATATTCATATATTTGTATGTTTATATATTTGTATATTTGTATTTTTATATGTTTATATATGTGTATTTTTATATGTTTATATATTTGTATATTTATATGTTCATATATTTGTATAGTTATGTTTGTATATTTGTATTTTTATATGTTTATATATTTGTATTTTTTATGTTTATATATTTGCATATTTACATGTGTATATATTTTTATGTTTTTTTGTTTATATATTTGCCTTTTTATATGTTTATACATTTGTATTTTTGTATGTTTATATAGTTGCATTTTATATGTTCACATATTTGTATGTTTCTATACTTACCTAGTTACATTTTTATATGTTTATATATTTGTGTATTAATACTACATATTTGTATTTTTGTATGTATATACATTTGTATATTTGTATGCTAATATATTTGTATGTTTATATGTTTATATATTTCTATATTTATATGTTTATATATGTTTATTTTGATATGTTTATATTTGAAAATTTATATGTTTATATATTTGCATGTCTATATGTTTACATATTGGAATTTTTATATGTTTATATATTTGTATGTTTATATGTTCATATATTTGTATTTTTATATGCTTATATATTTACAATTTTATATGTTTAATTACTTGTATGTTTCTATGTTTATATATTTTCATTTTTATATGTTTACATACGTATTCGTATGTTTATATATTTATACATTCGTATGTTTATATGTTTATACATTTGTATGTTTAAATGTTTATATATTTTCATTTTTATGTTTATATGTTTATACACTTTTATGTTTATATGTATATATATATATTTATGTTTATATGTTTATACATTTGTATTTTTATATGTTTATGTATTTGCATGTTTACATGTTTATATATTTGTATTTTTATATGTTTATATACTTGCACGTTTATATAAATATATATTTGCATTTTTATATGTTTTTATATTTGTATGTTAAAATTTTTATATATTTGTATTTTTATATGCTTATGTATTTGTATTTTTATATGTTTATATATTTGCATTTTTATATGCTTATGTATTTGTATTTTTATATGTTTGTATATTTTTATGTTTATATATTTGTATATTTGTATTTTTATATGTTTTTATATTTCTATTATTAAATGTTTATATATTTTTATGTTTATATGTTTATATATTTGTATAGTTATGTTTGTATATTGGTATTTTTATATGTTTATATTTGTTTTTTTTACGTTTATATATTTGCATTTTATATGTTTATGTATTTGTAAGTTTCTTTACTTACCTAATTGCATTTTTATATGTTTATATATTTGCATATTAATACGTTTACATATTTGTATTTTTGTATGTATATATATTTGCATGTTTATATATTTGTATATTTATATGTTTATATATTTGTATGTTTATATGTTTATATATTTTTATTCTGATATATTTATATATTTGCATTTTCACATGTTTATATATTTGTATGTTTATATGTTTATATATTTGTATTTTTATATGTTTATATATTTATATATTTGTATGTTTATATTAGTATATTTATAATTTACATATTTTTATTTTTGCATGTATGTATATTTAAATATTTGTATGTTTACATATTTGTATGTTTATTAGTTTACATATTTTTATGTTTATATGTTTACTTATTTGTTTATTTTATTAGCATATTAGTCTGTTTTTGTGTGCACATTTGTATGTTTATATATTAGTATGTTTATATATTTGTATGTTTATAGATTTGTATGTTTATAGATTTGTATGTTTATATATTTCCATATTCCTATTTTTCATGTTTACATATTTCTATATTTGGCATCGTTCACTACTAAACCGTGTAACCGATTATTAAACATTTTAAAACTGAACTGCTATTCGTTAGGAGTATAAATATTGTATTCATTTAGTTTGCTATAATTTTAGGTGTAGAAACTAAAAAGGTCTTGGCAGTCTTTCATGAAATTTCCGATAACTCTGATTTATGTAAAATTTCATATGAATTTATAAATGTACCTAAAACATCAATTTTTTAAAAGTATTTAAAAGGTTTTTAAGGAGAATATCATTAGCATAACGTTTTACTTGAATTCAAATATTTCAGATTTGCATTGAGTTCGATCCAGAGTTATTACATACCAATTAAGAAGATTCCGTCGATTTCAGTTTATATTATACTTTGTTTTAACTTCATTAACGCAGTACATTTTTACATTTAAACGTCTAAATCTGGTTGCACAAATGAAAAAAAGAAAAAAAAAACTTTCTTTCAATCTATAGACGAACGATATATTTTCACAATTTGACTTAGATAGTTTTCTTTGTATAAAGACGATACGTTAATAGAAATATAAGAAAATTTCGGTTTTTCCTTTTTTCATTATATTATATATTTATTCTAACGTATTGATCACCATTGATAATAATATAATAATATCTAAGGTATTGATCACTGTTTATAATAATATAATAATATCTAAGGTATTGATCACTGTTAATAATAATATAATAATAATATCTAACGTTTGATCACTGTTAATAATAATATAGTAATATCTAACGTATTGATCACTGTTTATAATAATATAAAAATATCTAACGTATTGATCACTGTTAATAATAATATAATAATATCTAACGTATTGATCACTGTTGATAATAATATAATAATATCTAACGTATAGATCACTGTTAATAATAATATAATAATATCTAACGTATTGATCACTGTTAATAATAATATTATAATATCTAACGTATTGATCACTGCTGATAATAATATAATACTATCTAACGTATTGATCACTGTTAATAATAATATAATAATAATATATAACGTATTGATCACCGTTAATAATAATATAATAATATCTAACGTATTGATCACTGTTAATAATAATATAATAATAATATCTAACTTATTGATCACTGTTAATAATAATATAATATTATCTAACGTATTGAGCACTGTTAATAATAATATAATAATAATATCTAACGTATTGATCACTGTTAATAATAATATAATAATAATCACTAATGTATTGATCACTGTTGATAAGATTAGTAAAATATCTAACGTATTGATCACTGTTAATAATAATATAATAATAATATCTAACGTTTGATCACTGTTAATAATAATATAGTAATATCTAACGTATTGATCACTGTTGATAATAATATAATAATATCTAACGTATTGATCACTGTTGATAATAATATAATAATATCTAACGTATTGATCACTGTTGATAATAATATAATACTCTTTAACGTATTGATCACTGTTAATCATAATATAAAAATATCTAACGTATTGATCACTGTTAATAATAATATAATAATATCTAACGTATTGATCACTGTTAATAATAATATAATAATATCTAACGTATTGATCACTGTTAATAATAATATGATAATAATATCTAACGTATTGATCACTGTTAATAATAATATAATAACATCTAACATATTGATCACTGTTAATAATAATATTATAATAATATCTGACGTATTGATCGCTGTTAATATTAATATAATAATATCTAATGTATTGATCACTGTTGATAATAATATAATAATATCTAACGTATTGATCACTGTTATAAATAATATAATATTATCTAACATATTGATCACTGTTGATAAAAATATAATAATAATATCTAACGTATTGATCACTGTTGATAATAATATAATAATATCTAACGTATTGATCACTGTTAATAATAATATAATAATATCTTACATATTTATCACTGTTAATAATAATATAATAATAATATATAACGTATTGACAACTGTTAATAATAATATAATAATATCTAACGTATTGATCACTGTTGATAATAATATAATAATATCTAACGTATTGATCACTGTTAATAATAATATAATAATATCTAACATATTGATCACTGTTAATAATAATATAATAATATCGAACGTATTGATCACTGTTGATAATAATATAATAATATCTAACGTATTGATCACTGTTAATAATAATATAATAATATCTAACCTATTGATCACTGTTGATAATAATATAATAATATCTAACGTATTGATCACTGTTGATAATAATATAATATCTAACGTATTGATCACTGTTGTAAAAAATATAATAATATCTAACGTATTGATCACTGTTAATAATAATATAATAATATCTAACGTATTGATCACTGTTAATAATAATATAATAATATCTAAAGTATGGATCACTGTTGATAATAATATAATAATATCTAACGTATTGATCACTGTTGATAATAATATAATAATATCTAACGTATTGATCACTGTTGATAATAATATAATAATATCTAACGTATTGATCACTGTTAATAATAATATAATAATATCTTACGTATTGATCACTGTTGATAATAATACAATAATATCTAACATATTGATAACTGTTTATAATAATATAATAATATCTAACGTATTGATCACTGTTAATAATATAATAATAATATCTAACGTATTGATCACTGTTAATAATAATATAATAATATCTAACGTATTGATCACTTTTGATAATAATATAATAATATCTAACGTATTGATCACTATTGATAATAATATAATAATATCTAACGTATTGATCACTGTTGATAATAATATAATAATATATAACGTATTGATCACTGTTGATAATAATATAATAATATCTGACGTATTGATCACTGTTAATAAAAATATAATAATATCTAACACATTGATCACTGTTAATTATAATAAAATAATATCTAATGTATTGATCACTGTTAATAATAATACAATAATATCTAACGTATGGATCACTGTTACAAATAATATAATAATATCTAACATATTGATCACTGTTTATAATAATACAATAATATCTAACGTATTGATCACTGTTACTAATAATGTAATAATATCTTACATATTGATCACTATTAATAATAATATAATAATATCTAACGTATTGATCACTGTTACAAATAATATAATAATATCTAACATATTGATCACTGTTAATAATATAATAATATCTAACGTATTGATCACTGATAATAAACATATAATAATATCCAAAATATTGATCACTGTTAATAATATAATAATATCTAACGTATTGATCACTGTTGATAATAATATAATAATATCTAACGTATTGATCACTGTTAATAATAATATGATAATAATATCTAACGCATTGATCACTGTTGATAATAATACAATAATATCTAAGATATTGATCACTGTTAATAATAATATAATAATATCTAACGTATTGATCACTGTCAATAATAATATAATAATATCTAACGTATTGATCACTGTTGATAATAATATAATAATATCTAACGTATTGATCACTGTTAATGATAATATAATAATATCTAACGTATTGATCCCTGTTGATAATAATATAATAATATCTAACGAATTGATCACTGTTAATAATAATATAATAATATCTAACGTATTGATCACTGTTAATAATAATATAATAATATCTAATATATTGATCACTGTTGATAATAATATAATAGTATCTAACGTATTGATCACTGTTAATAATAATATAATAATAATCTCTAACGTATTGATCACTGTTAATAATAATATAATAATAATATCTAACGTATTGATCACTGTTAATAATAATATAATCATAATATCTAACGTATTGATCACTGTTAATTATAATATAATAATATCTAACGTATTGATCACTGTTAATAATAATATTATAATAATATCTAACATATTGATCACTGTTGATAATAATATAATAATATCTTACGTATTAATCACTGTTACTAATAATATAATAATATGTAACTTATTGATCACTGTTGATAATAATATAATAATATCTAACGTATTGATCACTGTTAATAATAATATAAAAATATCTAACGTATTGATCACTTTTGATGATAATATAATAATATCTAACGTATTGATCACTATTGATAATAATATAATAATATCTAACGTATTGATCACTGTTGATAATAATATAATAATATATAACGTATTGATCACTGTTGATAATAATATAATAATATCTAACGTATTGATCACTGTTGATAATAATATAATAATATCTAACGTATTGATCACTGTTGAAAATAATATAATAATATCTAACGTATTGATCACTGTTGATAATAATATAATAATATCTAACGTATTGATCACTGTTTATAATAATATAATAATATCTAACGTATTGATCACTGTTAATAATAATATAATAATATCTAATATATTGATCACTGTTGATAATAATATAATAGTATCTAACGTATTGATCACTGTTAATAATAATATAATAATAATCTCTAACGTATTGATCACTGTTAATAATAATATAATAATAATATCTAACGTATTGATCACTGTTAATAATAATATAATAATATCTAACGTATTGATCACTGTTAATAATAATATAATAATATCGAACGTATTGATCACTGTTGATAATAATAGAATAATATCTAACGTATTGATCACTGTTAATAATAATATAATAATATCTAACGTATTGATCACTGTTAATAATAATATAATAATATCTAACGTATTGATCACTGTTAATAATAATATAATAATATCTAACGTATTGATGACTGTTGATAATAATATAATAATTTCTAACGTATTGATCACTGTTTATAATAATATAATAATATCTAACGTTTTGATGACTGTTAATAATAATATAATAATATCTAACGTATTGATCACTATAAATAATAATATTATAATATCTAACATATTGATCACTGTTTATAATAATATAATTATATCTAACGTATTGATCACTGTTAATAATAGTATAATAATATCTAACGTATTGATCACTGTTAATAATAATATAATAATATCTAACGTATTGATCACTGTTAATAATAATATAATAATATCTAACATATTGATCACTGTTAATAATAATGTAATAATATCTAACGTATTGATGACTGTTAATAATAATATATTAATATCTAACGTATTGATCACTGTTACTAATAATATAATAATATCTAACATATTGATCACTGTTAATAATAATATAATAATAATATCTAACGTTTGATCACTGTTTATAATAATATAGTAATATCTAACGTATTGATCACTGTTTATAATAATATAAAAATATCTAACGTATTGATCACTGTTAATAATGATATAATAATATCTAACGTATTGATCACTGTTGATAATAATATAATAATATCTAACGTATTGATCACTGTTAATAATAATATATTAATATCCAAGATATTGATCACTGTTAATAATAATATAATAATATCTAACGTATTGATCACTGTTGATAATAATATATCTAACGTATTGATCACTGTTAATAATAATATAATAATAATATCTAACGCATTGATCACTGTTGATAATAATATAATAATATCTAACGTATTGATCACTGTTAATAATAATATAATAATATCTAACGTATTGATCACTGTTAATAATATAATAATATCTAACATATTGATCACTGTTGATAATAATATAATAATATCTAACGTATTGATCACTGTTAATAATAATATAATAATATCTAACGTATTGATCACTGTTAATAATAATATAATAATATCTAACATATTGATCACTGTTGATAATAATATAATAATATCTAACGTATTGATCACTGTTGATAATAATATAATAATATCTAACGTATTGATCACTGTTGATAATAATATAATAGTATCTAACGTATGTATCACTGTTAATAATAATATAATAATATCTAACATATTGATCACTGTTAATAATAATATAATAATAATAGCTAACGTATTGATCACTGTTAAAGTAAATACTAAAAATTGATACATAACGTATTATTTATCCATATGATATTTTGCATGGATATATGAAATAATAATTTAATATATAAAAGCCTATATTTCTGTCTATCTGTCTCGATCTACTCCGAAACTAAAAGTCGCAGATCGGTGCCAGGGGCTTCAAATGATTGGATTTTATGCTGACCGTTCTGTTATGGGTGTTTAGCCGGTTAAAATATATTGAATGTGTCAGTAATAGATCAGAATTAAAAAAATCGTTGCACATTTTGTGCGTCCATCTTAGTTTATTTTTAATTTTGAATCAGTTCATATGCGTGTCACGTTGGTACAGTGGTAACGTCACCAGCTTTTAATGCTACAATTTTGCTTTTGGTTTTGATTCTAACGGATGGCACACAAATACTTTTATTTTTAATTTTGAAATCACGACGAAATAATAACATATACGAATTCTGGACAAATTAAAATATCATATTTAAGCGTATTTTATGACCGGTGAAAGCCATGCGCTTCTCCCCGGTAGTCTAATATCTAGCAGGCAATATGTCTTTCTGCATGTCTGTCTGTCACCATATTGTCAAACTATCTTTTTCGGAATTAAGTCCCAGAGCGGCGCTAGGGGCCTCAAATGATTAGATTTTTATAAACATTTTTTATGGGTCTTTAACCGGTTGTAATAGTTTTTAAGATTGAAATAATCATTATACATTTTGTACATTCATCCTAATTTATATTTGATCAGTTCATATGAGTGTCACGTTGGTACAGTGGTAACGTCACCAGCTTTTAATGTTGCAGTTTTGCTTTCGGTTTCGATTCTAGCTGATGGCACGCAAATAATTTATTTTTTACTTTTGAAATCACGAAAAATATATACGAAAGGTAGACAAATTAAAATATCATATTGAAGCGTATTTTACTACCGGGAAAAGCCAGAAGAACCCTGCTAGTCACACGCACACACACACACACACACACGCACACACACACACACACACACACAGATATATATATATATGATGAAAATAATGGAAATAATATTCCGACAAAATAGAAATAAAAAGGAACATGTGTTCATTAATGTTTCGTCTTTATTTCATCCAGAAAAAGTCTCGAAATAAAGACGAAACGTTGATGAACACATAATACGGTTTGTTCCTTTTTATTTCTACCCCCCTCTCTCTCTCTCTCTCTCTCTCTATCTATCTATCTATCTCTCTCTCTCTCTATATATATATATATATATATTATCTTTTACTTTTTTAAATTAAAATATGTGATTTTATTGTGTGGTGGTTTTTTTGAATCTCCGCAATTTACCAGTGTGTGTGTGCATGTGTGTGTGTGTGTGTGTGTGTCTATTTTTACATCTTGTTTATCTAATTACACAAGCACTTTTTGATGTCAGTTCCTTACCATTGTGTTGTTCAGCCATCACATGTCAAGTCGTAGAGTTCTAGAAGATTTGACATTTTCAAAGCGATTTTCTCGCCTTCTGATCTCATTATTATAAACTGATTTGAGTCGAACGAGCGTAGTTCATGCTCTGTTATCATGCCGTATTTAGGCGCGCGTCGCTGTAAGCATAAGACACGGTACATTTACAACTAAAACTAGCATTTTAACTACCAAATGTACTCATTATTTTATACTTATAGCATTTGTGAAGAGATTGTAGTAACTGTTTTGGGGTTATTTTCGCTCTGATAATCGTTTGGTTTGGATTTTAAGGCATATCAACTTTTGGGCTATTTAGTCTGAAGCACTATACCTCTTATAATGAATTCATGAAAAAAAAATGCACTCTTTTCTGATTGTCAATAAATCAAGTGGCTAATGATTTCTTCTCTTGCCTACGAACCATTTTTACCACAGAAGATATTTTGCTAATCCATATTTATTTGCCTTTCAAGGATACAGAGTTAGACACAAGGTCATTTCTTAATAGATGGAAACTCCAGCTCCTCTATTATTAGGACAAGCATAAAAAAATCTCAATCTAGAAGGATTTTTTCGTTATTAAAGACAGAAAAAATCGAACAGATACTTTTTGTTCGTCGCCGAAAGACATTGCTAGTTTTTCTCTACTTTATCATTATTTTCAAAGATGCGCAACGTAACTCTAATCTCTAATTTGTAAGAAATCCGCAATAACTATTCAAAATAGCATTTGTTTTTATTCATCTGAGTACCTAAAATCAAACATGAATGGAGTTCATTTCCAAGAACTCCCACTTGCGGAACACAATGCCATGGATTGCTTCCATGCATATTACAACATGGTTGTCGTAAAGTTTGATGTCAGCAAATAATTGTCCTTTTAAGTGATCAAATTTTGTCTGTTCATAATTTTCAATAATCTCATAATATTATTTCTCATTCAACTGGCAATCCCATTAACTAATATCTCTAGTCTCTTTTAGCCTTGATGAATTATGATGCATTAATATAAAAGATTAAAAATTCGTTAGAGCTGCTTGTGCCATTTTCAACAGTGATCTCTGACACCCCCGCCCTCTAATCATCGCAAACCGTAACAAAAATACAGACATAGAGGCGCGATGTGGTTCCCGGCCTTGGTAGAGGCCATGTTGGATGATAATGGCGTCTTTGAGTTTTGCCAACAACCACACCGACATTTGATATAAATTGTATGAAAAAGTTATGCTTTAAGAAAGGTGGAAAATGAAGACATCTTTGTAGGCATGTATAATTCAATAACTTGAGTGTTATTTCTTCCGCCCGTCACACCAATAATTTCCTGGGTAAGGTTAACACTTTTGTCCAACTTCCAAACTTCTGTACACGTAAAACACCTTCTCTCAACTCCCAACGTACTTCTGCTAATTCAACTTATCTCTTCGAAATCCAACTTCCAAATGAACGACCCTCTAAAAAATCAACCCTCTTTTATCTCCAACCAGGAGCATCTCATTTGCATATTGGGTGGTCACATTGCAGGCATATAAAGAGATAAGGCAGCCATTTTTGTTTCTTTCTTCTTCATTCATTTCATTCCACGACCGACCCGTTGAATTATGCACACGTGCTAATTAGGTAAGTCGCACGTTTCCCTACATATTGAAATAGAAAATAAATGAAATATGAGAGAATAAAAGGGTCACCAGTTAGCAAGTGCTAGAAATTAAATAGTATTTTGTAAATAAAAAAATTATAGAAACGAAATTTCATAACAAAACATTTTTTATATCAAAATTTTCATAAGAATTTATAAGTTATTCAGCCATGAAAATGTTAATTTATGCAAACTTTGTTTAATAACGTAAATTGGGTAAGTAGTCACGAGTGAAAATGTTAATAGCATGAATAATATACATATGTGAGTATTTGGAAGCGTAGCACTGTGTATATGTGCTAGTTTACCTTATACTTGTTAATGCGTGTATAGCTGTGAGTAGCAATTCATTTTTGTTCGCCTGATGCTAGTTAGTGTATAAGAATGTGTGCATGAGATTGAGAAGGCTGATACGTGAGTCATTGAGCCCCTTCATTTGTGATATGCCTCCCCTAGCCAAAGGCATGGGAGGGGTTGTTGTTGAGCGACATTCTTAATGTTCTCTTCAAGCCACGATCAGCAGATATTATCTGGGAAAATCTTATTTAGCCACTGTTGCTAAGTTTGGTCAACTTATTATTTTGACTTACACTTTTGGAGCTTGAAAGGATTTTCATTGAAAATACTTTGAGTTAACACATTCCTGTGAAAACTTATTTACTTTAAAAAGTGATAGAAAGAGCAAGTTCAAATGAAGAAAAAATACAGAGGATAAGCTATTCGACCATTTTCTTTTTAACGTTCGTAAGAATCACTTTGCGACTGAGGCACCGCAAAGAACTACTTGCCTCACCTCAACATCTATAGTACGATCAATTAGCAAAAAAATGCATTCATTTCCTTTTTGACTTGCGATCTTATGTCCATTAGTATATATTTTTAATTTAATATTTCCGAATCCAACATAATGTTTAATTAGTTACCTATTAGTTCATTTATAAATCAAAGTTATCGCGCTTTCTATTTCAACGTGTACGTTAAAACTCAAATCGCAAAATGCATACGTTACTCAATTACCATACAAGAATTCACTTTAAAATACCAAATAAAAAATGAATTCAATCGTTCACCCCCAACCCCTAAATATTTCGTAATTAACTTTTTTCAATATCCATTTCTGTAGGTATTTTTTTTTACTGTTACCATATCAGTGACTTCGTTTTCTCTTCGTAGGTGGGGGTTCTAACGATTTATATTCATTTTACATTTATATTTGTCTTTCGAAATCTAACCATGGTTTCGTCTTTTCTCCTTTGATGTCACAGAGCAAGTGTTTCCTTGTTTTTTCTATGTAAGTGTATTTTTGTAAACGGAAAACCCATTTTCATTTACATCTGTGTTATAATTACTCTCCCTTTCTTTTTTTCGATTAATCTATCTTTCTTCTTTTTTATTTTCCGATTACTCTTCCTTCCTTTACTCTTTCCCTGTTCCGATTACTCTTCTTTCCTTTTTTAGTCGATTATTCTTTCCCCCTTTCCTTTTTTTCGATTACTTTTACCTCCGTTCTATTTTTCAATTACTTTTCCTCCTTTCTTTATTCCAGTTTATTTTTTTCCTTCATTCTTTTTTCGATTACTTTTTCTTCCATTCTTTTTTTTAATTACTTTTTTCTCCTTTCTTTTTTGATTACTTTTCCTCCTTTTTTTATTTCTTTTTCCTTCTTTTTTCGATCCTTTTTTCTCCTTTCTTTTTTAATTAGTTTTTCCTCCTTTCTTTTTATTACCTTTTCTTCCTTTCTTTTCTTAATTACTTTTCCACCCTTTTTTATTACGTTTTCTTCCTGTCTTGTGGCTTATTTTTCTTTCATTCTTTTTTCAATTACTATCTCCTCTTTTCCTTTTTGATTAATTTTCTTTTCTTTTTTTTTGCTTATCTTTTCTTCTTTTTTCTAATTACTTTTTCTCCTTTTCTTATTTGATTTCCTTTTTCCCCTTTGTTTTTTTTTAGTTTTTCCTCTTTTTATTACCTTTTCCTCCTTTCTTTTCTAATTACGTTTTGTTCCTTTTTTTGATGACTTTTCCCGTTCTATTTTATTACGTTTCACTTTTCAATTACTTTTTTTCTTTTTTCGATTGCTTTTTCCTCCTTTCTATTTTGTTGATTACTTTTTCCTCGTCTCTTTTGATTTGATTACTTTTCTTCTTTCTTTATATTTCATAGCTTTTTCGGGTACTTTTTCCCATTGCATATTCTTACTTTTTTTTCGGTTACCTTTTCTCTGCCTTTTTTAATTACTTTTTTTACTTCTAATATTTTTAGCTTACTCTTCTACTTTTTATTATTTCGATTACATTTCTATTCTTTTCCCTGATTATTTTTCTTTCCGGTTTTCTTTTTCGATTACCTTTTTTCTTTTCTATTTTTTATTACTCGTTCTTTTTTTACGATTTTTCACGTACTCTTCTTTTATTCTTTCAATAACTCTTTCCTTTCTTTTTTATTACGTTCCTTCCCTTTTTTCGTTTTTCATCTTCATCTGTTTGATTTTTTTTCCTCAGATGATTTCAATTTTGTTGTTTCTGGAAAAATTTCAATGATTTCTGGAACACAGCGTTGTGGGTTGAACTTAGTTCGTTTTTAACCAGCTCGTTGAGTAGACTTGTAGCAAACGAAAATTACAACGAACACAAGCAGGACCGAATTTTCGCGGCTGGAGATTATGAATCCACTTTCTTCCTGATCAGAAGCCAGCTTTCAGTCACGAGACTGAGTGTATAAAACGTTTAACCTGTAACGGACCCCCCTCTCTCTCTCTCGTTTTCCTCCCAGATCTTGGATGGACAACTTCACCTTAACTTCTCTCTTGGGACACAAACAATAACTTACCCAGCCTACGGGCTCGGGTTTCGACTATGACGTAAAAACAACAAATCAACATGACTATCTTCAAACAAGGACTTCCACGTGAAGCACACACACACGTACTCTCTTTTTACAACGGGACTCTCTCATCTTTTGCTCTCGTCCATACACAGACACACACTTTTACTAACAACTTCAACACGTAACCACTAAACACTTTTATCTTTCTTTCTCATTAAACCGTTAAAGTCCAATCTACATCTCCACATCAAAAACTCTTCCCACGCATGAACTCTGTTCGCCTTCAACAAGTCTGTCTAATGTTTGATCTACGTTTCCACACAAGAACACTTTCAGCTACTAACCCGTTTCTCTCCTATATTCTTACTAACGAAGATAACCAATAAAGTTGCTTTAAATGTTCGAATGAGATTTATTTTATTATCTTTATTTTTAACTAAAAATTGGTCACGGTATCCAAATCGTATATGTAACGTTCTTGTTCCATTGTTATTAACAACCGTCATATACAAAAGTCTTTAAAGATCCTCAAATGGTTATGCAAGACGTTGATTCTTATAATTGTGAACTACGTTACATAAAATTGTAAAGGCAGAACTTGTTTTGATCAGCTGGTAAATTTGTTTAACATTTCAAGCGATATTTGCTTTCAGCAGTTAACCACAAATAATGACTGAAAAAAATTATGTTGTTATTTTTATTGTCAAGGAAGACTCGGTGTTGCTTGGGATTGAATGAAGATTATGAACTTTTTCACTGTGCTTATAACACCATATCATCTTTTATTCTTTTAAGGCTCGGTTTCCATTTCGCCCCCTAATATAGTACGAATAAATTGTAACGTTAGGAAACTCAGAATTAGTGTTTTATACACATGGTTTAAATTTAATTTAAATTTAATGTATATACTTGACGGTTTAAGAGGTTCTTCTGATCATTGGTAATTTTGAGGTGGGGAAACGTAGATAGTCGGTATAAAAACGGTAACATAGCTATTGGGAACCACTTCCATCGTCTTCCCCAGAGAATTTTATACATATGATATATATTTAATTAAAATAGGATATATTTGAAGTTTAAAGGAGGTTTAGCAAAAATATTAGTTGCTCTTCACTGAATCGTCTGCAATACACGTTGTGGTTTTGTTATTAAATAATCAACAGAAGGGTTGATACGTTACACTATTCGCCTGTGAAGGGACTATTGTTGCCACGTCTAGGCTAGTGCACCAACCATTAGTCTCTTGAACAACGTGCAACCAAAATATTTTAATAAATCACATTGTCTACTGAGTTCCAGTTGAATCAACACGATATTGCCCCCCCCCCCCTGTGCTGCTTTTACACGCACCTCCACAGAATATGCAGTGACAAACTTACACCGTTATTATACTCCCTCAACATAAATACACCTGGCCTACGCGAGTGCAGGCAAAATTTCACCCCGTCAAAGTAGAAGTCCCCGGATGCTGGAAAATTTCTTACTTTGATAGCCTATTTATTTGGAATTCTCTCCCTGCTCTGTTTCCATGATCGTACATACAGAAGGTAAAATGTAATGTGAACAAACATCCTCATGCCGAATTCCTAACGGAGTTGGCCGCACCCCTTAAAAATCTAGCTTCTACCACATAAGCCTCAGTGGCAATAAGATTTGTTTCGAGAGAACAAAAGTCAAAAATGATTATAATAATAATGATACCACTACTACTACTACTAGTACTAGTATAACTGCTATTACTAACAATAATAATAATGATGACACCAATAATAACAGTAATAAAAATAAAAACTGCAATAATAATAGAAATAACAATGATTATAATAAAAATAACAACAATAAGAGCACTAATAATAAAAACAACAGTAACAGGAATAATATTTGTAATACCAATAATAATAGAAATAACAATGATCTATACATTAATACAATAGCGT
This sequence comes from Euprymna scolopes, assembly GCF_053919585.1. Lineage (NCBI taxonomy): Eukaryota > Metazoa > Mollusca > Cephalopoda > Sepiida > Sepiolidae > Euprymna > Euprymna scolopes. The sequence goes on from NC_136504.1 coordinate 80,058,841, forward strand.
GCGTTATTTTCTGCGTCACGCTTACATCTGGGTCGTTTATTGTTATGTACTTCCATTTCTTGTAATAAACTATTTTATCAAGAATTCTTCATAAGTTTTGGTTTCGGTTTCGACTATAGCTGAAGGAACTAAAGTATATATATATATATATACATACATATATATATATATATATATATATATATATATATATATATATATATATAAGTTTCAATTCAAGCTGATGAACCCAAGTCATATAGATATTTCTTTTTTTTTTTTTAAATCGCAACTTTATAATATATAAAAATCGATAGAACATTAACTCTGTAATAATATATACAAAATCTGCAGGAATTAAAATATCATATTTAAGCGTATGTTATGCCCTGGCTACGCTGGATGGAAGTTCCTGCTAGCATAGATAAATATTTTTGCAGTTTGAACAAAAAAGCTACAATAATATCAGAGCGTCTCGATTTCCGCTGATGCCAACATCAATATATTACATATGAATCAGTCCCCTGCTGAATTTTTATTTAGTTATAATAAAAATAATAATAACATAACAAATCGCTCCGAAAATGTCAACATAATAATAATAATAATAATAATAATAATAATAATAATAATAATAATAATCACTACTACTACTACTACTACTACTACTACTACTACTAATAATAATAATAATAATAATAATAATAAAAGTAATTACAGAAGCAACATTGGGTAAATACTCAAGTCATCTTTAATGATAATGATATGCCTTAAAATCCAAACCAAACGATTATCAGAGCGAAAATAATCCCAAAACATAGTTAATACAATCTCTTCACAAATGCTATAAGCATAAAATAATGAGTACATTTGGTAGATAAAATGCTAGTTTTAGTTGTAAATGTACCGTGTTTTATGCTTACAACGACGCGCGCCTAAATACGGCATGATAACAGAGCATGAACTACGCTCGTTCGACTCAAATCAGTTTATAATAATGAGATCAGAAGGCGAGAAAATCGCTTTGAAAATGTCAAATCTTCTAGAACTGTACGACTTGACATGTGATGGCTGAACAACACAATGGTAAGGAACTGACATCAAAAAGTGCTTGCGTAATTAGATAAACAAGATGTAAAAATAGACACACACACACACACACACGCACACGCATACACACGCACACGCACGCACACGCACACGCACACACACGCACTGGTAAATTTAGGAGATTCAAACAAAACAACACAAAAAATAACGAGAATAAAATCACATATTTAAATGAATGATGTGTACACACACATATACACATACACACACATATATATACACACACACATATACACATACACACACATACATACATACACACATATATACATACACACACACACACATATATATATGCGTGTGTGTATATGTGTGTGTATGTGTACACATCATTTATTTGTTGAAATTTAAATATGTGATTTTGTTTTTATGCTAAAGTTGTATTTGACAAATTTTTTACATATTTTTCAGGTTGTGTAGATAGCAGACCTGATTCTTTTCACACTAATATGGATCCAACTGGACGCTATATTACGCAGCAGCGGGTAAAATATTAGGAGTGTACTTCAGCTCTTCTGACACAGTAGCAATGCAGGGCAGATTTTGGCAGGAAAAATGTACTTGATTAATGGAATAAAATCAACGTTTTCTGGCTAAATTTCGAGAGACATGAAATGTGACAAATGCCCACAAAGGACCCGTCGGTCAACATCGTTCAACTATAATTCCTGACTATATCCATATCTTACAGAAACGCCTTGAGAAATTGACCAGAAAATCGACACACCGTCATTTCCAAGAAACGGGCATTTCAAGAAAAGTAGTTTTAAAGATCCACCATGGTGCCTTCCTTACAAAATTCAGATATTGCAGAGGCAAACCGGTTGTAATAAAGCAGAACGAGAAATGGAATACGTACATCAAATCTGTTGTCAAGGCCGCTGGAAAAATGGTCGGATCCTTCTATCGATCCAGTAGATATCTCGCTGCTGATGTAATTCTCTATCTATATAAGAGCCAGATACGTCCAAGGATGGAATACTGTTGCCACATATGGGCAGGAGCTGCTAGAAAAGACTTGTCCTGCCTTGATAGAGTTCAAAATAGACTTCATGGCCTGGTGGGAGATGTCCTTTTCTCTTCGCTGCAACCTCTATCTTACAGAAGAGATGTTGCGAGTTTGTCTCTGCTTTATCGTTATTTTCATGGAAAGTGTTCGACTGAGCTTCAATCTAAGGGCCCGCCCTCGCCAAACTTACACAAGAAACACTTGACTAGCTGAAAACATTATCAATAATTTTCCCCACTCTTTATCTGTGCCTAAACCTAAACATAGATTCCATGATCAAAGCTTCTTTCTTAGAACTGCACGCCTGTGGAATTGTCTTCCATTTTCCTGCTTTCCAGCTGTCTATAATATGGTTGTCTTCAAGTCCAACGTCAACAAGTTTCTGATGAGCCGTTCCACTTAAGTTAACAAATTTACCGAACTTCCATTACTATCGATTACTATATTGTCCTTTTGACTACTGTACACTCTTTAACCCTTATCCTTGAGTGGCCTTTCGGCCTTGATAAGTGGTGACACCTATGTAAAAAAAAAAAAAAAAATTTGCTGGAGATACCAATCAGCAGTGATCTGACTTGAATTCGATTTTCTTTAACGCCGTGGCTAACTGTCACTTGAGTAATCACATCAACATGCAGAATATGCGCATCTCAGCTCAGATTCAGCCCATGAACATACCCATCGTTCTCTTAGTCAACAGAAAATGACTGTATGATGTGCCATCGAACGAAATGACATCATCGAATCATAATTCTTTGAGAATGAGAAACAGTGGCCATTCATGCGGACAAAGTTCATTCGTGCAATGAAAATAAAAAGAGTAAATATAAAGACAATTATCTATCAACCAGATCATCCCATTGTTCAGAAAGATATTTGAAATTCCTTCATCTGTATTTTCCTGATGATAGATTTATTTCGCACCGAACCGACTTCCCTTGGCCACCCAACACCCCTAACCTGAACCCATGTAATTGTCATAGTGAGCTGCCGAGGCTCAGCATGCCACCCACTGAACAGGTACCTTGTGGATATAATAAACCCATTAGCAGATAAGAATTCTGCCCACTTCACGGAACTGATCAAGGGAGCACCCATCAGTACAAACCAAATGGTAAGCCTAGATGTGGTTAGCCTGTTCACTAAAGTCCCAACTAGTGAGGCACTAGCAGTAATTCAAGACAAACTTGGTGCAGACCTCTCCATAGAAGAGCGCACATGTGTACCATTGCCAAACTTAATGGAAATGCTAACATTCTGCATAGAAACAACCTATTTCAGAATGGGCACTAACCTATATCGACAAGAGGAGGGGCTAGCTATGGGCTCGCCATTATCACCAGTGATGGCGAACATATACATGGAATACTTTGAAGACATGGCCTTAGGTTCAGCTCCCTTAAAGCCAACCATGTGGCTAAGATACGTTGATGACACCTTCATACTCTGGCCCCATCAGGAAGACATCCAGGCTCTCCTAGACCATGTGAACTCAATAAGACCATCGATACAGTTCACAATCGAGAAAGAAAAAGATAACCAACTGGCCTTCCTTGATATACTCATATCATGCACAGAGCATGGGTTTAATACATCCATATATCGCAAGCGTACCTTCACCGGACAATGCCTTAACTTCAACTCCCATCAGTATCAAACATGGAATCGCACGCTGCTTACAACATCGAGCAGAGACAATAAGTAGCGACACCATTACATACCACCAAGAAATGGTCAGGTTGAAGAATACCGTCCGTCGTAACTACTCCTCCGATAGCATACTATCCACCAGACATGTTAATAGTATAAGAGAGGAGAATGAAACCCAAAAACCACCAACGGTCTGCCTAGGCATCTCTGAAAAGATTCAGAGAATATGTGCCCCCTACAACATCAGGATGGTATTTAAGAGCGAGTCAACACTCAGACGACATCTGGTACGAGTAAGCCCGGCATGAAGGAGAACATGACCAAGAACTGCATATACTCCATCCCATGCAGTTGCAGAAAGGTTTACAAGAGTGAAACATGCCGCCCCCTTAAAGTAAGGGTGGAAGAACACCGAAAAGCGGTAACTAAAGGGGAGACGGAAAATCGGGTATAGCCAACCATGTCTGGATGAAGAGGGGGGAACCATCGCCCCCTATGGGATGAAGTAAAAATAATAAACAGAGAGACCCACTGGAAAGTGAGAAAACTTAAAGAAACAGCTCACATGCTCGGACATAACAACCTACTGAGCAAACCAAGCATAGAGCTGAATGCAATTTGGACACCTTTAATAGAGAGAGAAAACCTTGAATAACAACATAGGTTTAACATTAACAAAAACCAATTAAGAATTGTCCTAGTGACATATTGTCGAGTGGTCCTAGACGTTGTATCAAAGTTTACAGTTACCCAAAGGTGCTGAGTTCAATCCTGAACGAAGGCAATGAAAAGTAACATTCAAAACAGAGAATCAGCAACTATGTCCCAGAGCCAAGATGGAGTCCGAACATGGTACCCCGTAATAATAATAAAGGGTTGGGTTCGAGACTCCTAACAAACGGTTCCCCAGAACACCTGAAGGCTGGAGGGTAAAACGGGCGAAACGTTGTGACTATAACAACCAAGATGAGGAAGTCAGTCCGACAATCTCAATAAACTGAACCCATGTGTTTACTATTGCAACAATCCCTAGATCCTGGGAGATTCTAAGGACAACATGTGTTATCGACAATTTCATCTTTTCTGGAGCAGTTATCCATCAAGGAGATGCCTGGATAGAATAAATTAAGGTCAGATAACTGAAAAACTTTCTATTTTAATCAGATTTGAAGGATACAATCTCCCATAATTCACCTGCTATTTAGTGTTTGGTGGTGTATGTTGAGCAGGAAAAAAAGATCAATTTTTTTAAATTTTGAATAATAAGTTATGACCTCTTAAAATTTGCTATTTTGAACTGAAATCAAGTTATTAAGTTAGATCCATGTCCAAGGAACCTATATCGAAAATTTCAAGTGTTTAGACCCAAAATTGTCGGAGTTTGGTAGAGTTCTCAAAGGTCAAATGGTTGAACTTTAACACCTAATTTTCTGTCCGAAAACGGATTACAAAGATTTTTCCAAATCTCAGTACCCTGTATATCAAATTTCGAGTCTGTAGACTGAAAATTGACAGAGTTATTGCGTAGGAAAGTGTACACACACACACACACACACACACACGTTCACTTTTATATATATACTAGCATTTCAGACCGGCGTTGTCCAGTTGTTTGGTGATGTATGTTGAGCAAAATAAAAAAAAGTGGACAATTTTTTCAACTTTGACCCAATTACGACCCCTTTAAATTTATTGTTTTGGGCTCTATTCAAGTTATTAAGTTAGATCCATGTCTAAGAAAAATATAACTAAAATTTCAAGTGTTTATACCCAAAATTGGCGGAGGAGTTTGGTAGAGTTCTCAAAGGTCAAATCGTCGAACTTTAACCCCTTAACAGCCAAATTTCTGGCTGAAACCGGATTACAAAGATTTCCCCAAATCTCAGTACCCTGTATATCAAATTTCGAGTCTGTAGACTTAAAATTGACAGAGCTATTGCATAGGGAAATGTACACAGACACACACACACACACACATACAGACAGACACGTTCACTTTTATAGATATATAGATATACCCTGTTTATTGCTTTATTGTAGGTCATTATTTTTTTAAATTTTGAAATTGCTATGAAACGTAGAAAAATGAAATTTGGTATAACACTGGAAGAGCATAATAAAGTGCCGTATTTCCCTGATTTTTGTGGAATTTGAACAAATATTTTGAAAGCTATGCTAAGTTTTCTATTTTCTTGTAATTTTAAGTGTGTATCACTTTATTGCAAATGTCTAAAAATGTATATTTCCGGTAATAAAACAATATTCTAACTTCATATTTCTATTTATATGAAATAAAGAACATATCCAGTAAGAATATTAACTAAAAACAAGAAAGAATTTCACATTATTTTGTTTAAGGAAATATTTATATATCAACATAACTCCCATGCTTCAAAATCACTTTGAATAGCCTCTTGTGAACTGATGATGTCAATCGGCAGATTTGAGATGATGTGATGCTATAGGAAACTTCCAAAATCTTCCTCCAAAGTTCATCCTTTGATGAAAATTGAACACCTCCTTCATAAACTTTCATCTTTATTATTGACCAGAGCTGCTCAATTGAGTTTATATCTGGAAAACAATGTGGCTATGTCATCAAATTTTCTCCACTAATGCCTAATGATGTCGTAGCCTCGTCTAAGTGGGCTGGTGCATTGTCGTGCATAAAATTCAATTCGCGGTACCATCAAGCCATGGTGACAAATGCTCATTTAAAAATAAAATATAAGACTGGCTTGTTAGTTTGGCACCTTCTGGCACTAGAAATGGTCCAATTAGTTCATCACAGATTATTCCAGCCCAAGACATGACGCTTCCACCTCTCTGTTTACGATGGAATCAATGAGAGGTATGGAATCCAAGAGGACTCCAAACTTTGGCCCACCCTTCTGGTCCATCAAGGGTTGCTCTGGCCTCATTAGTGAAACGAACCTTTTCAAAGCTGGTTTTCATGTATTTCTGAGCCCAAGCTAAACGTTTTTCCTTATTAGTTTCGTTTAAAACAGGTCTTGCTATGGCCTTAATACTTCTTGCAATTTCGTTTAAGACATTGCAACATGTCTTTCTTGGCAAGGAAGGTATTCCAGCCTTGTTAAATCTAGCACTGTTACTGCCCGGTTGCTTGATAAGTTGACGACGAATTTTTCTAACATCACAAGCAGAAACTGATTTTGTTGTGTTTTTGTCTTTCTTTGGTTTAATGTTTGGATTTTCAATAAATGACGACAATGTTCTTCAATCTCTTCCAAGCTCCTTGGCTAGATCTATGAAAAATAAACCTTCTGCAAGGTTTGCAACAATAAGTTCCTTTTAACTGTCTCTCAATCGACCCTTTCTAGGCATTTTGGGAGACCTGCAATAAAGTGATACACACTTAAAATTACCACACTAAAATTTTCACATGTTCAATAAATTTAAAATAAATTGATTCAGTTAATTTCAAAGCACTAGGTTTAAAGAATGCAAACATTAATTATTACAGAAGATATACTCAGTGACCAGGTGACCTGACAGGATAGGGTTTATCTCTTTAGAGGTTCCATATAAACCTTTGATGAATAAGAGTGAAGAAAAAAGTTGGACATTTGGGTGTAAGATCGCGGGGGAGGGGTGTGCTTCAGTTATAGAACAAGATAAATGATTTTTTTTTTTTTTACATAGGCTTCACCACATTATCAAAGCCCAGAGGCCACTCAAGGATAAGGGTTAAAGAGTGTACAGTAGAAATTGGACAATATAGTAATCATTAGTAATGAAAATTTGGTAAATTTGATAACTTATATGGAACGGCTCATCAAGAACTTATTTACTTTAGACTTGAACACAACCATATTGTAGTCAGCCGGAAAGCAGGAAAACGGAAGACAATTCCACAGGCGTGCAGTTCTAAGAAAGAGGCTTTGTTCATGGAATCTACGATTAGGTTTAGGCACAGATAAAGAGTGGGGGGAATTATTGATAGTGTTTACAGCTAGACGAGTGTTTCTTGTGAAAGTTTGGTGAGGGGGGACCATAGATTGAAGCTCAGTCGAACACTTTCCATGAAAATAACGATACATCAGAGACAAACTCGCAACATCTCTTCTGTGAGATAGAGGTTGCAAGGAGGAGAAAAGGACATCTCCTACGAGGCTACGAAGTCTATTTTGAACTCTTTCAAGGCAGGACAAGTCCTTTCTAGCAGCTCCTGCCCAGATGTGGCAACAGTATTCCATCCTTGGACGTACCTGGCTCTTATATAGATAGAGAATAGCATCAGCAGTGAGATATTTACCGGATCGATAGAAAGATCCCCCCATTTTTCCAGCGGCCTTGGCAACAGATTTGATGTACGTGTTTCATTTAAGATCAGGAGTAATGGTCAAGCCCAGAAGCTTGTCAAAACTTGAGGCCTCCTGAAGACGAGAGCCATTCATTTCAATTGATGCCAAATGTGGATTAGAATGTTGATGATGTAAAGAGAGAAGCTTGGTTTTAGATGCATTAAAAGTAACTAGCCACTCCTTTCCCCATTGTACTACGTGCTCAAGATCAGAGGAGAGAGAATTGGAGAGAACTTGGTCGTTTACTGTCTTAGATGTGCTACCATAAATGGTAGTGTCGTCAGCATAAATGTCTACAAATGATGTGAGGATGTGATTTGGAAGATCATTAATGTAGATCAGGAAAAGAGTTGGGCCCAGGATGGACCCCTGAGGGACACCGGCATTAATACTGTGAGCTTCTGATTTTTGCCCCTCAACTACTACTCTTATGAACCTATCAGAAAGAAATGATTTAATAATTGAGAAGACATTTCCAGCTATACCATAGCTAGCGATCTTATGAAGTAAACCTTTATGCCACACCCTATCAAAGGCCTTAGATATGTCAAGAGCAATTGCCCTAGAAAGATTGCCATCGTCGAGAGATTTGCTAATCCTATGCGATATAACTGTAAGCACATCTGCTGTAGATCTAGCAGAACGGAAACCATATTGAGTGTCACTAATTAGGTTATTTTTGTTGAGATGGTTGATTACTTCTGTATTTAACACAGATTCTAGCAACTTACTCATGACGCACAGGAGACTTATTGGCCTGTACTGAGAGGGGGATGAGCGATCACCTGAATTCTTAAATACAGGGCATACTGATGAGATTTTCCAGGGAGATGGGAAACTATACTCCTTAAGACAACGTTTAAACAGTTTTGTAAGTATGGGCGCTAGTTCAGGTTGAAGTTTTTTGATTACTATAATTGGAATACCGTCAGGGCCAGTTGCTTTACTGGAATCAAGGTTTTTGATTAGCTTGGCAACATCACGTACAGATATACGTATATCACATAGCGTGTTTTCTGATACAGGAGGAAATATTGGAGGTTGGCGGCCTTGGTCGCAAAGGGTAGAATTAGCTGCAAAGTTCTTGACAAAGAGTTTGGCTTTGTCTGATGCTGACGAGATTACCTCAGGTTCATTGATAATAGTTGGGATGGAGCACACGCTTCTGTTCAGGATTCTGTTTGCTATTTGCCAAAACTGGTGGGAACCAAGCTGCTGCTCAGCTACTTTGGACTTAACAGATTGAGCATACAACTCTCTTGCGTTCCTTATTACTTTCTTACAATGGTTGCTGGCAGACCTGAAAACGGCTTTAGTTTCCATACATCTATTACGTTTGAAGCAGTGGAAAAAGTGATTTCTGTGCGCAATGGCAGCAGCACATTCTGGAGAGAACCATGGCTGGCTGTTAGGTTTTTGCTGAAACATTTTAGAGGGTATGAAATGGTCAATACCTACAATTAACCATTCAGTCAGGTCTAATACTATAGAGGACACATCCGTTTTAAACATGGAATGCAGAGGTAGATCAGATATAAATGTACGGAAGCTATCCCAGTCAGCCTTAGTGTATCGATATACTGTACGATGGAGAGGTACGTCTGGGGACTTATTACATTTCATTTTTATCTTAATTGATACAACAGAGTGGTCGGAAGATCCAAGAGGCGACAGAACAGAAACTAAACATAGTTCAGGGCAAGTTGTGAGAAAAAGGTCTAGTAGGCTCGCATGCTGGCCGTCATTGTCGGGCACACGGGTGGGTTCCTGAACAATCTGAGTGAGGTCATAGGCAATGGAGAAATCATGACAGAACCTCCCCTTATCATCGGTCTTGTTTGAGTGGGTCAACCATTCGACGTTGTGAACATTGAAGTCTCCACATACGTGAATGTTAGTTGAAGGATAAGCAGATAGGACTTGGTCAATTTTCTCAGATATGCTTTCAAAGATAGTAACTCCGCTGTTGTGGGGGCGATAGAGAGTAAATATAAATGCAGTAGTGTGAGCTAAAGCAACCCGGAAGCACATATAAGGTAAGTTAGGATCTTCCCTGGAGATGTCCCTCCCACATGGAAAGCTATCTTTAATATAGGCACATATTCCATGCCCATGGCGATCTTGGGGGTCAGATTTAGAAGTTAAGTTAGAGTATCCTGTAATTGCAAACAAACTCTTCTAGGGAAATAGCCTGTCCAATGCCAGTTTCACTTAAAAATAAAAGGTCTGGTTTAGTCTCCTGCAATTGGGTTTCAACCTCTGGAAGGTTAGAACGAAGACCCCTGATGTTGGAGAAGGAGACATGGTAGTAGGGGTCTATGTTGGAAGTTGGAGAACCGGGTTTAATCGTGTATTTTTTCTTGAAACTTGTCATGATAAAATTTTGGAATTTGTGGACTAGGTCGTCAGATTTACTTAGAGCAGGACAGAGAGGGGAAACTAAGAGAGAAAAAGAAATGAAGAATTTTTTTTTTTTTTTTTTTTTTGTAGCTAATGATAAGGTAAAGCCGTAACAATTACCCACTAGTATGGCATCGAGAGGCCCCACCAGAAGCTACTGCATGGTCCAGATTCCATTCACCAAATGGCAATACAGCAGCCCCAGTACTTTGCACCTGCTGATAGGACAGCCTCCTTAGTGGTTAATCCAAGGTTCGGGTCCCTGACTATCAGGCGGATAACGTCAGCCCAGACAAAACGTTTACCTCCAGCACCCTTACTAGTGACATGGCTACAAGGATAGACATAGAAACAGAAAATTTCCACCAACTCTGCCAACTGTTCGCGCAAAATACTGCCAACCTAGAAAACAGCTTTTTCTTCTCCCTTTGTCAGAAAAATCACTCATTAAAAAATGAGGACTGAGGGACAAATAAGAAGAAGCGAGAGTAACAGGATCTGCCGATAACGCATCCACAATGTGTTTTCTACTCTCCATGATTGCTCTAATTTTTCTGAAATGACAAATATTCTGAGACTGATTGTCTCATGCAAATCCATGAATCAAAAAACAAAAAAACTACAACTTTTGAAATCCAAACTGCTTTTAAAATTACTTAATTCTAACATTTTCTTTGGTAATTACTATTAAATAAATATTAATATGAAATAATCGGAAAAGGTCAAATTTCAAGTGAAATTTTATAAAAGGCCAAACCCACACTTTGAAAGCCAAACTGTTTTTAAAAACGCCAAATTCACGAAATTTGGCCTTAAAAGGCCAATCTGCCAACTCTGTTGCTTAGTAATTTGTGATGATCGAAAGAAAGTGGGGGGGGGGGTCGTTGGATTAAAGAAGCTACATTTCTTTTCAAGAAATATGAATATTTTCCAAAATAAATATGCAAATACATTAGCTTTACAAACTTCTATATTTCAATGTCAGACTCGTTTTTGGCAAATATATCCTAGTTTCACACACGAAAAAGGGTAAATGAATTTTGTAAAGAAAGAAGAAAAATGATAGTACTTGCCGTGTGGGCTATTATTATTATTATTATTATTATTATTATTATTATTACTACTATTATTATTATTGTCATTATTATCATTATTGTTATTATTATTATAGCCATTATTATTATTATTATTATTACTGTTATAGGCTCACATGGAGCTTTCACACAAGTCAACAAACGATCTGATTGGAAACATGTGGTGTTTTCTGGAAGCTGAGTGACAACAAGTCTCCCCAGACGTCCAGCTCTCTCCACCTCCTTCGATAGCATTTGCAAATAAATTTGCATCATCGCAACAGCCGCTTACAATTGATTTCTCGCTGGTAGTGGCCATTGGTTTGTACTGGAATTTGAGTGGCACTCAGCCTCCCCAAGGTCCCAATTCTCTTTGTGCTTATCCAACTGAGGTCTGGTTGGCGCTCGCTCCTCGGTCTTTCAGTCCTTATTGACCCTTCTCAGCCCTTTGGTATCATTTTTTTTTGGGGGGGGGACGGTGATGAAACAATGGGGCAGATGCATGATGGGGGGGGGTGTAGAACTTGTAAATATGCAGTTTCGGTGTTCTTCATTCCCTGTGACGCTTCTTCCTTATATTGTCTTCCGCATTCAAGGGTTTTCCTTAATATTTCAGTCGTTTTCATTATTGTTAGTCGTTGTACTTTTGCAGTTATTCCTCTGATTCCAATTTCTGACATTCTTTTTTCAAAGTTTTTCGGAATTGTTCCTAGTGCTCCTACTATTATCGGTACTATTTTGATTTTCTTCATCATCCAAATCTCTTTTAACTCTCTGGCTAGTTCTGTGTATTTGCTTTGTTTCTCCTTTTCTTTCATACTCACCCTGTGGTCAGCTGGGACTGCAAAGTCTACGATTTGACAGGATTTTTCTTTCTTGTTAATTATTACGACGTCTGGTCTTCTCGCTTGGATGGGTTTGTCCGTCTGTATGTTCATGTCCCATAGGATTTTGTGGTTCTCGTTTTCGAGTGCTGTTGCGGGTTTATGGGTTTATGCTTGTACCATTTATCTGTACGCTCAAAATGCAGTCGTTTACACAATTCCCAGTGTACCATCCTCCCCACTTGGTCATGCCTGTTTTTGTATTCCTTTTTGGCAAGTTTGCTGCATTCACTTAATATATGGTTTATTGTTTCGTCTCTTTGTCCGCATAGTCTGCATTTGCTGTTTTCTTGTGTTTTATCGATCCTTGCTTTGATATGGTTGGTTCTTATCGAGTTATCTTGTGCTGCAGTTATTAGAGATTCTGTTTCTCGGCTTATATGTCCTTTTTGCATCCATGTCCAGGTGTTTCCGTTATTCTCATCTTTTGTCATTCTTATGAATCTTCTGTGGAGTTGTTTCTCTTCTCATTTCTCTTTTATCGTTTTGTCGTTTGTCTCTGTTTTCTGTTTTGTTTTTTTCAGTGTCTCTCACTACCATAATTATCCTTTCAGTGTTTTGCATTATGTATTTTTCTAGTTCTTTTGTCGTGTCCTTCACACAGTCCTCTCCTGCCGTCTTTCCTTTTCACGTAGAGTCTGTCAGTATCGTCCTTTGGGTGTAGTGCATTATTCATGGTCATGAGTTTCCTGGTTTTCTGGTCGAGTTGTCTCAGTTCTTCTTTTGTCCACCCTATAAACGGTCCAGAGTATCTTACTAGTGATACTGCCCATGTATTAATACCTTTTATTAGGTTTCTGCTATATAATTTCGTTTCCAGGAGTTTTCTTGTTCTCCTGAGGTATTCCTTTCCAATTTTCTCTTTCATTTCTGTTGCTCTGATGGTGTCCGCTTCCAGAATTCCCAAGTATTTATAGTCGTCTTGTTTTCCTAGTGACCTCATTTCTGTTTGGTTGGGTAGTTCCATGCCTTCTGTCGTTTCCAGTTTTCCCTTTCTTATAACTAGTTGTGCACACTTTTCTATTCTAAATTTCATTTGGATATCTTGGCTGAAGATATCCTGGTAGTGTTAATTAGTGTCTCTAGCTCCTTTTCGGCCCTTGCAAAAAGTTTCAGATCGTCCATGTACATTAGGTGGTTCATTTTTTCCTCTGTATTGGAGAACTTGTATCCGGCTTGGCACTTTCTCAGAATACTGTTCAAGGGCATCATGGCTATGATGAACAGTAGTGATGATAGTGAGTCTCCTTGGAAGATGCCTGTTTGTATGTTAATTTCTCTTATGTGTTGTATTATTATTATTATTATTATTATCATTATCATTATTATTATTATTATTATTATTATCATTATCATTATTATTATTATTATCATTGTTGTTGTTGTTGTTCTTCTTCTTATTATTATTATTACTATCATTATTATTATTATTATTATCATTATCATTATTATTATCATTATTATTTTTATTATTATCATTATCATTATTATTATCATTATTATCATTATCATCATCATCATTATTATTATTATTATTATTATTGAAAAAAATACTTTATTGGTTATTACTATTATAACTATTATTATTACTAGTAGTAGTGGTGGTGGTAGTAGTAGTAGTAGTAGTAGTGGTATTTTTTAATTATTACTGTAACTGTAATAGTAGGTGTTGTTTTTTGCTGTCATTGCTATTGTTGTTGTTGCTGTTAATATTATTGCTACCGATATTAGTGTTGCTATTATCATTGTAGATATTATTTCTATTGTTGTTGGTGGTGGTAATGGGAATAGTGGTGGTGATGGAGGAAAAAGGTTGGGAGGGGATCTTTGACCTTGGTGGGGAACCCTCCTAGAGATGATGTGTCAATAAAACTATCGGTGGTTGTGTAACCTAAAATTCACTAACCCCATGTATGGGAGAATGTCAAATCAAAATATTGAAAATAATGACGTGAATGAGACTGGAACATCTTGCGGTGGTCTCACGTCCGGTAGATGTCCCACTGATCAACAGGGTGGGTCCTGTCGTCATCATACAACTGTTCGAAATTCTGAGGATGTGGCTGGATATAGGGGAAGTGAGAATTGCCAGAGAGGGTCCCAAGACACGAATGGAACAGGAAATGTCAAAAAACCATGGACAGATGAAGAAAGAAGAGTACTGTGGGAATGCTTTGTAAGAAGTGGAAGTACCAAATCTGGTGGATAAATCTGAAAAGTGAAGGAAGAATTGACATCGAGAGGAGGAGGAGCTAGAGTGTTGCGAGTTTGGTATCCCAGTTGAAACAAATTAAACTTAGTTTTAGTGATTGCAAGAGAAGAGATGGTTAGGAATGAAATGAATAACGAAAGTAAAATTGATGAAACTAAGTCTGATGAAAGAACTGAGAGAGTGGAAGTGCAGAAGAAAAATGTCAGCAATGATGGGAGGGGGACAAGTGAGGAGGAATGAAATCCTATAGTTAGAAGAAGTGATGAGAAGGAGTTTGAAGGATCTAAAGCAGATGAGATCATTGACTCTGAGACAATGGAACCAGTGAAAGGAGCAGATGTATGGAGAAGTGGTGATGAAGTTCGAACTTTGACTTCTGTAGAAAAAGAAGTACTTCAGAAGTTAAGAGAGGTTCTTCTTAGAGATGAGATTATAGAGATTCCAAGCATGAAGAGTAGTGATAGGCGGAAGGTGAAAAGCGAGGTAAATATAGTTACAAGGAGTAATTCACAACATCATAAGAAAGAACATATTGATTACGGAACTTAACAGGCTTCTATATGCAGCGTCATACGTTATTGAGAATCGTCTTGGCTTATTACAGAAGAAAAAGGGAAAAATGAAGGATAGAAGGTCACACTAGCAGAGGCGACTGGAAGAAAGTATTAAATGGTGGCGGAAAGACATTGATAGAATCGAAGAAATAAGAAAAGGAGTTAAACTAGGAGAGAAAGCCAAGGACGAGCATGAAAGGAAAAGATAAAAGGGGAACGACGAGCGTTCTAACAATTTTGAAAGAGAAGGTCCACACTGGTGGTATGAAAATTCGGAACTTTGTTGGAAAAAGTGTTGTGTTTCGGCAGAACAACCTTTTCCGGAACAATCAGTCTCAGCTGTATAAAGAATTAAATAGTAGTAAACCAACGGGAAATAACAACACTCCAAAGCAAAAGATGCCAGGAAGTTCTGGAGTGGGATTTGGTCTGTCGAAGGGCGATATAATAAGAAGCCTAGCTGGTTGGGAGAGGTCAGAGAAAGGCTATCAAAAATGCAGCAGATGAAGAACGTTGAGATAACCATCAATGACATTAAGGCTGGCATACGAAGGATGACAAACTGGAAGGCACCTGGTCCAGATGAAGTGATTGGCTTCTGGTTTAAACAGTTTCCATACCTTTATCCACCTATAGCTGCTGCCCTGCAAAAGGTTGTAGAGTCGGGAGATGTCCCTGATTGGCTTGTGAAAGGAAGAACAACACTGATTAGGAAAGATCCCGCAAAAGGAACAGATGCCAATAATTATAGACCAATTACATGTCTGCCATTGATGTGGAAATTGTTGACTGGAATATTTGCAGAAAAAATTTATGAACATCTTGAGTGATGGTGTTTTTCCTGATGAACAAAAGGGGTGCTGGAAAGGCTCGAGAGGTACCAAAGAGCAACTACTAATTGATAAACATTAATGCAGGATGCAAAGAAGAAGATGAATCTGAGTGTAGCATGGATCGATTACAGAAAGGCTTATGACATGGTTCCTCATTCATGGATACGTGAAACACTATTGATGATGAAGGTGTCTGAGAATGTGGTAGGGCTTTTGGAGACAAGTATGGCTCAATGGAAAACGGTGCTGGCAGCAAACAGAGTGGAGATGGGGCAAGTTGGCATTAAACGTGGAATATTTCAAGGAGATTCGTTATCGCCACTTCTTTTTGTAATGATAATGATGCCACTGAGCATCTTCTGGGAGAGAGAAAAACTGGGGTATAACTTTGGATCTGGTGACAGACGCCTCAACCATCTACTGTTTATGGATGATTTGAAAATATTTGGTAGAAATGAAAAGGAAATGGAGAGACTGGTAGAACTTGTGGAGACATACTCAGAAGACATTGGGATGGAGTTTGGGATTAGTAAATGTGCGATGCTGGTGATGAAAAGAGGAATAAAGGTTCATTCGAATGGAATAGTGCTGTCAAATGGAGAAATCATAAAAGAAATAGAAGATACAGGATATAAGTATTTGGGAGTGTTGGAAGGTGTAGGCATCATGAACAGAGAAATGAAGGAGAAAGTCAGGAAGGAGTATCTTAGAAGAATGAAACTAATTGCAAAGTCGAAACTGTATGGAGGAAACCTAATGAAAGCAGTGAATGCATGGGCAGTCAGTGTTTTGAGATACAGTGCGGGAATTTTAGAATGGTCTGACAAGGATTTGCATGCCATGGATATCAAAACAAGAAAAGTTTTAGCAATGTTTGGTATATTTCACATTCGAAGTAGCGTACCAAGGCTGTATCAAAAGAGGAAAGATGGTGGGAGAGGACTGAAAAGTGTAAAAGATTGTGTTAGAACCGAGGAGATGTTGTCGAAGTAGCATGTGGTTAGAAGTGGGGAGTGGATGCTTAAGGTTGTGGCCAATGAAGTAGGGGTATGTGAGACCAAGGCTGATTATGTGAAACGTATGGATAGATAAAGGGCAGAGGAACTGGCTAGGAAGAAAATGCATGGAAGGTTCTTCCAGGATATAGCAGAAGTGGCTGATGAAAGATCATGGCAATGGCTTAGAGCTGGATATGTGGTTAAGAATACTGAAGCTTTTGTTTGTGCAGCACGAGCACAGGCATTAGGAACACAATTGTTCAAAAAAGTGGTTCTAGGAGAGGAAGTTACTGAAGAATACTAGATTTGTGGTAAAACCTCAGAGTCAATTACGCACCTTGCAGCAGGGTGTAGTAGACTTGCCCAGAGAGAGTACCGCAAAATACACAATTGCATGGGACTCCGGATATATTGGGACGTGTGTAAAAGGGTTGGGATGAAGTGTGCTGGAAAATGGTTTGAGGAGGTGCCTGATGAAGTGAGAACAAGTGAGGATGGCAAGGTAGAGGTATGGTGGGATAAAAGTGTCATAACGACCAAGCAATTTGAACATAATTGTCCAGATTTGGTCGTCATTGACAACGTCTCAAAAAACTGACAGATTGTAGACTTTTCATTACCCTGGGGCAGGAATGTGAGAGAGAAAGAGAACGAGAAATGGAGCAATTATGCTCCATTGGCCCTGGAGATAAGGCATATACACAAGGTTAAAACACAAATAATCCCAGTTATAGTGGTACACTAGGAGTAGTATCAAGTCGTCTGGAAGGACAATTGAAAAAACTAAAAATCCCCGATGTTTTAGGCGCCTTCAGACCTCTGCAATTATAGGTACCACCAACATCCTTAGGAAAACCCTTGTTCCTAACCCGAAGCTCCTGGTTTGAAGCCGGGATTAAGGGAAATCCTCTGGAAATGAATCCCATCACTTTTCAGAGAGACGTTCATAAACGAAATCAGAATTATTGTTATTATTATTATTATTATTATTGTGATTATGATTAATGTTATTATTATTATGATTAATGTTATTATTATTATTGTTATTATTGTGATTATGATTAATGTTGTTATTATTATTATTATTTTTATTATTATTATTATTATTATTATTATTATTATTGTGATTATGATTAATGATATTATTATTATTATTATTGATGTTATTTTTATTATTGTTATTATTATTAATATTATTTTATTATTGTTATTATTATTATTATTATTATTATTATTATTGTTATTATTATTATTATTGGTGTTATTATTATTATTATTATTATTATTATTATTATTATTATTGACATAGATCTGTAGCACTGACGATGACTTACTTAGGGCGTTACTGCTATCATGGTTCCCCATGAGGAAGTTTTTTGGCACACGGGGTAACGTGTCTCGGTGAGGCACAGGCCTATAATACATTCCTCTGAAAAGGGCACTTTTAAAACATGAGTAAAAGAGTCAGATGTATGAGCACTCCTAGTACGCCCTCTCTACATGTCATTCTATGTCTGTGTTTTTATGAGAATTCATTTCCTATTTATTCTGAAACGGCTGGGCCGACTTTTTAAAAAAAGTTACTGCATGTGTACTTAGGTTTTTAAAAATTCCTGCAAGTGTACTTAGGTTTTGTATCTGAATGCTCTCGATAGGTATAAAAAAATTGATAATCTAAAAAACTTATTAAAGGATGAACAATCCGATTTTCACCAAAGTTAACACTCTGATACAACCTAACACCATGCTTGTATTTTAGAAGTTTTATCGCTACACAATCAGATGGGCGCAGCGTATAAAATTAACAATCGGATATATTTATATAATTATAAATATATTTATCTACATGTATTAGATAGGAGTGTGGTCGAAATTAATGTTTCTGTTTGGAGCCAATTGAACAATGATACTAAATATTTGCATTTTAAACTTTAATTAAAGCTATTATATATAAATAATTAAAAATAAATCAACAGTAGGTTCTCTACAATACAATGTAGACTACAATTTATTGTGAACTAAGTTATAGCCGGAAAATATGTGAATCTTTCTCCCAGTGCTCCACAATAAGTCCCCAACAAGAGCAGGCAATCGATTCGATTGAAAAATCGGAAATTTCACTGATTTCCATGAAAATAAAAATAATGGAAGTGTGGAGCATTCGTTGATCTTAAATCAATCCCGGTCAATGTCGAATCTCCCTACTATATATATATATATATATATATATATATATATATATATATACTAGTAAAAGTACACGTCGTTGACTGGGTTCCAAAACAGCCTACAGAAAATGGACTGATTTATGAAAGTATGATAGGTTATGAAAAGGAAGGGTTGTAAAGAGATAGCTTCGAATTTGGGGGTATCAAAACCAAAGAAAAATATGATGAAAGTAAAAATAAAATAGATAAACCCCATAATTTATTATATCATACCTGTTCACACTGAAACACTTATCACAATATTCTGTGGATCTATATTAAAAAACCTTGTTAAACTTTGTGACATATTTCCATTCTATAGAGGTCAGGCGCGAACGAACACCCAATAATTTTATTATACCATATTTCTTTAAACTGAAACATAATTATCAAAGTATACTTACGCAGATAGATATGAAAAGTCTTTATTAAAGTTTGTGCCTATTTCCATTCTATGGAGGCCAGACGCGAACGCAGACCCCACAATTTTATTATACCATCCCTATTTAAGTTAAAACATACTTATCAAAGTATTATTATGTACATCTATATCAAAAACACTTGTAAACGTCTTTTTTTAATTTTTTTATTTCCATACTTTGTAGACCAGGCGCGAACGCAGACCCCACAATTTTAATGAACCACCGTTCTGCCAGATCAAACATACCCATTCCTGTGTCTCAATACATCTTCTATCATTATATGTAATCAGTTTTTTAAAATAGTCAACCATATAGGAACCTATTCGTGACCACACACACACACACACACACACACACACACACACACACACACACACACACACACACACACATTCAACTTTATATTATAGATATAATAAAATACGCATCAAGTGCGCTTAAAAGCCAAATCACAACGTAATATTAGGAAAATAAACAAATATTTTACTTGTTTGAAATTTATCACAAATATCTTTCAGAGATATACTCCATCTTCAGTGTGTATTTTTTTTCTTTTCTTCTTTCTTGCCATGTTGTAAAGTTGGAGAAAGAAAAGTCTGTTTGTAAAGAACCACGCGTTGTATCTAGCGACTGTATTTTGAAATGTTTGAAATGTGCGTAGGCAATGCGAGAATAACGTCAAGGGTGTGAGTTCATATAGAAACGTTGTTTTAATTTGAATAAAATAAAATATACGTAATATTAGGAAAATAAACAAATATTTTACTTACGGACTATATCTCTGGAATATATTTGTTATAAATTTCAAGCAAATATTTGTTTATTTTCCTAATATTACGTTGTGATTTGGCTTTCAAGCGCACTTGATGCGTATTTTATTTTATTCAAATTAAAACAACGTTTCTATATGAACGCACACCCTTGACGATATATATATATATATATATATATATATATATATATATATATATATATATATATATATATATATATATATAGGGTGTCCATAAAGTCCGTGTGCACTTTAAAAAATTTATAACTTTATTTGTATTTGTAATACAAATAATCTGTAAAATGGATTTGAAAGAAGTAAATTTATATTTTTTAAGCTTTTATTGAAATTTTATTTAACTTTCCACATGTCCTCCATCATTAGCAATACAAAGGGTAATACGATTTTGCAGTTCACAAAAAACATTTGCCAAATGGTTTATAGTAATGCCTGAAATCGCATTAGTTATTCTAGCTTTCAAATCTTCCAATGAACTAGGTTTGGTTGCATACACAATTGTTTTCACATATCCCCATTAAAAAATCAAATCTAATGGAGTCAAATCTGGCGAACATGGAGGCCAATGAAATGGTCCACCCCTTCCGATCCATCTGTTAGGAAATTCCTGATTTAGAAACTGTCTAAAACGCCCAGCAAAGTGACAAGGAGCTCCATCTTGTTGAAAAACTGTATCATCTTTCAAGTTTAATTGTTCAAGTTGCGGAATAAAGTAATTCTGCAACATATCTAAGTAGCTGTCACTGTTAATAACAAGATCTTCAAAAAAATATGGCCCTATGATTCGATTTATTCCCAAAACACACCACACATTAACTTTAAGAGAGTCCCTTTCATGTTCAACAGTTTCATTTGGGTTTTCAGTTCCCCAAACACGGCAATTATGCCTGTTGACCTTGCCACTAATGTGAAATGCTGCTTCATCAGAAAACAGTAAATTATTTACAAATGCATCATCATTGCAAAGTTTTTCATTGAACTGGTGACAGAAAGTTAGCCGTGCATAATAATCCTCTTCTAACAACTGTTGATGTAATTGAATTTTGTAAGCTTTCATATGAAGTTTTTGCCCGCAGAATCTTATGCACATTAGACTTTGGTAGCCCGAGCTCCAATGATGCCCGCCTTACAGACTTTCTTGGACTTGCAGTAAAGGATTCTTCTATGAAAGCAACACTTTTGCCACTGACACATGTCCTTCCAGATCGTGGTTTATCATGGACAGAGCCTGTCTCTTTAAATTTTTTCATCCATTTAACAATGGTGTTCCTATGAAGCGCTTTTTTATTGTAATTCAATTCTAAACTTTCTTTGTACAGCAATAGTAGATTTCAATTCAGCCAACCAAAGGACACAGTTTACTTTTTACTCAATTGAAGCCATGGGATCAAATTGATTGTGAAAAACAAAAGAAAACATTTTTTACTTATTTTTTACTTATCTAAAAATTGTTACGAATTTTGTGGTGAAAAATTATTCAATAACTATACTTAAAACTCGATACATGAAACTTTATAACATTTTTTACAGATTATTTCTATCGCAAATATAAATAAAGTTATAAATTTGTTAAGGTGCACACGAACTTTATAGACACCCTGTATATATATATATATATATATATATATATATATATATATATATATATATATATATATATATATTGCAATCATGAAGAGAAGACTTTTATAACTCATGATTAAAAGTAAAACGCGTAAAACATGTTAAAAAAATAAAGAAAAACGGGGAAGAAAGGGAAAGAAAAATAAAGAGGGAGTAAGCTGACCAGTTTCGCCGTCCCTGCCTCAAAGCTGTATCGAGGGATTTAAAAAGGAAAAATCGAAAATATGTACATCTCTCTCTCTCTCTCTCTCTCTCTCTCTCTCTCTCTCTATATATATATATATATATATATATATATATATATATATATAAAATAACTCGTTTTCCCCTATGATTTTGACCATAATAGGATTAAAAAAGACATTTCATGCAAATGTAATATGCACAAACTGCAGCACAATATCTGAAGTGTGTTATAGGCATATTACCTCTCCACTTCCTTGCTAATCGTGGATTCCAATTTTTTTCTGCTGAGAGTTCGCTGCCAAAATCAGTTAATATCAATGGAAGTGGTAAAATCTTTTCTCTCTAATGAATTCCTCTTTCCCTCCGCCACCACTTACACCGTTTCCAGGATCGTTCACAATGGACAGTTAAGGGACAGAAGAAACGCTGGTTTGGGTTTTCTTTACTTCGTAGTTGCTTAAAAAACTGGAATGGAATTTTACCGTGGCTTTCCGTTCTATGGTTCCTATTGGGCGAAACGCACCACGGAATTAACCGATACTGACATTCCCACAAACATTAATTCTTATCTCATGCTTACTTTTACGTTGCTTCATTGCCATTTATATTACTTCAACAAATTGTATAGTATGCTATTCAAACACTATCTTACAGAAATTTGTGTTCTGCCATACGACGTCAGTGTATACATAGAAAATCGCGTTTACTAAAAAATACCCACAACGAACTAACCTTTGATTCCATGTTTTACTACAAACCCATTTATTTTTGTTTATAAAATAAACATATCATACATCATTTCCGTTTTAATTCGTTTTGTAGTTGCTTAAAAAAACTGGAATGGAAATTTAAAGTTTCTTTCTGTTCTATGCTTTCTACTGCGGGGAAACGCACCGTGGACTTAACCGAATCGAACTAACCATGGATTCCATGTTTTACTACAAACTCAATTGGTCTCCAAGTCTTACTTAAACACGTGTGTTTTTCTTTTAGCATACCCTCATTGAATAACACTTAGCAGCCGATATTTAGGTAAATGCATTTTCATATCACATTGCATTCTATAACCGTTCAATTTATGTTAAGTTACTTACAATCACTCAACTCAGTTGCAGTGACCCGTGGCGTAATTTAAATTAAACAATTTGGTTTGTCAGGGGGGGATAATAGAGTTTGATTTCTTTGCCAAGAGGGGGTTACTGGACACATCAACAATAATGCCATTTTTTCCCCAAAAATTGGCCACTAAGACAACTGTGATTATTTACATTTTTTTGTTCGCATAATTAAAAAAAAAATAATAAAAAAAAATCATTTCCGGTTTATTTCGTTTCCTAAATAACGTCCGCTGTTTACATTTCCTTAAACTTTGCTCCCGTCATACATTAGCTATATCGTTTCATAAAGTAGTCAACTCATACATTTCATTCAGTATTTGAAACGTTGAAATTATTTCTTTAGTCGGTAGCAGGAGGGGGGACATCAACTGAATTGTGTCATTTTTCCCCCAATTTAAAAGGCGATCAAATATCAGATGTCAAACAACAAGAACATAGAGTTCATTAGTTGAGTATGTAACAATCTTTCACTTTTTACTCAATACAATTTTTTTGCAATATGCCACTAAAAAAAGACTTTCTCTTAGTCGTAATACGATAGTAGTTGCAACCAGAAAAAGAAGTCGACAGTGGGGACATTATGAACAGTCTCAGAAAGACATTTTTGGTCATTCCTTGAACTAAAACGCAAAACGGGACGATGGGTCACATCAGCAACTTACTTTTGACCCAAGACTCATATGAGGCGGAACAGTCTCAACCTACTGATATAAACACGTATGTGGAACTTATGGTTGCGCAAAACAGACAGGCTATATTAGAAGCAAAGCAGATACAAACATTACGTACCACTGCTCCTAAATCATTTTTCTGGCACTGAAATAAATTCAAACATTTTTCCGTTACTATTTCTTGGTGGCCGAGCTGTTAACGTGGCACTTTTTTTTCACTTTATTTTCCAACTTCGCCTCAAGGCTTCGGGTTCAATCCTTCCTACTTACCTACCAAAAAAAATTTACCCCCCCCCCGGAAACACACACCCGGGCAACGACTTTTTATTCTTTTGTTTGGATTTACCCAAAACCACACCCACCTGGAAACACTCGGACAACGCCGGGTACCCCCGCAAGTTATTAAAATAAAGTTACGTTGCATTCTGTTCAAGGGTGAAAAAAGGGAAGCGATTAAAATAAAGCGAATAATATTTTCGACTTTTCATTTTTAAATGCCTCGATACAACTTTGAGAAAGCGATTGCGAGACCGGTCAGCTGACTCCCTTTTTATATTTCTTTCCGTTTCTTCCCTCCTTTTCCTTTATTTTTAAAAACGTGTTTTACACATTTTACTTTTATTCGTGTTGAAATTTTCAGAAAATCTATTTTTAAAGTAAAGGAATGCTTGCATGTTATAAAAATAATTTAACATTGCGAATTATAAAAATATTAAATCAAATAAAAATATATTTCGTAACTGCGAGATTGTCCGCCCTTTCATTTCCGGTAGAAACGAGCCTTTCACTTATTGAGATAAGTATTATTTGTATTAATTTTTATGATACTCATGCAGAGAGTGATCCGTGCTGAAATAATAACGTTATTATTTAAAAGCCATTCTTAACATGAGGGAGGGAGGGTGTTTTGTACCTATTCTGTACTTTAACCTTACAATTGAATAAAAAAAACAAAAACAAAAAAAACTTTAATTAAACTTGGAAATACGATTTAAAAAATAGCGCGGATCAGTAAGTGCATTAGCACCATTTTTATTTATTGCGGACTATTATGCTCATCTTTATTAGTTGTTGTTTCACGACTTTTCGGCCAACTATTCCTCTGGCTTTCATGAAAAGAAGTAAGTACGTGAGAAATTATTTTTTCCTTTTATAAATGTTTAGTAACTTTTTCCTTTTAATATACTTATATGAAAAGAGTTAAGCCTACGTAAATAAATAAATAAATGTTTGTACGCGTGACAAATGATCAATAAATGGTTTAGTTACTTTTTTAAAAAAATTATTTATGAAAAGAGTTAACGTAAATAATGTTTGTAAAAGTGCAAAAGGCAACGTAAGTGGCGTAGTTGTACAACCATCACCCCCATGCATAATTTCTATACTTATAGGTTTTTGGAAATTTTTTCACTGGATTATTATTGATTCGACACTAATTAAACAGATTATTAAAAAACAAAATTAAAAAAAAGAAATCATTATTTCGACATTTGAAAGTGGTGCTCACTTTTTAGTTACAACGTTCTGATAAATCAGTCCCCATTTCGTAACCAATAAAAACGCGGTATATCAAAACCATAGAAAGTAAAAATAATATGAGCCTCTACCGCATTTGTAAGTCAGAAATATATTTGTTTCTCAAAGAAAAAAAAATAGATTGAGAACATGACTTTTTTAAATTGTTTTTATGAAAATAAAGTTTCGAGTTAAAATTTTTTTTTTACTTATTTAGTTAAAAGTCAGTTTGTGGGTGTTTTCTTTTAAAATAATTTGTTTTTATGAAAGGTGAGTTTGTTGGTGTTTCTTTACAATAATTTATCTGTTTTTATGAAAAGTGAGGTTTTTTTTCAAAACTTTTTTTTTTTTAATTTTTAAAAAATATTATAAATTTCACTAACATGCTGGAGAAATGTTTAATAATTTGGTACTTTTTTAGATTGGGTCCACCTCCACAATTTTCCTTTAAATAACGACATTTGTAAGTTTTCGAGTATGCTGAATACGGAAATTGCATTGAAATTTTGCGAAAATAAGTAGTTATCAAGATATAAAAAGTTGTATATGCATTGTATTCTTTGGCGCCCATCTTTTTACGCGTGTACGCGCCATAAACAAATACATGTGCGTAAAAAAGATGGCCGCCAAAGATTACAATGCATAATACAACTTTTTATAGCTTGATAACTACTTATTTCTGCAAAATTTCAATGCGATTTTCGTATTCAGCATAGTCGAAAACCATTACAAGTCGTCAATTAAAAGGAAATTGAGGAGGTGGACCTAATCTAAAAATTTACCAATAATTTTCCATCCCGTACGCCTCCCATACGATACATTGCTTCGTCAACATGTGACCATTTATTTAGAGAAAAACAAACTGGGTGACCGATTTACCAGAACGTGGTAACTAAAAAGTGAGTACCCCCTTTCAAATGTTGAAATGATTTTTTTTTATTTTCAATATTTTTTCATAATCTGGTTAGTAAAACCTATCAGTATAGAAACTCGCATGGGGTGATGGTTGTATAAATCTGCCACGTAAGTAAATAAATAAAAAATGTTACGTGTACATGCGTTAGTCTTGACTAGGGGGGGAGACTAAGGGAACGACCATTAAATAATTCTGCGGGTCGCCATGGAACTCAATGCCAAAGGAGTACCAAAATAGTTTTCATGATATAAAGACATTTTTTTTCGAAAAGTGGGTGATCACTTTTCCATGTAAATTTTACTTAAAATGAGCACCCACTTTCTGGCCACCCGAAGAAGGGGCATTTATTTTCGTGTTTATTGGCTTAAAGGTTTTTGGACAAGGCAGTTTTGTACGCGAGTGCATATTTAACAGTTTTCGTTTATGCTCACGCATAGCATAAACAAAGGCTACGTCTGTGAAATGGAAAATAGTACCAGAGTTCAGGGGTTATTGCCATGCAAAAGAAATCAAACAAAAAACTTTTTAGCCAAGAAAAAAAAAAATAGCATCTACTTTTTTTCTGTCTTTATTGCAAACTATTTTCCCCCAGATTTTTTATATAATTTTCCATTAAGGGCCGTGCGTCTCACGTTTGTATATAACAAAAAAAAATTTTTTTGTAGATTTCGGTGTGTTAAAAACGAATCTGCAAACTGTTTCCGTCGCAAAAAAAAAAATAGTTTTTATGATATGAAGAAATTACTTTTTCGAAAAGTGGGCGATCACTTTTCCATGTAAATTTAACTTAAAATGAGCAGCCACTTTCTAGCCACCTGAGACAGGGGGGATTTTTTCCCATGTTTATTGGCTAAACAGCATTCGTTTATGCTCACGCATAGCGTAAAAGAAGGCTACGGCTGTGAAATGGAAAATAGTCCCAGAGTTCAGGGGCTATTACCATGCAAAAGAAATCAAACAAAAAACTTTTTAGCCAAGAAACATACAGAAAAATGCCCCTCTCTCTCAGGTGGCCATAAAGTGGGTGCTCATTCTAAGTTAAATTTACATTGAAAAGTGATCACCCACTTTTCGAAAAAGTAATTTCATGAATATCATGAAAACTTTCTTTTTGCTACGGAAACGGTTTGCAGATTCGTTTTTAGTACACCGAAATCTACAATAAAATATTTCGTTATATACGAACGTGAAACGGGCCTTAAAGTAAAATAATACCGGATTTTTTGGAGAAGATTTGCCGTTTAGCTGTACAAATCTCCTCAAACCAGGTAATCACTAAAAGGGACTTTTAAAAGTCGTCACCTGTATCGAGCAAAAGTTTAAAACCACCGATTATATGCCAGCCTACGTCATGGTAACATATATTGAGTAAGTTCCTAACAGTATTTTGTATAGTTTTTTAGTTTAAACTCATTTTCCCAAAATTTCCCTAGAGTTAACGTGTTCGATACAGTCTGCCGCCATTTGTATTTTTCAGATATACCGATAAACATTGAATGTTTTTGAACCGATTATACATTACATAAAAACACTAAAATCTTATCCAGTTAGGTAGAACATTTACTTTTCTTGCCTTTGATAACATTTATTTGCTATATATTTATTTTTTGACAACTTCTTTGTATCTGTGTTTAGTAATATGAACCCTTTTCATTTAATGTAAGGTTTAGTCGGCTTGAAAAACAGTGTTTATCGGTGTATTTGAAAGCTACAAATGGTGGCGGACACTGCTGATTACTTTAAGTTAGAGAAAGTGAGTTAAAACTAAAAAGCTATACAAAATACTGTCAGAAACCCACCGATTATGCCAGCCTATGTCATGGTAACATATATTCGGTGAGTTTCAGACACTGTTTTGTATAGTTTTTAGTTTTCAACTTACTTTCCGAAACTTAACGTATTCAACAGAGTCCGCGACCATTTCTGTTTTTCGAGCCGATTAAACACAAAAATACTAAACAATTATCCAGTTAGGTAGAAACGTAAATTACCTTACCTTTGCTTTCATTTATTTGTTTTTGGACAACTTTTTTGAATCTGTGTATAGTACCCCCCATCACTCAAAAATTAATTACTAACTCACATTTTTGTATACAGAAAACAATAACAAAACAACAAAAAAAAAACATTTAGCGTTTCAACATTTTTGCTACGTTCGGCTTCATCCACTGATTGTTGGTCAAGTCCAAACCATGAATGATTGACAGAAACTCCTGAGGATCCAGATCAAATTCTGCAAGAGTACAATTTTTTTTCATTTTCGCCTTTTTTTTTTTCACTTTTTGGAGTGGATTGCTGTACTAAGAATATAAGAAACATGTATTTTCTCTTTTTATTAAATTTTTTCATTACACCAACGCGTGGCAAGGTACAGCTAGTATATGTATATATATATATATATATATATATATATATATATATATATATATATATATATATATATATATATTGGGCTGCGACGTTGTTTGGCTGTGGAATTTATTATATATATATATATATATATATATATATATATATATATATATATATATATATATATATATATATATATATATATATACAGTAGAACCCTGGGATACAGCATTAAAAATTAGTAACAAAATACAGTACAGTATATAATATACCTGTATATCAAATAACATTATAAATAAAACCGTAAGGCGGGGCAAATACCGTTGCCAGGAATTATATTCCACATAAAAACCTGAAAAAACTGTATCCGAGGGCCATCGTATCCCGGGATTCTACTTTGTTTATATATATATATATATATATATATATATATATATATATATATATATATATATATATATATATATATATATATATATATATATATCACCTGTGCTTGTATACATCAAGCATTTCTGTCGTCTTTGGCATTGAATCGCGATTTTTTTATTCGGTAGATTTAATTTTCTATTAAATTCTTCGAAAGAATCGAGCCGTGAATGAGTTACTTGCAACATCGCTGCCCACAGACGCAACCGAAACATTGCGAATAATTATTTCTCATTGTTTGGAATAAACAAAACGAACAGAAAACAGTAAAAACAAAACATACAAAATAAAATAGAGAATCAAATGTTCTCAAAAAGGCCACGCCCGATTTCCCTCCAACATGAATCTATGGAGAAAACACAGACAATCAACTGAGCTTCTCAACTAAGGAAAACTTCAATACACTTTTCATTAATAGCAGTTTTGCGTGTGTGTGTGTGATTGTAGCGAAACGCCCTTACATATAACTGGGACATTCGTTCAATCGAATGGAATTTCATGTTTAAGATTAAAATAGTATTTTTATCATTAAACGCGCAAATTGAATGGACACATTTTATTTGAGTCCAGGCATCTCTATGTGACACCTTTCGATCGCTTCGTTGATTGTCATGTGTTTCGTCGTCGGTTTTTGTTGTTGATTCTTACTATGCATATTCTTTCGTTTCATATTGCATTTTCAGATTACGGAAAACCGTAAATCAATGAATGATATCCCAATGCAATTTCATGATTGATTATGAGTATCGAAGAAAAGATAATTCAATGCAATTATATAACAGTTCACACACACACACACACACACACACACACACACACACACACACACACCTATATCTATATATATATATATATATATATAAAAGCGAAAATGTGTGTACGTATGTATGTTCGCTTTTTGTGTATGTCTTCAAAAAGCTTTTTTTTCGGCTGATTCTCGAGGCCGTCGCTCATTTTTAAAACGTTTTATATCACGTCTAAATGATAATATCTACGACTTAACAAAGGTGGGCGCCTCTCTATTTAATTTGCCCGATCTTGAAACGTTAAATATTCGACATTTTCAGATCGGCACGTGTTGCATTCGTATAAAACTTGATTCGAACATAAAACGGCCTTGTGCCTAATTTGCTCAGTGGGGAAGCTAATAAATACAACTGGCCCATGGCTAGTGGTCTCTAGAAAGTGATGTAAGGTTTGGTCAATGTCGGCTTCGTCATATCAGACGGTTGCTTTCATTTCGAGACGAGACATTCCCCCTAATAAACGTGGAGCTGGTTTTCCCCAAAGTTAGGTAAAAACAAACAAACCGGTTTATTGACCTCATTAAAAACTGTCCCGCAGAAAATGTTAACGGCTGAATACCTATTGCTTACGATCGCCGCATGTGCATTAAGCTTTTTCGTATAAAAAAGCCAACAGACTCGCGGTAAATAAAATACTGTCCCGCACTCAAAGTTCACATCATTAATTCGTCACAAACGGGCACCTGCCAGGTCGCACATTTTTTCACACTTTACTATTTTCCAACTGCGCGTCAAGGCTTCGTTTATTTTTTGAAACAACCAACGATTTTTCTTTTCATTTACCCAAAAACACACACACACCTACAAACACTCGGGCAACGCCGGGTACCCCCCTAATACACACACACACACACACACACACACACACACACACACACACACACACACATTTGGCTTTTATATATATAAAAGCCAAAATGTATGTGTATGTGTGTGTGTCTCGCAAAAACTTTCGACGGAGGCCACGGATTTTCGCCAGATAGGTATTATTTTCAAGCTCGAACCTTCGGCCGACAAATATCGAAAAATTGTCCCAAAACATTCATTCCTTCATCCTCAACGGTTCGCTTTTTTACAGGGAGGGGTGGAAAAAATCGTATCTTCATGACAAGATGGCTTCTACGCATACGTCAACACGCTTGAATTCGTTTAAATATTATAAAAACCGATCTACATTCGTCCACGTGTCCGTAGCACGATGGATTGAGTTATCTTAAGATTGCAGATTCAATCCGAATTATCAGGTATGTTTTTCCGATTTTTAAACTTTTAATATGGAAACAAGGTTATTTATAGGATTTTTTCCGCTTTTCGCTGTTTTTTTTCTTTTTGTTTTTCTTTTTTTTTTTTTTTGGCTTTTGTTTATCCGATTTTTTAAAAGAAGTTTTACATCCGTATATATATATATATATATATATATATATATATATATATATATATATATATATATACACACACATATATATACATACATATATGTGTGATCGTTTATGTATATTCATGTTTTTTTAATTTATTTATTTGTTTATTTTCTATTGTTTTTGTTAGTTTTAAAACTATTTTGTATCGCTATCCTAGAGTAAATTTTATCTTGTGAACATAGTTGTTTGCTATTTCTCTTCTACAGTTTAATAGATCTTGGGGTTCTTTAAAGTACAGGATAGCAAATTTTTCATGAAGGCATAATCTACATGGGTCGTCGAGATCCCTACATGTGGTAGCTTGTCTTATTATTTTCCATTCGACTACCGGCGAATGTCCGCTTTCCTTGAGTTCCCAGTATTTATTTGCTAGTGTTGTTTTTATACAGTGTTTTTTTATTGTTGGATGTACTTTTGTGGTCATAGTATCGAGTTTTGAAATCTAAGGAAGTCATACCTATGTAATATTTCTTGTTATTTGGGTTTTCTTTCACAAATATTGTGGCCTGGTAAACTACGCTTTCGGTTAAAATCCTAGAGTGGATGAAACGCGGAATATTCAGTGTAGCTTAATTGCCATATAGATTTTATAACTTACTATATATATATATATGTATATATATATATATATATATATATATATATATATATATATATATATATATATATGTATGACAGTCAGGTCACATAATGTTACCATGTAACCCAGTACTACCTGCTGCATGGTCGGGTTACAGGCGACTAAACTGGTTCCCTCACTAGCTTGCCTGGTGAGGAGGGTGGTTAGTCTCCCAGAAGGATTAAAAACAAAACCTAACAAAGGGCGGATGAACCCTCCTTAGGGTCAACAGCCAACTAGCTCCACGTATATATATATATATATATGTATATATATATATATATATATATATATATATATATATATATATGTACCCTGCTGCCTTGTAGGGTATGCCTCTTTAAGCAAAGGGTAGGGGAAGGAAAAAACCCCAAATCAAACCAAAAGCCCCAATGGGGGAGCTTCCCAGCTTCAATGAAGAGGGCAGTGCTTGTCGGGCAGGCGACAAGATGGGTCTTGATAAACTAAGAACCCGGCAACCCGATGCAACCAACTTTGAGCCGCAGTGAAACGATTGTGGGTCAAGTGTGTGTGTGTGGCAGTCACGCAGCTACGACTACCTAAAACAAAATACTTTAGTGACTGGCATTCTGTCGTCACCTTTCACCCCTAGAAAAACAAAGAAAAATAATAACTCCTGAAGCGACAGTGCTGTGGGTGAAGGGGGCAGGCCTGGATGAGCTGGAAGCCCTTAGCCTGCGACTGCACTCAGGTGGTGGATCAAAGATGGTCACTCTCTGGTCACAGTGCCGTGACACCAAAGCTCGGCAACTATATCCGTGACTAGGCTGGCCTGTCTAGGACCACTGCAGCCCACCCCATATGGGGAGGCCCCTAGAAAAGGTGGGGTAAACCTTAGTCATGGCAAAACCTGTCTGGTTAGATTACCATGACTGGCAGACATCCCACCAATGTGATCGCAAAAACAAGAAGATTTTAACCATAGATGCATGGAACATTCGCACCCTCCAAGATGTGGCGAACACAATCCGCCCAGAATGAAGAACAGCCCTCGTCTGCAAAGAGCTCGCCTGGTTCCATGTTGATGTGGTAGGTCTAAGTGAAACCCGACTACCCAGGGAGGCTGGAACGGACTGCACCATCTTCTGGAGAGGTAGGACCTCAGAGGAGCCACGCATTCATGGTGTCGGCTTTGCCATCTGTTCCCAGCTGGTGCAGCAACACAACCTTGTTCCCAAGGCCATCAATGAGCACCTGATAACTGTCCGCATCCCCATCACACGGGATAGACGGATAGACACCTTACGCTCATTTCAGTCTATGCCCAGACTTTAACATCTACCGATGAAGACAAAACTGCCTTCTACATCCACCTTGACCGCACAATCCAGACAGTGTCTGTCAATGACAAGCTTGTTGTGCTGGGCGACTTTAATGCATGAATAGGCAGGGACCACCACCTGTGGGAGGGAATCATCGGCCGCCATGGCATTGGAAGCTGCAACGCTAATGGCCAGTTCCTACTGAGTCTATGTGCAGAACATCAACTCGTGGTAACCAACACCATCTTCCAGCTACCCAAACGACAAAAGACCACGTGGAGATTCCCCAGATCCAAACACTGGAACACCCTTGACTACTTTCTGACCAGAGACAGACACCGAGGAGACATTCACATCACACAATTCATGCCCGGGGCAGATGACTGCTGGACGGATCACAGACTCCTGATCAGTCAGGAGACTTTCCATGACGATCATTCGACCACCCAAAAGGACACCCAATAGCATACCAAACCAACGTTTTGACTGTAGCAAGCTCCACAACCCACAGCTGGCGCAGAATTTCAAGGAGGCCCGCGAACGACATCTCGCAGAGCCCGTGAGTCAGGCGACAGTAGAGCACCAATGGACCACCCTCAGAGACACTCTAACCCATGCCGCAGAGGAAGTACTGGGTCACACCACCAAGAAAAGGCACGACTGATTTGATGAGAATGATGCCACCATCTCTCGTCTCATTGAAGCAAAACGAGAACCAACCTACAGCTGCCAACAAACGTGCTCACAAGGTAGCTGTAGCAGACTGCCAAAGATTCGTGAAGCCCAGAACATCTGGTGGCAGAGAAAAGCTGCTGACATCCAGACAACTGCAGCAAGATCAGACAACTGGAAGTGGGTCAGGGGCATTATTGCACGCCACTCGTGTATATATATATATATATATATATATATATATATATATATATATATTCATCTACATACAGTACTGTTTCGCTGTTTCACAGCTAATCAGTGCAGCTAGACAAGCAACTACCTCAAGTCAGGATCGAAATTCGATCGTCCAAACAGTCGGAGCTTCTAACCATTGCACTATATGGCTGCTGCTATGCGGGCAGTGAATTAACAATGTTTTGACACTGTCCAAAGTAACTAAGGTCAATTTGTTTACACAAAGAGCATCGCTTCATACGCTAATGGTAATTTGTATATCACTTCCCAAATGCTCAACCTAAGATAGGGAGCATTATAGTCATTTTTATATATATGTATACTAGACTTTTTATGCTGCTAAAACCGAGCGAAAATTATAGCCTGTTGAATATCGCTAATTTGTGCTCAATTTTCCATTCTTTTAATTTCTAACTGTTAAATAAAACAGATACCATAATGAACCATTAGTTCACTGCACCTTATCATCACAATAGTCTATACAGGATTTCAGCCAAATGTACCCAGTAGTTCCCCCAGAAACTTTTTCAAATAAATTTGATATTGTAGTTATTAATTCCTATTATCCCTAACTCTGCATTGAACGGATATCATAATACTTAGTTCATAACACTTTATCATAACAAAGTTTCATGCAAATTTCAGATCGACCCAGTGAAAAGTGGAACGTAAAGACAGTCAGACAAACAGACTAAGAGGAATATAACAGAATATAATATTACAATAGAAAAATGCGAGCATGAAAAGTAATATGGTTAAGCTTAAACTTAGAAAAATAAAAGGACTAGTTGTTAAAACTGGAAATAAAAGGATAAGATATTCTAGTAAAAAATATAATAAATTTATAACTTAAAATATTGCAACATTAAGAATTGATTATATAATGTTATAAATTGAATTTTAAAAAATCTTAAGGCCGCAATATTTTAAGTTGTAAATTTATTATATTTTTACTAGAATGTCTTGCCATTTTCTTTTCTATTTTTAACAACTAGTCCTTTACTTTTCCATGTTGAAGCTTAACCATATTACTTTTCATGTTCGCATTTTTCTATTGTACGAGGGGCGTGCAATAAGTAATGCCCCTGACACACTTCCAGTTGTCTGATTTAGCTGAAATTTTTCATGTGCAATGATTTATATCTCTACGGGTTATGTGGCAAATTATAGCTCTGAACTAATTGTGGTTTCTGTTTTACAGGTGTTTGAACTGAGTCAGGTGTGAAATGGAGCCTGTTGGATGTAGAGCAGTGATCCGGTTTTTGTATTTGAAAGGACGCACACCACAGGAGACTTTTGATGAAATGGAAGAAACTTATGGTGATAATGCCCCATCATATGCCCTTGTAAAACGCTGGCATCATGAATTCAAACATGGGCGGGAGTCTGTGGAAACATCTCCCAGACCTGGTCGCCCCCTTCTGCCATTGATGAGGCATCTCTCCGTCAAGTTGAGGCTGCCATTTTGGAAGATCAGCGCATTACTATTCGCCAAATAGCCCAAGATGTCAAGATTAGTACAGGGTCTGTGGAAACTATCATTCATGACCATTTGCATATGCATAAGGTGTCTGCCAGATGGATTCCCAAGTTGCTCACACCATTCCAGAAGCGAGAACACACCGAGTGCTCGAGGATGAATTTGGAGATGTGCCAAAAAGATGAGTCAAAGTTTTTCAAAAGAGGCAGGATGAAATCTGGGTCCATCACTATGATCCAGAGACAAAAGCCCAGTCAATGCAGTGGAAGCACTTGGACTCACCACCTCCAAAGAAGGCAAGGGTGCAGCCCTCTGCTGGCAAGGTCATGCTTACAGTCTTCTGGGACCAGGACGGAGTAGTGATGACAGATTTCCTGGCAAAGGATACCACAATTACAGGAGCCTATTATGCTTCACTTTTGAGGAAATTAAGGGAGCTATCAAAATCAAGAGGCGGGGCAAGATCAGTAAAGTTACCTTCCTCCTGCTGGACAACACTCCAGTCCACAACTCGCATGTCACCAGATCAGAAGCATGGGCGTGTGGTTATGAAATCCTTCCCCATTCTCCCTACTCTCCTGACCTTGCACCCTCTGACTTTCACCTCTTCCCAGCCATGAAGTTGTTTTTGAAAGGAAAGCGTTTCCCAGATGATGCAGCCTTGATTTCTGAAGTCACGTAATGATTGTAGGACCAACTTGGGGTGTTTTACAAAAACGGTCTCCAGAGCTGCATCAAACGATGAGAGAAATGCATAACTCTGGGTGGTTCCTATGTAGAGAAAGACTAATAACTGTGCCAAGTTTCGTTGCTCTACTGCTATGGGAAGTGGGTCAGGGGCATTACTTATTGCACGCCCCTCGTAATCCATGGTTTTTCCAGGCTTCTAGTAAATCCACTCGTCTTTGTTTAATTTCAGTCTTATTTTTTCCCCATAAACATAACATACACATATGTAATAATAATGTACGGCACTCACGTGCTTTCAACATAATCACCCAATTATCTCCCTTTCATTCTCTCTGTTTCACTTGTTACTTCTCTTTTTGTGAGAGCGGTGAATTGATAGCAACAGTGACGTGGTTGCTATGTAAACCAGTCATAAAAAACTTTGATCACCTCCTTACGTATTTTTTAACGATTTTGAACACTAGTAAATTCATCATAACTTTTGTTTTTCTGAACGAAAATTGAAAAAAAAAATTGTTGTTTTTTTCACAATAGAGCTGAGAAGGTGATCCATAAACTGTAATAATTATTTGAAATTTGATCGAAAAATGAGTGAGCGATGAAGATTTAAAACAGTTCTAATTGACTAAAACTGCCACATAACTATATATTCAAACACGATAGTGTTTGACTGATAATATATATATATATATATATATATATATATGAAATATATATCATATATATATGAAATATATATCATATATATATATATATATCATATATATATATATATGAAATATATATCATATATATATATATATGAAACATATCATATATATATATATATGAAATATATATCATATATATATATATATATATATATGTGAAATATATATCATATATATATGAAATACCCCCTTCTCAATCAAATGGGCTATCATAAAAAAGTTAAGTCGTATACTCCAGGCTCTAAGTCATATCGCCTCTGCACAACCGAAGCTATAACTATAATTACTTTCCCTCAAAGTAGCAATATAATAAATTCTAAAAACGAACTGATCTCTTTCTGTAAACATAAGTCCAAATTTAATTATGGTAATTTTGAAATTACATAGTTATTACTTTAACTTTTAGATAGATATATAATTTTTCTTTAACATTATCGTTTTTTCTACATTTCTTAGTACTTTATAACTTAATAATCCAATATTTTAATCCTTTATTTCTTCTTTACTTGGCCGGTTTTTATCTGCAATTTCCGTTTTAGTCTTTAAATATTCCTATCTATCTAATATAGCAATCTACCCACACATCTATATCCTACATGTATATTTACTTATATTTTACTATATGCATTTACTTATATACTTACTTGCTTTATCCGGAATTTGCAGATATCGGCCACCCTCTCCCCTTAATTTTTTATTTTATTTTATATTTTATTTTTTATTTTTTATATTTTTTATTTTTTATTTATTTTTGATTTATTATTTATATTTTTATTTATTTATTTATTCCATTTAGTATTTTTAACAACTCTTGCTGACATTTTCTTAAGTAATAAACTGCACATTTCAGTTGACCTATTTTTTGCCCTATATTTTTCGCGCCTTTAACATCTTTTTGTCTGGGTCCTTTTGACATTTGCTTTTCTATTTTCTATTTAATTCTATCACCATTTAATCTTTTTTTTCTCTCTTTTCTTCTTTACTGATTTTCTTTAATTACACTTTGTTCTAGGCAGCCGTGTAGAAAGCATATCTTATGTTTCTTTTATTAATATTATTGGAATTTTTTCCTTATTTTCCTTGTACATATTTGGATTATTTTGGTCTATCTTCCAATTACGCGATTACCTTGGATTTTACTTGTGCGAATGGAAAATTAAATTAACTTTCTTCGACTTACATTTTTGGATTTTACCGTCATTGGATGCTTTTCCTTTTCACCTGGCTGTCCATTCACGTGTAATCATCTTTTTCTTCACCATGTTCCCTCTGTTTCACTTTTTGTTATCAAGATCTTTGACTTACTTGTTGTTTCATCAAATACTTTTGTATGCAAAATCCGATCCCGCATTTTGCTAATTCCTACCCTCTGATGAGAAGGAAAATATTTCTTTGAAACTCCGCGGATTAAGGACTATCCAATTATTAAGTGTTTCCTTTTCAGATTAAATATAGGTTTAACTCTTTTTCAAAGTTTTTAAACATTTTTATTTACTATTTGCTCTTATATATATATATATATATATATATACATATATATACATATATACTTCATTTACTCACATAAAATTAATATACGAAAGTATAAATTTATGCGTAAACTTTAAGTATTTACTTCACAGTGCTCAATACGTAGGTAGAGCTAGTTAGTAAGTTATAAATATATATGGCGTTTAAGCTACACTGAATATTCCGCGTTTCATCCACTCTAGGATTCTTCAGGCTCATGCATAAGTGGATGAAACGTGGAATATTCAGTGTAGCTTAAACGCCATATACATATACATATATATATATATATATATATATATATATATATATATATATATATATATATATTATATGAATGACAAAAGGTACTATTCCAATTTTTTAAGATGTCCATATTATCATTTATTTGTTTGAGCATGTTAAAATGTTCAACTCTTGACAGCACCTGTTTTGTAGTGCAGAATCATTCATGTAATTATTTTGTCAATTTTTAAATCTATTCCGCCTTTACTCATCAGAAGAAAAGGAACTCACCAACGTTAAAAGAAAATAAAGGAAAATGAGGATGATTACAAAATCCGAAAATGGGAAGAGACAGTTTATTTGTATATTCACTTAAACAAAAAGAAATAAAAACAAATAATATAAAAAGAGGAATACAATAATATTTGCGATGAGTTTATTTTAAACTCATCACAAATTTTATTGCATTCTTTTTTTATATTATATGTTTTTATGGACTGTATTACTGTACACATAGATTCGAAAAAGTTGTCAAAAAACAAATATATAACAAATAAATGTTATCAAAGGCAAGATAAGTTACTTTTCTACCTAACTGGATATATTTTTTGTGGTTTTATTCAGTGTAACATGTTTATTTAGCTCGAAAAACATGCAGTGTTTACCGATGTATTGGAAAATTCAAAATGGCGGCCGACTCTCTCTCGGAGAGGGTAAGTTTGGGAAAAGGTATTATAAATAATAAACTAGACAAAATACTGTTAGAAATTCGCTCAATATATGTTACCGTGACATAAGTTGACATATATTCGGTTGTTTTTAATAGTATTTTGTCTAGTTTATTATTTATAACATCTTTTCCCAAACTTACAGTGTTAAAGAGACAGTCGGCCGCCATTTTGAATTTTCCAATACATAGGTAAACACTGCATGTTTTTCGAGCTGAATAAACATGTTACATTGAATAAAAACACAAAAAATATATCCAGTTTGGTAGAAAAGTAACTTATCTTGCCTTTGATAACATTTATTTGTTATATATTTGTTTTTTGACAACTTTTTCGAATCTATGTGTACAGTAATACAAACCCGTTTTTATTTCTTTTTGTTAAATCAAGTCTAGCGTCCTCGTTTCGATATCTGCTCTAGACATGTACATTTCGCATAGCTATTTTTTGTGTGAAATTATGCTGTTCTATTTCCCTTATTTTAACTTAACACAGTATCATATTATTAAAGAAATTTATCCATAATCTGTTAGGCATGAGTTTGACATATCATTTTCGTTGGTTTGTTAAGCCTGAATTAATTATTAATTTCTATTAATTCCTAACTGTGCTTCGAACAGATGTTATAATACGTAGTTCGTTGCACCTTATCATAAAGTTTAATGCAAAATTTCAGACTGTTCGACCTGATAATTTCCGAGAAAAAGTGGAACGAACAGACAGACAGAGACTAAGAGAAATATAATATATATAATATATAAAACGTTAGTTATATCACAAGGAGACAAAAACAGATTGAAAAAAAGAAAATAAATATCGAAAAAAATGAAATATTCCAACTCTATAATACAAGTAAATACATAAGATTGGATTATCTCCCGTGATTTGGAAGGTCAATTTATTTATTTATTATCCCTAGGAATCGTAAAAATTGATTTTCTTAAAAAAAAAAAAAAATAAAAATAATAAAAAGTCTTTATTGATAAAATATTCGATGGTCTGCATGTACTGCCCTTGTTGTCGTTAGTTGCGTTATCTCTCAGACAAGATGGTGCTTGGCTTTTTCTTCGATGAATCGTCCGATAATATTTGATTTTCTTTAAAAAAAAAACTACTTGATCGATTTATGTGATTTTTGGAATATGAAATTTTCATGCAGTAACAAGTACGTACATTATAAAGATTTTTTCAGATTTTTATAGTAAAACAGATTACTTGTGGCCCATTTATAGACTTGCACCGATTTCCTTTATAGTTTCTACTAGTTACGTCTGAGTTTCATAACCGTTATTCTCGAAAGCTCAAATTTAAAAATATTTTTTTCTTGTTATCTTTGTTCTTTCTTCAGCCATATGCATTAAACATTATTCATTATTTTGGTTATTAATTTATCTGAAGAAATGGAGCATCGTTCTTAAAATATTACACGCACGCGAACAGCAATCAATGATGCTGTCGTGTTCTTTATAAAAACAAAACAAAACAACAACAAAAAAAAACAAGAAATACTTTTCATTTGACATTTTGTTAACTTGAAGGAAAAAAAGATGATTGCTGTTGTGTTAATTGATATATTCAAATGTTGAAGAAATTACTGTGCATGAACAAATTTAAATTTTATTAATTAGAAAAATAAAAGTTTAATTTTTATGGTCTTTACGATATTCAAGCTCGAGGAATTATATTTCATATGAAAATAAAATGTAAATAAATTCCGCATTAAAAACTGGTTCTATGATGAAATGAATAAACAAAAAAGACCGAGCATCTACGGTTCAACAAATAAAACAATTTTTATATTTCAGAGTAATTCGAAATGGTCACTTGACGGCTTGTCTTGTTTTCATGGCAAATGTTAAAATCATGATCATGATCATCAACAACATGGAATTTGAGTGGTAATAAATCTTCCCAAGGTTCGAGTGCATTTTGCATCCTTTCAGTTGAAGTCTGGTTGGTGTCCTTCATCCTCGGACTTTTTATCCTCCTTGACTTTTCATGACCATTTTGTGTGATAACTCAGGTTGGTGCTATCAGATGTGTGTGTGTACGTATGTTTTATTGATGAGGAAAATCAATTTATTATTAATTTATTTACTTTCAAACAGGTCATCAAAGATTTCTCTGTCAGAAATATTTGGCGTTCCCCGGAATTTGAGTAACAATAAGTCTCCCCAG
Source organism: Euprymna scolopes (assembly GCF_053919585.1). Lineage (NCBI taxonomy): Eukaryota > Metazoa > Mollusca > Cephalopoda > Sepiida > Sepiolidae > Euprymna > Euprymna scolopes. The sequence goes on from NC_136504.1 coordinate 80,100,655, forward strand.
ACTTCCAGAACTCTCCGCCTCTTTTGACTACTTTAACAAATGAAATTGCGTTATTGCAAAGCCATAACCATAGATTTCTTACTGGCAGCGATCATGAGTCTTTACTTGAATTTAATAAGCCTTCCCAAGATCACCCTTATCTAATGTCTGGTTAATGCTTTTCCTCCTCGATCCTTCCACTCTATTTTGTCCTTCATGACTACTTGGTATGGTGCCAGTATATTTTGCACTATTTTTTAAGGGGTGCTTAGTTTCAGTTTTTTGATTACTTGTGGTATTTCTCTCTCTCTTTTTTTTTTTTACTTCTATTACAGTTTTTATATGTTCCGTTAGCGTTTGTAGCTCATGTTTCGTGTATTTGTTGCGTTCTTTTTTCTCCTTGATATTCACCCTGTCATTTTCTGCAACAGTAAAATCTACAATTTAGCAAGACTTTTTCTTCTTGTTAACCATGATATGATTCGATTTTCTTGCTTGGATGGGTTTATCTGTTTCTACGTTCATGTTCCATAGGATTTTGTGATTTACGCTTTCAAGTATTGCTGTCGGTTTTTGCTTATATCATTTGTCTGAATGTTTAAGATGCAGTTGTTTGCATAATTCTCAGTGTATAGCCTTCACCACTTGATTGTGTTTATTCTTATATTTTTAGAGGGCTAATTTGCTGTATGCATTTTTTATATTGCTCACCATTTCGTCTTTTTGTCCACAGTGTCTGCATTTGTTGTTCTCTGGTGTGTCGTCGATCTTTGCTTTGATGTAGTTCATTCTAATCGTATTATCCGTGTGGCTGTTATTAGGGATTCAAGTGTTCTTCTCGTAGCCATATCCAGGTGTTTTTGTTTGTATTATCGTTTTCATCCTATGAATCGTCTGTGTAGTTGTTTCTCTTCCCATTTTTCGTTTCTCATCCCTTGCCCCTCTCTTCTCTATCTTGTTCATTATTTCAGTGTCGTTTGCCATTATTATTATTATTATTATTATTATTATTATTATTATTATTATTATTATTATTATTATTATCATTATTATTATTATCATTATTATTATTATTATTATTATTATTATTTACTCATTAGGAGTAGTCACACAAGCCATCATCAAATATTGCTCTTTGATAACAACTTGTGGTGTTCTCTGGAGTCTGAGTAACAGCAAGTCTCCCCAGATTTCCAGTATTGTCCACCTCATTCGATAACCTTCGCAAAAAGAATTGCGTTATTGAAACAGCCGCTTACCATTGATTCCCATTGAAAATCAACTGGAATTCGCTGGAATTTGGGTGGCAATGAGCCTCCTCAAATTCCCAGTCCTCTTTGCACACAACCAGCGGCGGTTTGGATAGTGCTCTCCTTCCTCGGTCTTTCCGTTTTTCTTAACCCTTCTCATTTATTTCGTATGGTGTAAGTGCATGGTGACACACACACAAAAAAAGGGGAAAGGTATCTAACAATTCTACAGTTTCAGTTTTTATGATTCCATGTGATGTTACTTTGTGTTGTACATCTGTAGCAGTTTCTGAATGTCCGTCTTGTACCTGTAGTTCATGTGTCTCCACATTCAAGGGTTTTCCTTAATATTTCTGCAGTTTTCATTATTGTTATCTGTTGTATCTTCTCAGCCATCCCTCTGATTCTAATCTCTACCATTCTTTTTTCGGTATTGTTCCTAGTACTGGTGTTATCTTGACTTTCTTCATTTTCCAGATCTCTTTGAGCTCTCTGGCTAACTCTGTGTATTTGCTTCGTTTCTCTGTCTCCTTGATCTTCACTCTATGGTGTGCTGAAATGGCAAAATCAACAATCTGGCAAAACTTTTCTTTCTAATTAGTAGTTCTAGCAATTCTAGGGAAGAAACTATTACAGTAGAAGACTTTCTTACATCTAGGGATCTCTACTGTGTAGGAGTAGGACTTTGCTGCTTGTTAGGTCTGACAAGAGTATTTACGTCACGGGGATACAAGAGCTTGTAGTTAGTCGGAGCATCCACCATTAAAATACTTGTAAGACAGGCAAAGGGATGCAAGATTTCGTCAGTGGAACAGAAATTGAAGCTTAGATGACAATTCAGGACATATCAGGTTGGTGACTCTCTTTTGGACTCTGTCCAGGAGTGAGAGACTAGTAGTAGATACACCAGCCAAAATGTGACAAAAATACTCCATACATGGGCGAATAATGGCCTTGTAGAGGTACAGAATACTTTCAGGCTTAAGTAACTTTCTAGCACAGTAGAGAGAGCCCACTTTCTTCACAGCAACCTTGACGATGCCCTAGATGTATCTGTTCCAACTCATGTCCCCTGTGAACATTAAGCCGAGTAGTTTGAAAGAAGTACTTTCAGGTAATGTATCTTTAGTAATAGATATTGGTGGTTGAGAAGGTTTCTTGTAATTATTAGAGGAAACGAACATTATCATCCATTTTTTACCCATTCCACTACAGACTGGAGGTTTTCCTCTGAGGTTTCCACAATTGCCGTGGATATGTGTGCGTTTGTTTTCCCCTCATGCCTGTTATAGAGCGTGGTGCCATCAGCGACTATACCCATCTCAGAGATTATTTTATCAGGGAGGTCATTTATGAATATCAGGAATAATAAAGGCCAAAGGATCGACCCCTGAGGTACACCTGCATTTATATCATATTATTTAGATGTACGATGATCGAGGACAACCTGGATTCTTCTCTTAAGATCAATTTTAACTATTCGTCCAGTAATACCATAGGATCTGATTTTTATGAGAAGACCATCGTACCATACCCTGTCAAAAGCCTTAGATATATCTGGGACTATTGCCCTCCCTTCCCCTACCTTATTCAGTGCATGGTATATACGTTCAGAGATTACAGTTAGAATATCTGCAGTAGAACGGGCTTGCCTAAATCCATATTGGTGGTCATTCAGAAGTTTAGAAACTGTAAGGTGGTAAACTAGAGCTTGATTAATTATGGATTCAAATATTTTTGCGAAAAGAGTGAGGAGGCTTATGGGGTGATAATTTGATAGGTCAGTTCTTTCACAAGAAATTTGGTAAACTGGTATCACAGAAGCAGTTTTCCAGCAGTCAGGAAAGCAAGATTTGTTAAGGCATTTGTTGAAGAGTTTGGAGAGAACTGGAGCAACCTCAGCAGAGCATTTTACTAATAGTACAGTCGGAATAAGATCAGGTCCACACGCTTTTGAGGTGTCTAGGTGTTTTATGACATCAAGGGTGATTTTTAGATCATATAGTGTAGTTTCTGTCCACAAAGGAAAATCAGGCAGGGAGTAGTTTGCTGGGTTCAAAGTAGAGTTTGAGGCAAACTGACGGGCAAGCATGTTAGCTTTCCCAGTTACCGTGCAAACAACCTCATGATTGTTGGACCTTAGGGGAATTCTTGATTGTCTATTATTTACTACACTGTTGTAGATTTTTCAGAAATTACAAGTTCCTAATTCCTGCGCTTCAATGCGTTTTCTGATGGTTTCAATATATTCTCTCTTAGCTGTCACTACTTCTTTCTTACTGCCTTCTTCACTTGATCATGTCTATTTTTATATTCATTTTGGACTAGTTACGTGGTTTATTGTTTTGTCTCTTTGTCCACAATCTGTATTTGATGTTTTCTTGTCTTGTTGATCCTTGCTTTGATATAGTTGGTTCTGATCGTATTATCTTGTGCAGCTGTTATTAGTGATTCAGTTTCCCGGTTTAGGTTTCCTTTTTGTAGCCATTTCCAAGTGTTTTCGTTAGTTTCATCTTTTGTAATCCTTATGAACCGTCGGTATTACTGCTTCTCTTCCCATTTTTCTTTTCTTGTCTTGTCCACCGTCTATTCTTTTTCTCTCATATTTGTTTTTCAGTGTCTCTTGCTGCGGTAATTATTCTTTCAGTGTTCTGAATTATGTATTTTTCTAATTTTTCTTTGGATGTTATTTACAACTCTCTTCCGCCATCTTTCCTTTTTTATAGAGTCGGTCAGTATCATCCTTTGAGTGTAGTGCATTGTCATGAGTTTCTGGTCTTCTGGTCGAGATTCCTCAGTTCTTCTTTGGTCCAACCTAAAAATATTATTGAACGTTGAACATTAAAATAGAATTTTACTTTGAGCTGACAATTGAAATTGCGTTTTTAGATATGTCTATGTATCTCTTTAAGAGACTCTGGCCATCAGTTTGTCCGAATCATCACTAAACACACAAATTGAATTAGTGCATCATATTCAGTATTTGTGATTTCGACATTTATGCTGATAGATAATGGTTTATATGAACCCTGTGTATCGCTTTATTACAGATCAATATTTTTTTAATTTTGAAATTGCTATGAAACGCAGAGAAGTAAAATTTGGTACACCGGAAAGGCATAAGGCACGTTATTTTCCTGATTTTTATGGAATTTGAACAAATATTTTGAAAGTTATGCTAATATTTTTATTTTCTAGTAAATTTAATTGTGTATCACTTCATTGCAAGTGTCTAAAATTTATATTTTCGGTGGTAAAACAATATTCTAACTTCATATTTTTATTTATATAAAATAAAGAACATATTTAATAACAATATTAACCAAAAACAAAACCGAATTTCACATTATTTTGTTTAAGGAAAAATTAATTTATCAACATAACTCCCATGCTTCAAAATTACTTTGAATAGCCTCTTGTCAGCTGATGATGTCAATAATCGGATTTGGGATGATGTGATGCTTTAGGAAACTTCCAAAATCTTCCTCTGAAGTTTATCCTTTGATTAAAATTGAACACCTCCTTCATAAACTTTAATCTTTATTATTGACCAGAGCTACTCAATTGGGTTTATATCTGGAGAACAAAATGGTCATGTCATCAAATTTTCTCCACTAATGCCTAATGACTTAAGGTAGGATGTCATAGCCTTGGCTGAGTGAGATGGCACATTGTCGTACATAAAAATCAATTTGCGGTGATGCACCAATGGAAGGTCATCAAACCATGGTTAAAAATGCTCATTTAAAAATAAAATACAAGACTAGCTTGTCAGTTTTACACCTTTTGATACCCAAAATGGTCCAATTAATTCATCGCAAAATATTCCAGCCCAAAACATGACACCTCCACCTCCCTGTGGCTGACGGAATTAATGAGGGGTATGGAATCCAATAGGACTCCAAACTTTGGCCCATCCATCTAGTTCATCAAAGATTGCTCTGGCCTAATCAGTGAAAAGAACTTATTCAAACTGGTTTTCATGTATTTCTGAGCCCAAGCCAAACGTTTTTCCTTATGAGTTTGGTTTAAAACAGGTCTTGCTATGGCCTTAAAGCTTCTTAAGATATTGCAGCGTGTCTTTCTGGACAAGGAAGGTATTCCAGCCTTGTCAAATCTAGCAGTACTGTTGCTGCCCGGGTGCTTGGTTAGTTGACGACAAATTTTTCTTACATCACAAGCGGAAACTGATTTTCTTGTGTTTTTGTCCTTCCTTGGTTTGATGTTTGGATTTTCAATGAATAAAGACAATATTCTTTGATATCTTCCAAGCTCCTTGGCTAGATCTAGGAGAGATAAATCTTATGCAATGCCTGCAACAACACGCTCCCATTCACTAGCTGTTAATCGACCCTTTCTATGCATTTTGGGAGATCCGCAGTAAAGTTATACACACTTAAAATTATCAGAAAATAGAAAAATTAGCTTAACTTTCAAAATATTTGTTCAAATTCCACAAAAATCAGGGAAATAAGGCACCTTGTTATGCTTTTCCAGTGTACTAAATTTCACTTCTCTGCATTTCGTTGCAATTCTAAAATTAATAAAAAATATTGACTTGCAATAAAGCGATACTCAGGATTTATTGTAAATTGATGTCATCCTCGAGGAAAAAAGAATTGGTCATTTTTTTGAACACCTACAGCATTCAATCACTTTTTCAAATGATTGTATTTTTTTTTTTATTTTGATTTTTTGGCATATTTATTATGACTATTATTATAAATACAATGGAATTAAGTCGAAAATAAATTAGCTAAATTTTCTGAAGTCTGCTGAGATTGTAAATCATTTTGAGTAAGAGATAAGGGAAATACCTTATCTGTTAATCTACATATGTAAATACGTACATCATTGAAATTATATACCTTTGTATATATATATATATATATATATATATATATATATATATATATTCATTGTTAGTCCTGTACTGGTATTTATCTAACTTAAAATTTTATGAGAAACAAGAGTTCAGTAGAAGTTTTACATAAGAGGTGATGGTTGTGAACTGGATACTGGCGCAACCTGAGGACCTAGGTGTGCCAAGTTTGAATCCAATCTATTTCATAGTAGTAATTTCACTTACAGATGCTGACACTCTGCACGTGATTATAGAAATAACCAAGGAAACTAATGCCAACAATAAAATTAAGCCTGTCAAAAAAAGTTGTACCAATTCAGATTTTTCTTAGTTTTTCAAATAATAGCAAAAGAGAATGAATCATTTTTTCTTTTCATGAAAATCGCTCCAGAAAGGCATGAAGCCAATTGATGCACTTACTTCAAAAGTCAACAACTAGCCAACGATAACTGTTGTTCGAACCTAGAAGACAACAATTCTTCCCCCTTTGTCGTTGAATGTGATAACTAAAGGACAAAATAAGACAAATTAAACTAAAAACTTTGTTTTAGAAAAAAGAACATAAGGAATTAAAAAATAAATAATCATTACCATCATTCTCCTCCTCCTCCTCCTCCTCCTCCTCCTCCTCCCCATCATCATCATCATCATCATCATCATCATCATCATCATCATCATCGGTTTAACGTCTGTATCACATGCTGACATGCGTTGGATGGCTTTTAGAAATTGATCCCCTAAACTAATCTCTCTGGCCAGGTCTGTTTTTAGCTCTCTTTTTCTCAAGTCCATCCTTCTCAATTCCTCCCATGTGTCCTTGGCCTTCCTCAGTGAACTAATCTTGCTCTCTCAAATGTTCTACATTGATTCAAGAACTCACACCCATTCTTTCAATGTGACCATATAGCATCAAAGCCTGTTATACAAACATTACCCTATACTATCCAGATTTAATTTTCCTCCACGGTCACAGATATACACCTGTCTTTAACACGTATACTACACATCCATCATATCATTCTAATATCTTTTCACTCCATGCGACGTACATTCCGAACCCTCACTAACCATGCTTCACTTTGATACATCATCACACTGCATATGCCTGACAGACTCTTCTTTTCATTCACAGTATTAAGGCCTTGTTGTTTAGTAATGGCAGAAGTTCCCTTAACTTACTCCATTCACTCCTAATTCATACAATAACACTAACACCTGTTCCCTCTTGTATTCCAGTGGTATCATCGAAGTAACAAAAACAATCTGAATAGCTTTGCCATTCAGATACACTTTTACCACATTTGAATTTTTATCCATCTGTTTTACCCTCTGCTATACAAATTGATTCTATTCTCTATCAGTAATTCCGCTGCATCTTATACATACCCAATGCTTACAATCACCACAAAAATTGAATTGCACTGAACTTTCTTTCCAAAAACTGGGCAAAGGAAACTTTCTTATTTGAGACGTTTTTCAACACTACAAACATCGATCATCACTTTAGTCTCCGTAACATTCACGCTGAAACCGTTATTTCTTATAGTATCTCTCAATATCTTTAATTTAACAAATAGGTCATCCATTATTTCACAAACAAATACTAAGTCATCAGCATACAACATCTCTTCTGGACAACGGAAATTTTTTGACAATTCTTCTAATACATAAATAAAAAGTAATTGAATTAGTACAGAACCTTGATGTACTCCTACTTCAACATTAAAGCTACCACTAAATAAAAAAATAAAAAATGGAGAATTATTACTGGCTATGTACTTTGACGTCTTACTGAGTTACACTAGTAGAATTGGTGTGGTTCTCAAGTTTTATTCTAATGATGTTGAGGGATTAATTGACTTCCACGTTGCTGAGATAGAACGAGCAGGCTTCGGCCTTCATTAAGTTTGCACACAGGTATTTGCTTGTTTCTAGTGTTTCTAATGTATAATCTTAAAATATTACATGAAGATGGTTAACATATCCACTGGATCGTCAATAGCGTAGATGTTGTACAGTAGTGAAGTCAGCAAATTACTAAGCTGTGTGCCTTTGTCTTCCCCAATTTGTTCAAAGTAACATAGAAGAACATGTCTTTCAAGAAACTTCCAACGTTTCAGTGATCCGTGTTGAACCTATTTTTCAAACTTTGGGAAAAAAGCAAATAACATGCATTCATAAAGACAAATGAGAAAGTTTTTAAAAAATGACATTTTTAAATAATTTTAATTATAAGTTAATATATGGAGAAAGTTATTAAATCTCATTTATTTTTAATAAGATTATTTAATTAATTCTTGACAAGACATGAAGCCACATAATGCTCGAAAAAGAATGAAAGATGAGTAACAAAAATACAGGAGATGTCTATTACCCGAACTCTTAAAAACATCGAGGTAGGAGGAAAACAGTCGATAGGAAGTGAGTTCTACAAACATACTGTTCTTGGAAAAACTTTTGGAATAGGAAGATGATTTATGATAAAGTAATATTTATTATTGAATCGAGTCATGTAAATTTTTTTTTTATCCATCTCCATAATATTTTTTTCTGCAGAATACCACCATTTTGGGAGTATAGATCAATAGTTTATAATCTGCTTGATCCGAATTTCTTAGCACTGAATCACTATGGCTACTCTGACAGTAAAATCTATAATGATCTTCCAAATATAGTCTTAAAGTTACAATGCTATTTTCTGTCGTGATTAACCATATGATCTTCAATACTTTCTGTCTCTCTGAATTTATCCAAAACCCTCTGGTTGGGCGTTTCTCCCTGGAAATCCTCTCAAAATTATGTTCAATTTAAAAAAAAAAAAAATTCGTTGCGAAGTAAACATCTACAATAGGTATGAAAGTTCTTGTTGCCTATTTTATCTCACCTGAAAGACTGAAACGACAAAAAGAACTTTAAATTTTCAGAAACAGACAATAACGAGAATGCGGGAAATTAGTGATGAAAATAGCAACATATCATACAAAGAGACATGCACTAAATAGCAGTATAATCTACCAATTATATAATAGAACAGAAGTTTACAAGCGACATAATCCGTCCGGACATAAATTGCCGACTAGCAAATTTCGTCCATTATATTGCGCTAGGAACACCCCAAGGCTATAATTGCTTAGCTAGCAAAATAACTCGTTCGTATAATCGGCAATAAAGAATCCTTAAACATTTGTTTCATAGCAATCCCAGGTTTATGATTAATTTGAGAATTTTGGCAAACCACTGTTCCTTTACCACTGAGACATAACATACAAGGTAACAGCATTCGTGTCAACCACAAGCAGTTAGCAATTCTTTTTTTCTGATAGATAATAGAGGAAGATTATTATTAGTTCCAATTCTGCAAAACATTTCAGGTTTGAGTGCATTAGAGTTAAAATGGGGAAAAGGGAAGTTGAGATATTTTTTCATATTTTTCATATTTTTTCATTATATGAATATACTGTGATGTTCATAATTATCTGGATATACTGTGATGTTCATAATTATCTTGATGCACTGGGATGTTCATAATTATCTTAATATACTGCGATGTTCAAAATTATCTTAATATACTGTGATGTTCATAATTATCTTGATAAACTATGATTTCCATAATTATCTTGATATACTGTGATTTTCATAATTATCTTAATATACTGAGATGTTTATAATTATCTTGATATACTGTGATGTTCATAATTATCTTGATATACTGTGATGTTCATAATTATCTTGATAAATTGTGAGGTTCATAATTATCTTGATATACTGTGATGTTCATAATTATTTTAATATACTGGGATGTTCATAATTATCTTAATATAGTGAGATGTTCATAATTATCTTTATATACTGTGATGTTCATAAATATCTTGATATCCTTGGATGTTCATAATTATCTTGATATACTGGGATGAACATCACAATTTTTCAAGATAGGTATGAACATCACAATATATCAAGATAATTATAGAGATCACAGTATATCAAGATATTTATGAACATCACAGTATATCAAGATAATTATGAACATCGCAGTATATCAAGACAATTATGAACATCACAGTATATCAAGACAATTATGAACATCACAGTATATCAAGACAATTATGAACATCACAGTATATCAAGACAATTATGAACATCACAGTATATCAAGATAATTTTGGAGATCACAGTATATCAAGATAATTATAGAGATCACAGTATATCAAGATATTTATGAACATCGCAGTATATCAAGATAATTATGAACATCGCAGTATATCAAGACAATTATGAACATCACAGTATATCAAGACAATTATGAACATCACAGTATATCAAGACAATTATGAACATCACAGTATATCAAGACAATTATGAACATCACAGTATATCAAGATAATTTTGGAGATCACAGTATATCAAGATAATTATGGAGATCACAGTATATCAAGATAATTATGGAGATCACAGTATATCAAGATAATTATGAACATCACAATATATCAAGATAATTATGAACATCACAGTATATCAAGACAATTATGAACATCACAGTATATCAAGATAATTATGGAGATCACAATATATCAAGATAATTATGAACATCACAATATATCAAGATAATTATGAACATCAAAATATATCAAGATAATAAAAAATATGAAAAATATGAAAAAATATCTCAACTACCGTTTCCCCATTTTAATTCTAATGCACTCAAACCTGAAACTAGTGATGCGGATGATACCTAGGCTACAATAAGTATAGTTCCATGAAAATGTATACATGGTGCAAGAATATAACTAATACCTACATTGTATCAACTAATGACCAGAAAATTAAGTGTAATTCAAGCACTACTAAATGTGGCAAAGTGTAATCTGAAATGAGATTTTACTTGAACCTTTCTAATGAGATAGACTATTCAAACTCCCAAAAGTTTTGATATTCAAAATTATTTTTGATTGATGGTTGATTGCAAATAAAATAAATAAATCAAAGTATATCTAGATAATTATGAACATCACAGTATATCAAGATAATTATGAACATTACAGTATATCAAGATAATTATGGAGATCCCAGTATATCAAGATAATTATGAACATCACAGTATATCAAGATAATTATGAACATCACACTTTATCAAGATAATTATGAACATCACAGTATATCCAGATAATTATGAACATCATAGTATATCCAGATAATGAAAAAATATGAAAAAATATCTCAACTTCCCTTTTCCCCATTTTAACTCTAATGCACTCAAACCTGAAATGTTTTGCAGAATTGGAACTAATAATAATCTTCCTCTATTATCTATCAGAAAAAAAGAATTGCTAACTGCTTGTGGTTGACACGAATGCTGTTACCTTGTATGTTATGTCTCAGTGGTAAAGGAACAGTGGTTTGCCAAAATTCTCAAATTAATCATAAACCTGGGATTGCTATGAAACAAATGTTTAAGGATTCTTTATTGCCGATTATACGAACGAGTTATTTTGCTAACTAAGCATTTATAGTCTTGGGGTGTTCCTAGCGCAATATAATGGACGCAATATAATGGACCCAATATAATGGTCGAAATTTGCTAGTTGGCAAGTTTACTCTTACAATTTCTAATCCTTGTGACATTATCCAGAAATGGTGAGAAGTTGAATAATATTACATATCACTAAGTTAATTTTCAAAACTTTACAAAGAGCAGAAGAAGAGATAAATGAGAGACGTATATTGCTTGTCTGATCATTTGCATACATTTTTGCACATTCTGAAAAATAGAAATCAGAACAGTGAATTTTGGGGTACCGGAACACAGTCGTATGCTGTTTGTATTGATTATTTTGTCTTTACAGTCGCTCTCCCTCTTTTTCTTTTTCTCTCTTGTAGTCCTCTCGGCACTTGCTGTACATGTGCAGCTTCCTGTATGTTAATTTACAACAGAAGATCATCATTTTTTACAAGATGATTTGTATCGACACCCATCTGCGTTGCTACTTCTGATTTGATTAAATATGGTATCACTATTTATCTGCATACTAACAACCTTTCTAATGATGTAATTTTATTGAAATAAATTGGATCATTCTGTCATAAGTGAAGATGACATTAATTTATCTAACATCCAAGGATTTAATTTTTCATATGAATGGATGAGTGCAGTTCTAAGAAAGAAGATTTATTCAAGGAATCTATGTTTAAGTTTAGGCACAGATAAAGAGTGACTGAAATCATTAATATTTGTTTCAGCTAGACGAGTGTTTTTCATGAAAGTTTGGCGAGGGAGGAATCACAGATTGAAACTCAGACGAGCACTTGCCATGAAAACAATAAAAAAGCAGAGATAGGCTTGCCGTTGCAAGCCTATCTCTGCTTTTTTATTCTGCTTCTGTGAGAAAAATCAGAGGAGAGAGAATCAGAGAGAACTTGGTCATTTATGGCCTTTGAAGTGTTGCCATAGATGGTAGTGTTGTCAGCATAAATGTCTATGAATGATCTTAGGATGTGAGTTTGGAAATCGTTGATGTTGATCAGGAAGAAACTTGGGCCCAGATGAACCCCTGAGGGACTTCAGCATTAATGCTATGAGTTTCTGATTTCTACCCATCAAGCACTACTCTTAAGAATCTATTAAAGAGAAATGTTTTAATAATTGAGAAGACATGTCCAGCTATATCATAGCTGGAGATCTTGTGGAGTAGACCTTTATTCCATACCCTATCAAAGGCCTTTTGATATGTCAAGAGCAATTGTCTTATAAAGAAAGCCCCCATCGAGAGATTCATTAATCCTATGAGATATAGCCGTTAGCACATCTGCTGTAGATTTAGCAGAACGGAAACCATATTGTATGCCACTAAGAAGGTTATGTTTTGCTGAGGTGGTTGACTACTCTATTTAAAACTGATTCCAGCAACTTACTCATTACGCACAGGAGACTTATTGGTCTGAATTCTTAAATACGGAACATACTGATGAGGTTTTCTATGGTGTTGGGAAGCAATTCTCTCTAAGACAACGCTTAAACAGCCTTGTAAGTATGGGAGCTAGTTCTGGTTGAACTTTTTTCAGCACTATAATTGAAATGCCACCAGGGCCAATCGGTTTACTGAAATAAAGCTTTTTGATTAGCTTGGCAACATCAGGCACATATATTTATAATGTACTCATTTTATCTAGCAAGTTGATTTTAAATATAGCATAAATAGATCCGATAATTCTATCCTCTGCTCCTCCCTGCACTTTGTAGCCCTTAAAACGGCACACTAGTCCGAATGCCGAATGATGGCATGTTGCAACGGTTTTTTTTATCTTAAATCTTGATGAACACAAAGCTGTTCAAACTAAGACGATCCTTAATAGTTTTGCATTGAAGACAGACGCTTTTAGCAGATAAGTTTTGAATTTGCAATATTTATTTTCTTTTTTATTAGATGCAAATGTTAATATTAATTATATTTATTTCATATTATAATTTATATTTTTATTTGTGTTTTATTAAATGTATAATACTACTGTTAAAATTAATAATTGGAATTTGTTGCAGTTTTTGATTCGCTTTCTATTTTCCTCAAAATAAACGCATTCTCCAATTTTGAATCAACATTTTATCCCCGCGTTCTTTAGATAAAAAAAATTTCGACGTTGTTCTTCAGTAGACTTTTCAAATAGTCATACTAATAAACCGCCACCTAGCGTCGAATATGTGTCCAAAAAAGTAGACAAATTCCATTTAAATCAAGTCAGGAATGACTCGAGGAAAATAGTCGAATTGCCACAAAAATTACACGCGTAAAGTTTGCTAACTGAGTTCTTTCTTTATTTCAGTTAGTGAGAGAGGAACCTATCATTATACTTTCTACTAAACATGTCAATTGAACTTATATGAGTAGAATATGTTTCGGTTGATGTAACCTTCGACCTTCTTCAGATGTATATTGGGAATCTGCACGGAATTTCGAATGGAACCCTTTATTTAATTCAAAGGAGTAGCCTCTCTCATTATGTCGGCCATGACTGGGTAGAAGACTTAATTAATTCGCAAAAATCCAGAGAGTATGACATCAACTTCAAGAAATCTGAACCTGTCGTCAAAGGACACCGCCCAAAATGTTGTCACAATTTGTATATACCAAATATGAAGGGGTTATCAGTAAAAAATTCAAAGAATCCATATGACACCAGGAAAATATTCAAAAGTGATTCAAGTCTTCGAAAATATCTTGCGCGAGTTAAACCTCTTACAAAAAAAATCATAATTCCAAAAAGCAGCACATCTGTTGGGTGATGATCAACCACTAAGAAACTTTAGTATAGAATATAACACGATATGAGAACCATTAATTATATTTATAAAACACACACACATACACACACACAAACACACACATATATATGTATATCTATATAATCATAAAACTCAAATGACCTTGTAACAATGTATGTAATCCACTTTCTGGTTTACGACATCCAGGTGCGCATGCGCGCATGACCTGCGCACTGAAATATTAACGTTATTATTTCGAAATTATTATTTAACATGGGAAGAGTGGAGTTTAAAATAACTTAAACGTAATACAGAAATGAACGATGTAAAAAAAAAAAAATCAGACATTTCAAAATTTGAATTTAACTATAATAAGTATTATGGTAACTGTTCAGTGCACATTTACCTATAAGTATGGTCAACCACTTATGATTCAGTAACTGTAAATTTTTTTTTCAAAAATAATCAATTATTATAAACAGAATGACTCGTAGAAATCTATCTATATTCTTTTTTCATTTTAATATACTTTCATAGAAATTTTTCTGTTATGTCAAAAAAAAAAACTATTTTCTTTACATCACAAGTGTCACGCTCATACATGAATTCCATAGCTAATATAACATACTGACCCAACAGGTAACGGGTAGTCTAGTATATATATATATATATATATATATATATATATATATATATATATATATATATATATATATATATATATGAGGATAACAAGATGGTTCTTGTGGTTTTAACTTTTAAATTCAGATGAACATATCTCGACTCAAACAAAAATTCATTGATCGAACTAAGCACCATCAGACTGTACACACTTTCGCAAAACAAAACAAAAAAAATATGCCATTAACGTAAAAATCTTGCATTCTGATGCGAATAAGTCGCTGAAGGCGTTTTTGATATCGCTTAGATTTTTGAAGCATTTCTTACGCAGAAAGTTGTCGAAATTTTTGAAAAAGTGATAGTCGATAGGTGAGACTTCTGGAGAGTATGGCGGATGAGGAAGAGTTTCATAGCCGAATTCGTTCTACTTTTGCAGGGTCGGTTTCCTGTTATTGTCGAAGTTTCTGATGCATTTCATCCATTTGTTGACAGTACTTACCTACCGTAATGGTTTCGCCTGCATTCAAAAAACTGTAATGGATGAAAAAGGTTGTGACCTTTTGGTGCAACTCTGGCTTAGGGAATTGTCGTGAAGCTTCATCAATGTCCAACCACTGAACTGAGTGTCGTTGGTTGTCATAAAAACCCACTTTTCATCGCAAGTCACGACCTGGTCGAGAAACGGGTCGTTCTTGTTGCGTAAAAGAAAGGAAAATGACACTTCATAATGGCGTTTCTTTTGGTTGTCGTTCAATTCGTGAGACACCCGCCTTTATCAAGTTGTTTTGTCTTTTCAATCTCTTTCAAGTGGTTGCTAATCGTCGTATACCTTGCATCTAAGTCAGAAGCAAATTCTCAAACAGTTGTGCGTGAATTGGCTTCAACTGAGGCCATTAATTTATCATTTTCAACATCCGATGGCTGACCACTACCCTCATCATCTTCAAGACTCTCGTCGCTGCCACAAAATTTCTTAAACCACCGTTGTGCTGTATGTTCAGTGGTTTCTGAGCCCAACGTCTTCATTGATATCACAAGCTGTTTAAGCAGGCTTTTGGCCTAGCTTGAATTGAAATAAGATAATTGTGTGAAAGCTCTTTTCTTCCATCTTATAATGAACGTCCTGAAAAGAAGGCATAATTGTTTTGAAACGATTGTAATTTAAAGGATTAGATTAGAGTGAAAAACACTCTTTAAAATGATATTATTTGAAAATACATCGTTTGAAATCGTAATTAAAAATTCAGCAAATAATTTTGCGTCAACCATCGACTGGTGTTAATTGTAACACCCTGCACTGATGATTCCCGGAAGAATGAAACACTAGTGTCTGTATGTATTTAATAATTATTATAGTAAATAATTATGTCAGTCCCTTTAAGAAACTCGTTTCTTATCGTTAAGCACTTTCAGTTGAAATAAAGTTGGTCAATTTAGCTCTCATGTGCAGATCATCATATAATGATTAAATCACTCTGACAGATGTTAAAAAGCATTTAAAAAATAAATGTTTAAATTCAACAGCATTTCTCGCGGTTGACAGTAGCCGAATGTATAAGGGTCTTGCTAATGAAGCGAGGGATGGCTTCTGCGCTGGGTTCGAATCTATCGACTGGTGTTAATTGTGATACTCTGCACTGATGATCCCTGAAAGGATTAAACACTAGTGTCTGTAGGTGTTTAATAATTTATATAGTATATATATACATATATACTAGCAAAAGTACCGTCTTTGACTGGGTTCAAAAACAGCCTACAGAAAATGGACTGTGATTTATGAAAGTAAAGAGATAGCTTCGAATTTGGGGGTATCAAAACCAAAGCAAAATACGATGAAAGTAAAAATAAAATAGATAAACCCCATAATTTATTATACCATACCTGTTCACACTGAAACACTTATCAGAATATTCTGTGGATCTATATTAAAAAAACCTTGCTAAACTTTGTGACATATTTCCATTCTATGGAGGTCAATCATCAACGAACACCCCATAATTTTATTATACCATATTTCTTTAAACTGAAGCATAATTATCAAAGTATACTTACGCAGATAGATATGAAAAGTCTTTATTAAATTTTGTGCCTATTTCCATTCTATGGAGGCCAGGCGCGAACGCAGACCCCACAATTTTATTCTACCATCCCTATTTAAGTTAAAACATACTTATCAAAGTATTCTTATGTACATCTATATCAAAAACACTTGTAAACGTTTTTTTTTTTTTAATTTTTACATTTTTTATTTCCATACTTTGTGGACCAGACCCTACAATTTAATGAACCACCGTTCTGCCAGATCAAACATACCCATTCCTGTGTCTCGATACATCTTCTATCATTATATGTAATCAGTTTTTTAAAATAGTTAACCATATAGGAGCCTATTCGTGACCACACACACACACACACACACACACACACACACATTCAGTTTTATATTACATATATATATATATATATATATATATATGCACACGATATGAAAAATCAAGAGTGCAAATTAAAATTTACATGGACATTTTTTTTTACATAGGCATCGCCACTTATAAAAGCCAAGAGGCAACTCGAGGTTAAGGGTTAAAGAGTGTACAGTAGAAATTGGACAATATAGTAATCATTAGTAATGGAAATTCGGTAAATTTGTTAACTTATATGGAACGGCTCATCAAAAACTTGTTTACGTTAGACTTAAAGACAACCATATTGTAGTCAGCTGAAAAGCAGGAAAACGGAAGACAATTCCATAGGCGTGCAATTCTAAGAAAGAAGCTTTGCTCATGGAATCTACGTTTAGGTTTAGGAGCAGATAAAGAGTGGGGGAAATTATTGATAGTGTTTTCTTCTAGACGGGTGTTTCTTGTGAAAGTTTGGTGAGGGGGGACCATAGATTAGAGCTCAGCCGAGCACTTGCCATAAAATAACGACAAAGCAGAGACAAACTCGCAACAGCTCTTCTATGAGAAAGAGGTTGCAGGGAAGAGAAAAGGGCATCCCCTACGAGGCTACAAAATCTATCAAGGCAGAATAAGTCCTTTCTAGCAGCTCCTGCCCAAATGTGGCAACAGTATTCCATCCTTGGACGTACCTGGCTCTTCTATAGATAGAGAATTGCAGCAGCAGTGAGATATCTACTGGATCAATAGAAGGATCCCACCATTTTTCCAGCGGCCTTATCAACGGATTTAATGTATGTGTTCCATTTAAGAGTAAAGGTCAAGCCTAGAAGCTTGTCAAAACATGAGGCCTCAACACGAGAGCCATTCATTTCAATTGATGCCAGATGGAGATCAGAGCGTTGAAGATGTAAAGATAAAAGCTTGGTTTTAGATGCATTAAAAGTGACAAGCCATCTCTTTCCCGTTGTATCACTTGCTCAAGATCAGAGGAGAGAGAATCAGGGAGAACTTGGTCGTTTACAGTCTTGGATGTGCTACCATAGATGGTAGTGTCATCAGCATAAATGTCTATGAATGATGTAAGGATGTGATTTGGAAGATCATTAATGTAAATCAGGAAGAGAGTTGGGCCCAGGATGGACCCCTGAGGGACTCTAGCATTAATACTGTGAGCTACTGATTTCTGCCCATCAACCACTACTCTTATGAACCTATCAGAGAGAAATGATTTAATAATTGAGATCTTGTGAAGTAGGCCTTTATGCCATACCCTATCAAAGGCCTTTGATATGTCAAGAGCAATTGCCCTAGAAAGGTAGCCTCCGTCGAGAAATTCACTAATCCTATGAGATATAATTGTAAGCATATCTGCTGTAGATCTAGCAGAACGGAAACCATATTGCATATCACTAAGAAGGTTATTTTTGCTGAGATGGTTGATTACTTCTCTATTTAACATAGATTCCAGCAACTTACTCATGACGCACAGGAGACTTATTGGTCTGTACTGAGAGGGAGATGAGCGATCATTTGAATTCTTAAATACAGGGCATACTGATGAGATTTTTCAGGGTGATGGGAAGCAATTCTCCTTAAGACAACGTTTAAACAGTTTTGTAAGGATGGAGCTAGTTAGTTTATTGTTCGCCAGAATCTCAAAATACAATTTTATTAAGAAATCTTTAAAGTTTCAAAGAATTCTATTTTTCTCTTCAGAGGAAAGAAAGACATAAGAAAATTACTAGTATAGCCAAGCTAAGAATTTACTGGTTATGTCGTTGGATGAAAATACACTTTATGATAGTGTGTCATAAAATGTAAAAAAAAAAAAAAAAAAAAAGTAGTCAGAATTTCAATGTCGGCAAAAGACGCGAAGGTAAGTCCAGAGTGAAAACAATCCGATTTAGCCACAGAAGAAATCCAATGTAGTTTGAAGAAATATAGACATCTGATTGCAGTAGCTAAGAATGTAAAAAAAAAACAAAAAAAAAAAAAACGCCAGGTTAGATCTTAATTTTCAGTAACTGAAAGCTGACAAGTCTATCTGCTTCTATTGCTGGTCAGACATCTAATGGCAAACAGACGCTATATTTGAAAATTAGGTTAAATCAAGTTGAATGCACAACTTTGTGGGCGTGAGATGGACATCGGAAATTACCCAGATAAAAAGAAAACGCATGATAAGATGGGTGGGAAATAATTACAAGGCCATTCTAATCCTAACATTTATAAGAAAACAAGCTAAATTAAAAAAAACAATAAAACCATAGTAAGAATAATAATAGTTATGACTGACAACAATGGCAACAACAATATTAATAATAAAAATAATTAAGATAAATGCAGTCGTAAAATTTGAATGGAATGATTAAATGAAAATGATTCATGAAGATAAAAGTACTATTGCCATAAATTTAAAATTGTTATTAGCAAAAGTTAAAGAATAAAAGTTAAAGAATAAAAGAATTAAAAGTTAAAGAATAAAAGAATTAAAAGTTAAAGAATAAAAGAATTAAAAGTTAAAGAATAAAAGTTAAAGAATAAAAGAATTAAAAGTTAAAGAATAAAAGAATTAAAAGTTAAAGAATAAAAGAATTAAAAGTTAAAGAATAAAAGAATTAAAAGTTAAAGAATAAAAGTTAAAGAATAAAAGAATTAAAAGTTAAAGAATAAAAGTTAAAGAATAAAAGAATTAAAAGTTAAAGAATAAAAGAATTAAAAGTTAAAGAATAAAAGAATTAAAAGTTAAAGAATAAAAGTTAAAGAATAAAAGAATTAAAAGTTAAAGAATAAAAGAATTAAAAGTTAAAGAATAAAAGAATTAAAAGTTAAAGAATAAAAGAGCTGTTGAATTAGCAAAAGTGCCATTACTGCCAAACGAAGCAATGACTTTAAAGTTGCTACCAGTAGTAATGAGAAGTACTAAAGGTTGGAATTGTACTAAATATTGATGAAATCAATAAACTGTAGTAGTAGTAGTAGTAGTAATAATAATAATAATAATAAAGAAAAAAAAAGAAAAAGAATAAAATAGAAAATATGAATAACTATTATAATGATAATAAATATTTTGATAATGAAGATAATTAAAATTGTAATATTCAAATGAAATAAAGATAATAAAATACTGATAGTGAGATATAAATATAATAATACCATTGCCATGAGTACCACTATTAGCGCTAGTAAAAATAACAATAATAATAATAATAATGTTCATGATGACAGTGCATGATTTAAAAATATAAATAATATACAGATAAATTCTAAAGGTTATGTTGCTAGGGGTTATAGGGAGTATGATAACAATTTTAATGACCTCCTAACTCACCAGACCATAATCCTTTGGATTAATACGTGTGGGTTGTCGTTGAAAATGAAGTCAATACACATCCGCATAACAGCAAATCTTCTCTGGTGGAAGCAATAGCCTTAACAATGGAGGGCATAAATAAAGACAACCTGATCAAAGCATGCAATCGCTCTCGAACTTGAACTGAGTCAGTGATAGAATATATACAGACAGATACACCGAATAAAACGTAGATTAATATTATATTTGTTTTGTTACAAGAAATTGTAAATTTTAACGATTTAACAGTATTTTCTGTTTTTCTAAAAATGTTTAAGATATTCTCAGATACCTTACGCACCCGACGGTATAGAGTAATATAAATAGTAATGCAAGGAACAAATCACAGTACTGGTGCACTCAAACTAACCTTTCCTCTGGGCATCAATGACATTGTGCACAGCAGCCAGGTCACGAAAGAGCTGGCAGCTATGAGCATCGTGCATATCGTCGGTGTCCTCTTGTTGAAAGACTTTGGAACTAGGTGCGACTTACCATAAATTAGATCTCATATCTCTAAAGCCTAGCCTAAATGGGAGAGGCTTGGGATCCTCAAACCAGGCAGCTTGTGTCCAGGGAGATTTCTTGCATTTGGAAGTTAATGTGGCTGTGATCCAGGAGACGTACTTTATTACATCTGGGGATTGTCAGGTGCTGGCCAGAAACTACATTGTCTTTTCAGCATCCCATGGAGAATGAGGTCTCCCTGCTTGTGAAGCACACCCTGTTCATAACGGTCGACGTTGTCCACAGGGATGGGGCGTGCAATCTGCTCGTGGCTGATATTGCCTTCAAACAGTACGTGTTTTAGGTCATTGCAGTTCATGCCCTCAGCACTGCTCGAGAGAGAGTCTCCTTTTTTGGGATCTCGATATGTTCGTCGCATGTACCTATTTTATCTATAATAATTACATTTATATCTTATTACACCTACGACCGTACCTTGTATTTTCTTATTACCGTAACCCCTTTTTCATTTTTCATCCTCCTGATTAAATCTTTCCACTGCCTCCAACTAGAGTTAAATATTGCTAGTTATGTTAAAATCCGAGCGCTTAATCTTCTCTATCTTTGTATTCCGTTTACAGTTACGATTATTTTTTAATTTTCTCTCGTTCCGCCGCCGAGCGTCTCTTCTAATAATCTGTGAATAAAGCATCTGTCATAATCGTTTCAGATGGAAGCACTAACGACTCTGACAGGCGGAAATCCACTTTCCTCAACCCTGTCATTGTAATGGCGGCCGTTCACAGGTTAAATTTAATCTAACTCCTTTGTTGCAGTCGATTCTCTACTCAGGAAAACATAATGGCGAAAATATCTTCTTAGAAACATGTCATTTGCCATAATTATCGTTTGCTGCTTGCGGTGAGTTTCTTCTGCCAAACAACCGTCTAAAATTCAACAGTCATGTGCATGTACATATGTATATCCTCAAACTAAGCGATCACAAAGAAAATCAAAGAGTTCTGATTAGTTCTGCGAAGAATATTCACCTCTTCTCTATAATTAACATTTTCTTGACTTTTGTGTGTATTCTTGAGTTGAGGTAAAATATTGGTACTTTTTAGGAATAGGTATCGAGAGATTTGTAGTTGTGACACAAACATAGCGTAAGCACTTCCGACCATGAACGGAGAAAGTCCAATTAAGTTCCGAATTTTACCAAAATATATACATGAAAAAGACACTGGTACTTGACAGACATTAGAAAGATAAAATTCCGACTCTTACGTAACTTTCTGGATACCCTAATTATTATTTCAAATTTTTATTTTGAATTGTTTTTGATATCTTTTCATTTAACTTTCGGTTCTGGTTAATGAAGAAAAAACAAAACAAAAAAACAAAAACAAAACAAAAACAAATCGATTCATATTGTGTAGAAGTACTAAAACAACATTACAGAAGACATTTAACTACAAGATGAAATCAATTTCTTTCGTTAAATTTTTTAAAAACCTAATAATCCTCTATGTTGGTTTGTTAAAATTCATTAATATTCGCCAGTCTCGGAGGTTTCTAGCGAAACTAAGAATTGATGATATTTTGAATGCTTCGAAATATTAGGACTGCACCAGTTCTACATTCTAAAATTAGATAAAAAATAGTAGAAAATTAATACCCACAAGTATCAAAGCACCTTATAATGTCTTTTGTGTCGTTTTTATCTTTTCCTCAATTTTCGTGGTGCTGTAAATTTTTCTCGGTATTTGTTATGGGGTATATATTCATTCCTACATTCATGATATTATAGATTTGTCTGGCCCTAAGTAAGCCAGACATTTCTGCCGTCGAGCTGAGAGCACACTCGCAGTTTAACCGCTCATACTGAAAACCAGGACTCATTCACCTTAATATTGTGACCCCTAACCAAGACCAAAACATTGGCGACGTATCGATTCGAAAAATAACCCACAAGGATTTCCTTGGTATATGCAACTCACTCCTGATCAACAAATTCGTGTTTTTCTACCTTCTATGAAAAAGTAAATAGTGGTTCCACAAAGTGTTTTCAACGACAAAAAACAAAAAACAAAAAAACAAAAAACAAAAAAAAAACAAAAAAACAAACAAACAAACAAACAAAAACAACCTCATCTCGAAAAAGTGTATTTTTCAAAACGCCGTGAGTAGAACAAATATAACGCTTTCTATTGCTAAAAAGAATTGATCTAATTTATTTCTAACGTTCAATGACATTTTTATTGCCCTAGAATTGTTTCTTTACCCAAAAGCCTTTATTTTCGAACTGTTTGTGCAAACATCGTAATTTTTCATCTTTGCAAAAAGCCATATTCGGGTTACAGTACATATTTGATAAAAAAAAAAACTTTTTTTTTTTTTTTTTTTTTACTGTGACCAAAAATTTCTCTGTCGATGGGCTGAATGATTTCGTTTTTTCGGTCAAACAACTAGAAAAGGGAAAAATGCATATCACCTCTACGAAGGATTGAAACCGCATTACGAGAATTCAAAACAACAGCGCAAATACTCGACTGGATTTTTTTTTGTTACGGAAAGATTACAATTCGTTTTGTGGACGACAAAATGCTTCGTTTTTTTTTTCTCACAGAAGAGATGTCGCGAGTTTGTCTCTGATGTATCGTTATTTTCATGGAAAGTGTTCGAATGAGCTTCAATCTATGGTCCCCCCTCGCCAAACTTTCACAAGAAACACTCGTCTAGCTGTAAACACTATCAATAATTCCCCCCACTCTTTATCTGTGCCTAAACCTAAACGTAGATTCCATGAACTTAGAACTGCACGCCTGTGGAATTGTCTTCCGTTTTCCTGCTTTCCGGCTGACTACAATATGGTTGTCTTCAAGTCTAACGTAAATAAGTTCTTGATGAGCCGTTCCATATAAGTTATCAACTTTACCAAATTTTCATTACTAATGATTACTAGTAATGTCCAATTTCTACTGTACACTCTTTAACCCTTATCCTTGAGTGGCCTCTTGGCCTTGATAATGTGGTGATGCCTATGTAAAAAAAAAAAAAAAAAAAAAAAAAAAAATCCCAAAACAAACCTGAGTTATCTCGTTACCTATGCAAAGGATGTGAAGAACTCCACTGGCAGAAGGATTGTTGTTACCGGTCCCAGAAATTTAGTCAACGCAGATGCAACGGACACAAAGCCTCACATTGCAGAGCAAAAGTACCCCGCAGGAGCTACGTAAAAACAACGAGGACTCAAGCAGTGGACGAAAATTACGGAAGTACGCGATAATAAAAATGGGGAATAAGAATGTTAGACTTCAACTTGACAGTGGTTCGGATTTGTCCACCATAAACCACCATACCTGGTGCAAAATCGGAAACTGAAGATGATGAGAGCCAAGAAAGTGGATGGAAGAATATTTTTTCTCCCGACACGTAAACTGAGAGCACACACGCAGTTTAACCGTTCGTAGTGAACGTCAGGACTCTTTCACCTTAATATTGTGAACCCCTAACCAGGACCACAGCAGTATTTTAACAATATTCTAAAATATAAAGGTCTTTTTTTTTTTAATTACATTTTCACCCCAACAAGGCACATTGCCACTTTGATGTAGGGCGCTACTATCAGGGATATAAGATACAGGGGTACTATGTGGGGAGTTGGGCAGCAAGATGTCGGGTCACGTTACACTTGAACTTCTGCATGTCAGTACAGTTGGGGAAGCAGGAACCCGGAAGGGAATTCCAAAGTCTAGCAGTTCTGGGGAAGACTCTACTGGAGTAGAAGGCTCTCTTACATCTAGGGATTTCTACTGTTTAGGGGTGGGATTTAGCTGCTTGTCGGGTTTGTCAAGGGTATTTACGTCGAGTGCGTACAAGTGCTTGCAGTTTGTCGAAGCAATCACCGTTAAAGTACTTGTAGAACAGGCATAGGGATGCTACATTTCGTCGATGGGACAGAGGCTGAAGTTTAGATGACAGTTCAGGATCTATCAGGTTGGCGACTCTCTTTTGAACCCTGTCTATGAGCGAGATTCTAGTAGTAGATGCACCAGCCCAAATATAACAACAATGCTCCATACATGGGCGAACGGTGGCCTTATAAAGGTACAGGATACTTTCGGGCGTTAGTAGCGTTCTGGCACTGTAGAGAGAACTTACCTTCTTGGCAGAGGTCCTGGCAATGCTATCAATGTAATTGTTCCAACTCGTGTTTCCTGTGAACGTTAGGCCGAGGAGTTTAAAATATGTATTTTCAGATGAGTCTTTGGCCATTATTATTAGTGGTAGAGAATATTTCTTGTAATTATTGAAGGAAACAAGTTTAGTCTTGGCAGCATTGAATGTGACCATCCATCTTCTAATACAATGATTTCTTAGTATGTGAGTTTATTCATATTATTAAAAGAATCTTTAAATTTCAGTGAAATATTTTATTTTTCTGCGTTCTAAAAGGTTTTTATTTGTCTATTTATTTTTCTCTGAATTCAATCCGATCTCCTTTTTATTCTAATACACCGACACGTTTATTTATCAGCTAATAACATTTGTTTCTTTTATTCTTTTAACCCATAAACACGAAAACATTTTTATAAATATCTATCACTTTTCTTTTCCTGATTTCTTTTTCAAAATATACATTAATAGAATTATGTTTTTCTTATCCAGAAAACCATTTGAAACAAGTCTATAAAGAGCAGAATCCATTTTTATCGCTTTTATAGGAGAATTCCATTATCCGTTCTTTTATTATTGTTCGTTTTATGCAGCCTCAAATGTGCAGCAAATCCGTTTTTTTAGTGTATATCTACATGAGAGCAGCAACTAAATATCTTAAGCTGCAAAAAATGTATAAAGGGGAAATTGTATACAAATAATTAAAAAATGCAAAATAATGAAATTTAACTTTTTGGTTTTCTTTTTATCCATTTTGAGCTGAGATAGGAATTTGAGACCGGGTGGTTTCTTATCACGGATCGAATAACTTTAGTGGTGCAGTTTGTAATTGAACGGACACCTTTGGTTATTTTAGGAAATTATCAGCAAACTAAAGTACAGATCCTACGTCAAAAATGCAAGGATAAAAATCTGTCCAAGATCAGTGATGGCGATGGTGGTATTATAATGGCGATGATGGCGATGGTGGTATTATATCTATCTATCTATATAAATGGCGATGGTGGTATTATATCTATCTATCTATATAAATAATATATATATATATATATATATATATATGTAAAATTTGGTTCGTTAAAAGTGAATAAAACCATATTTCTACGTTACCAATTTAATTGAAATTTTCAGAGAATCTATATTTAAAGTCAAAGAATGTTTGTATGTTATTAAAATAATTTAACATTGCGAATTATAAAAATATTAAATTATAAATGAAAATATTTTTCGTAACTGCGAGATTGTCCCCAGTTCATTTCCGATAGAAATGAGCCTTTCACTTATTGAGATAAGTATTATTTGTATTAATTTTTATGATACTCATGCAGAGAGTGATCCGTGCTGAAATAATAACGTTATTATTTAAAAAGCCATTGTTAACATGGGGAGGGTAGGGTGTTTTGTACCTATTCTGTACTTTAACCTTACAATTGAATAAAAAAAACATATCGTAAAACTTTAATTTGGAAATACGATTTAAAAAATAGCGCGGATCACTTTCTGCATTTTTTCCTTTTATTATTCTAAATAAATAAATAAATAAATGTTTGTACACGTGACAAATTATCAATAAATGGTTTAGTTACTTTTTCTAAAAAATTATTTATGAAAAGAGTTAACGTAAATAATCTTTGTAAAAGTAAGTGCGAAAGTCCGTAGTTGTACTCCCATGCGTAATTTCTATACTTATAGGTTTTTGGAAATTTTTTTTCACTGGATTATTATTGATTGGACACTAATTAAACAGATTATTAAAAAAAAAAAATTAAAAAGAAATCATTATTTCGACATTTAAAAGTGGTGCTCACTTTTAAGTTACAACGTTCTGATAAATCAGTCACCCATTTTGTAACCAATAAAAACGCGGTATATCAAAACCATAGAAAGTAAAAATAATGAGTCTCTACCGCATTTGTAAATATATTTGTTTCTCAAAGAAAAAAAATAGATTGAACATGACTTTTTTTATTGTTTTTATGAAAATAAAGTTTCGAGTTTAAAATTTTTTTTTTTTTTTTAACTTATTTAGTTAAAAGTCAGTTTGTGGGTGTTTTTTTTTTTTTTTTTTATGAAAGGTGAGGGTTTTTTTTTGTTTTTTTTTTTTCCAAACTTTTTTTTTCCAAACTTTTGTTTTTTTTTTAAATTTTTTTTTAAGTATTATAAATTTCACTAACATAAAAACGATTCTGGTGTCTAACTCTGTCCCATTGTAAATAGGAACATGCTGGAGAAATGTTGGTGCTAATGCAGAGAGTGATCCACGCTATTTTTTAAATCATATTTCCACGTTTAATTAAAGTTTTATGATGTTTTTTTTATTCAATTGTAAGGTTAAAGTACAGAATAAGTACAAAACACCCTCCCCTCTCCATGTTAAGAATGGCTTTTTAAATAATAACATTATTATTTCAGCACGGATCACTCTCTGCATGAGTACCGAAATGTTTAATAATTTGGTATTTTTTTTAGATTAGGTTCACCTCCACAATTTTCCTTTAAATGACGAAATTTATAAGTTTTCGAGTATGCTGAATACGGAAATCGCATTGAAATTTTGCGGAAATCAGTAGTTATCAAGATATAAAAAGTTATATCATGCATTGTATTCTTTGGCGGCCATCTTTTCATGCGCGCACGCACCATAAACAAATGCACGCGCGTAAAAAAGATGGCCGACAAAGATTACAATGCATAATACAACTTTTTATAGCTTGATAACTACTTATTTCTGCAAAATTTCAATGCGATTTTCGTATTCAGCATAGTCGAAAACCATTACAAGTCGTCATTTAAAAGAAAATTGAGGAGGTGGACCTAATCTAAAAATTTACCAATAATTTTCCATCCCGTACGCCTCCCGATACATTGCTTTGTCAACATGCGACCATTTTATATCTCCCGAAGACACTTCCGTATTTAGCCAAAAAAAAAAAATGGGTGACCGATTTACCAGAACGTGGTAACTAAAAAGTGAGTACCCCTTTACAATGTTGAAATAATTTTCTTTTTTTTTTTTTTCAATTTTTTTTCTTAATCTGGTTAATGTTCAATCAATAATAATCCAGTGAAAAAATTTCAAAAAACCTGTCAGTATAGAAATTCGTATGGGGGTGATGGTTGTATAACTCCGCCACGTAAGTAAATAAATAAAAAATGTTACGTGCACATGCGTTAGCCTTGACTAGGGGGGGACTAAGGGAACGACCATTAAATAATTCTGCGGGTCGCCATGGAAATCAACGCCCAATGAGTACCAAAATAGTTTTCATGATATAAAGACATTTTTTTTCGAAAAGTGGGTGATCACTTTTCCATGTAAATTTAACTTAAAATGAGCACCCACTTTCTGGCCACCCGGGGAAGGGGCATTTATTTTCGTGTTTATTGGCTTAAAGGTTTTTTGACAAGGCAGTTTGGTACGCGAGTGCATATTTAACAGTTTTCGTTTATGCTCACCCGTAGCATAAACAAAGGCTACGTCTGTGAAATGGAAAATAGTCCCATAGTTCAGGGGTTATTGCCATGCAAAAGAAATCAAACAAAAAACTTTTTAGCCAAGAAACACAGAGAAAAAAAAACAAAAAAAACATAGCATCCATTTTTTTTCTATCGAATTCATTTGCTGTTTTTATTGAAAACTATTTTCTCCCGGATTTTTGATATAATTTTCCATTAAGGGCCGTGCGTCTCACGTTCGTAAATAACAACATTTTTTTTTGTAAACTTCGGTGTGCTAAAAACGAATCTGCAAACCGTTTCCGTTGCAAAAAAATAGTTTTTATGATATGAAGAAATTACTTTTTCGAAAAGTGGGCGATCACTTTTCCATGTAAATTTAACTTAAAATGAGCACCCACTTTCTGGCCACCTGAGAGAGGGGGGATTTTTCCCCATGTTTATTGGCTAAACAGCTTTCGTTTATGCTCACGCATAGCGTAAACGAAGGCTACGGCTGTGAAATGGAAAATAGTCCCAGAGTTCAGAGATTATTACCATGCAAAAGAAATCAAACAAAAAGCTTTTTAGCCAAGAAACACACAGAAAAATGCCCCTCTCTCAGGTGGCCAGAAAGTGGGTGCTCATTCTAGGTTAAATTTACATTGAAAAGTGATCACCCACTTTTCGAAAAAGTAATTTCATAAATATCATGAAAACTTTCTTTTTGCTACGGAAACGGTTTGCAGATTCGTTTTTAGCACACCAAAATCTACAATAAAATATTTCGTCATATACGAACGTGAAACTAATACCAGATTTTTTGGAGCAGATTTGCCGTTTAGTTGTACAAATCTCCTCAAACCAGGTAATCACTAAAAGGGACTTTTAAAAGTCGTCACCTGTATCGAGCAAAAGTTTAAAACCACCGATTATATGCCAGCCTACGTCATGATAACATATATTGAGTGAGTTCCTAACAGTATTTTGTATAGTTTTTTGGTTTAAACTCATTTTCCCAAAATTTCCCCAAACTTAACGTGTTCGATACAGTCTGCCGCCATTTGTATTTTTCAGATATACTGATAAACATTGGATGTTTTTGAACCGATTATACATTACATAAAAACACTAAAATCTTATCCAGTTAGGTAGAACATTTACTTTTCTTGCCTTTGATAACATTTATTTGTTATATATTTATTTTTTGACAACTTTTTTGTATCTGTGTTTAGTAATATGAACCCTTTTCATTTAATGTAACGTTTAGTCGGCTTGAAAAACAGTGTTTATCGGTGTATTTGAAAGCTACAAATGGTGGTGGACACTGTTGATTACTTTAAGTTAGAGAAAGTGAGTTAAAACTAAAAAACTATACAAAATACTGCCAGAAACCCACCGATTATGCCAGCCTATGTCATGGTAACATATATTTGTGGGGTTTCAGACACTGTTTTGTATAGTTTTTAGTTTTCAACTTACTTTCCCAACTTAACGTATTCAACAGAGTCTGCGACCATTTGTTTTTCGAGCCGATTAAACTTTTACATTACATAAAAACACTAAACAATTATCCAGTTAGGTAGAAACGTAACTTACCTTACCTTTGCTTTCATTTATTTGTTTTTTGACAACTTTTTCGAATCTGTGTACAGTACCCCCCCCCCATCAACCAAATATTAATTACTAACTCACATTTTTGTATACAGAAAACAACAACAACAAAAAAAAACATTTAGCGTTTCAACATTTTTGCTACGTTCGGCTTTATCCACTGATTGTTGGTTGAGTCCAAACCATGAATGATTGACAGAAACTCCTGAGGATCCAGATCAAATTTTGCGAGAGTACCATTTTTTTTTCATTTTCGCCTTCTTTTTCACTTTTTGGAGTGGATTTCTGTACTAAGAATATAAGAAACATGCATTTTTCTCTTTTTATTAAATTTTTACATTACACCAAATTGAGCCACTGCAACGCGTGGCAGGTTACCGCTAGTATATATATATATATATATATATATATATATATATATATATATATATATATGGATGACTATAATGCTCTTTATCTTAGGGGGAGCATATTGGGAAGTGATGTACAAATTACCATTAGCGTATAAAGCGATGCTATTTATGCAAACAAATTGAGTTTAGGTATTTGGACGATTTGATAAGATTTTTAATTCACTACCCATATAGCAGCAGCCATATAGCGCAACGATTAGAAACTCTGATAGTCGTTTGGGCGATCAGGTTTCAATCTTGGCTTGAGGGAGTTGCTTGTCCAGCCGCATTGATGAGCTGTGAAACAGTGAAATAGAACGGAATGTGGATGACTATATATATATAATGTTAATTCGCTTCAACCGTTATCATTCTTAACATCCCCTAAAATAAAAATGGAATATTCCAAATCTCACCAACCGTCATTATACTGAATTCCTTTAGCATGAAAATGAATTATCCTAAAATGCTCAATAAACAATTGTTTCAAATGGATAAGTTATCACCAATTGATGTCTAGTTGGTACAGATCACAATCCTAATAAGTTATTTATTGCCAGTGTTTGGTGGGTGCAGATCACAATATTAATAAGTTATTTATCATCAGTCAGTGCATGGTGGGTACAGGTCACAATACTAATAAGTTATTTATCGCCAGCCAGTGTGTCGTGGGTGCAGATCACAATACTAATAAGTTAGTTATCGCACGCCAGTCTCTTGTTGATTCAGATCACAATACAAAGTTACTTATTTCCAGCCAGTGTACGGTGGATAAATATTACATTACTAATAAGTTATTTATCACCAACCAGTATATGGTGGGTGTACGTAACACTGCTAATAAGTTATTATAGCCAGCCCGTGTTCGGTGGTTACAAGTTGCAATATGTTAGTTATCGCCAGCCAGTGTCTGGTCGGTGCAGATCAAAATACTAATTTTATTTATTGCCAGCCAGTGTCTTAGTTTAATTTCTTGTAATAATATATCTCAAGCAGTTATCCATATTTGTCTATAAAAATACTTTTTAATTTACGGTCTGATCGGAACTAATATTACACTGATTATTCTGTTGAAGGACATTCTATTGTTTGCTTATGTGATGATATTTTCAACTCCCGTGGAATTTCTGCTAGCTTCTTTTATTATTATTATTATTATTATTATTATTATTATTATTATTATTATTATTCCTCCTTCTCCCCTTCCTTCTCTTTGGACTTTGTAATAATTTTTTATTTAATTGAACTTTGTCGGGCGTTTCCCGGGAAAACTATAAAATACTGATTCATAAAAAAATAAATATAAAAAGTAGAGTATTAATTCCCCAAAAAATAGTTTTACCTAAACAGAAATCAAATAAATGCAATGGAATAAATTATTTTTTCGTTTTCAGAATTTTTCAAAATTCATTATTATGCGAACGTCAAAACGTATGAAAGGAAATGTCGCTATGTGTGAATGCCTGTGACCATCTGTTCATTAAAGCATAACCCAAAAGTTTTAGAGAAAGTTTAAGCATCAGAAATTCAGAATGTACGAATATTTCCTACTTAATCTGCGAAGAGTAAACCTGATATTTTAATTTAAAAACTATTATACTATGTACACAAGGACAAAGTGAAATAAATAATTAAACGAACTTCCCTTCCATTTAGAAAGGATTCGGTGTAAGTGGTGGCGATAAATATTAAAACCTATTGACAACATTTAAAAACAAACGCAGAAATATCTGAGTACAGGGCCTCTACTCGCTTTCTGTCCTTTTGCATAAAACGAAATTATACTAAATATAACCCACATTGCTCATCTTTACGCTTAGTTTTATTTAAAAATTTATAATAATTCGTTGATTAAAAAATTATTTTAGTCCGCTTATCAATATCTAAAGGCTACTCAAGGATAATTGTTATTGAGTTTGTCATTTGTTCCTGACTTTATTTGCTATTTGCAAAAACTTGTGGGAACCAAGCTTCTGTTCAGCTACTCTAGATTTAATGGATTGAGTATATAATTCTTTCACATTTTCTAGATATCTTTTACAGTGGTTGTTTGCAGTTTAAAATTTTGTGTTTGTTTCAAAACACCTATTTTATTGAAAGCAATTAAAATAGTGGTTTCTGTGATCAATGACAATGCCAAATTCTAGGGTGTGGCACAGTTGGCAGTTTGATTTCTGTTGGAATTTCTTGGAAAATATGAAGTTCTCTATATCAACTATTAACCAATCAGTTGAATCGGATGCGATACAGGACACATTTTTTAAAACTTAAAATGCAGAGAAATTTCTGATGAGGAAGATCTAAGGCTGTTCATGTGTAAGGGAAAAATTATCAATCTTGTTTGAGTGGACGAGCCATTCAACATTATGAACATCGGAATCTCCACAGATATTGGCTGAAGCGCAGAAAGGTGCGAAGACACGATATGATCAAATTTCTCAGAGATACCCTTGAAGATAATAACTCCATCATTGTATGAGCGATAAAAGGCAAATATGAATAATGTGCTTTAAGTGCTACTTGGAAACACATATAGGACAGTTAAGGGTCTTCTTTGGCGATATCTCTGCCATATGGAAAGCTATCCTTAATGTATGTACAAATTCCATGTCCATTACGAGTTTGAGGGTCATCTACAGAAACAGACGGACCAATGTCAGTTTCACCAGAACCAACAGGTCGTGTTTGATCTCCTTTAAACGGATTCCAACTTTTAGAGGTTGATACATAGACCCTTAATTTTAAAATGGAGACATTGAAGTGGGAGTGAAGATGTGTTTTTGAGTTTAAGCTTATGTTGTGTTTTGTGACATCATGTTGGGATTGGAAGATTTGTGGTAAAGGTAAGAAAAGGAGTTAGAAGAAGGATGCAGACAGTGAGTAAAAAGAACAAATTTATTTTAAAAACAATTAAATAAAGAAAAGTCGTAGCAATTCTTACTAACATGGCATCAAAATATCCCACCAGAAATTGGTGTATGGTCAAAATTCCATTCATCAAATAACAACAAAAATGAGATTACTTGCACGGCAATCGAGAAGGCTAACACACTTGTCAATCTGTTTGATCTGAAAATCACCTCTTCTCAAGTGCATGATATCATACAAAACCTAGACACCTCCAAAGTATGTGGACCTGATCTCATCCCGGCTGTAGTATTAAAAAAATTCTCTGCTGAGGTTGCTCCAGTTCTATCCAAACTTTTCAACAAATGCCTTAAAGAATCTCGCTTTCTTGACTGCTGGAAAACTGCTTCTGTGGTGCCAGTTTACAAAAATTCTGGCGAAAGGACTAACCCATTAAATTTTCGCCTTATTAGCCTCCTCTCTCTTTTTGCCCAGATATTTGAGTCCACAATCAAGCTGTAGTCTACCATCTTACAGCTGCTAAACTTCTGTCCGACCAACAATATGGATTTAGGCAAGCCCGTTCTACTGCAAATATTCTAATTGTAATCTATTTACCATACACTGGATAAGGCAGGGAAAGGTAGGGCAGTAGCCCTAGATATATCTCAGACTTTTGACAGGGCATGTCACGAGAGATCATATGGTATTACTGGACGAATACTTAACATAATTAAATCCTTTTTAAGTAAGAGAAGAATCCAGGTTGTCCTCGATGGGCATATGTCAAAACAATTTGATATAAATGCGGGTGTACCTCAAAGATCGATCCTTGGACCTTTATTGTTTCTGATATATATAAATGACCTCTTTGATAAAATAGTCTTTGAGAAGGGTAGATTTGCAGATGAAACCACGCTCTATGCTCAGCACAAGGGGGAAAACGAATGAACACATATCTAAAGCAATGGCGGAAACCTTAGACGAAGACCATACCATTAAAATACTGAAGTCTGTAGTGGAATGGGGACAAAAATATATGATAATATTCTATGCTGCCAAAACTAAGCTTCTTTCCTTCAATAATTACAAGAAACCTTCTCAACCACTAATAGCTATGGCCAATGATACATTACTTGAAAGTACTTCGTTCAAACTCTTTGGCTTACCATTCACAAGTAACATGAGCTGGAACAGATACATCGAGGGCATTGCCACGTTTGCTGTAAGAAAGGTGGGTTATCTCTACCGTGCTAAAAAGTTACTTATGCCTGAAAGATATCCTGTACCTTTACAAGGCCACCATTCGGCCATGTATCCATGTATGGGGTACTGTTGTTAAAATTGGGCTGGTGAATCTGCTACTAGTCTCTCACTCCTGGATAGGGCTCAGAAGAGAGGCACCAACTTAATAGGTCCCGAACTGTCAGCTAGGCTTCAGCCTCTCTCCAACCGACAAAGTGTTGCATCCCTCTGCCTGTTTTACAAGTATTTTAATGGTATATGCTCTAGTGAACTACAACCCCTTGTACCCCCTTTGACATAAATACCCACAATAAACCCGACAAGCAACAAAATCCCACCCTAAACAGTAGAGACCCCAAGATGCTAGAAAGCATCTAATAGTTTTTCCCCCAGAACTGCTGGACTTTGGAATTCCCTTCCGAGTTACTGCTTCTCCGACTGTACTGACATGCAGAAGTTCAAGTATAATGTAAACAGACATCTTGCTGCGAAATTCCCGTCATAGTATCCTGCAATGTCACAGATATTAGCCTCATACATCAAAATGCCATCGTTCCTTGTTTGAGGTGAAAATGTAAAAAAACAAACAAACAAACAAACAAACAAAACAAAACAAACCAAAAAAAACAAAAACAATACAGCAGTCCCGATATTGCACACCTGTTGATAATCATCCCAACGAGTCTTTTCTATTAGAAGATAATCAGCCCAAGGAGTCTTTTCTATTAGAAGATAATCATCCCAAGGAGTCTTTTCTATTAGAAGATAATCAGCCCAAGGAAAATGTTTCATTCCAGAATCCTCAGTGACATAGCAACAAGAAAGGAAAGAGAATCACTCGTCAGCTCCAGATACTACTTATGCTAAACTAATGACCGAATGGAAACTGTTTTCTTCCCTCTTTATCAAAAACATTCTTTATGGAAAACGAGGATCGAGGAAAGAAAGAGTTACGCGACTTTCGAAAATGTGATTTTTGCTCTCCGTTAGTTTGCTTTAACGTAAAGATAGTAGGAGAAAATCTCAACTATATACTTAGTATGAGTTTTTCTAAAGAATTTGGAGATATGTTATTGTTCTATAGGCTAGCACGTGAAGCAAATAAGAAGGGGGTGATCTTCCCCGTTTCCTTCCTCTTTTATTTCATCTCTACTGAACTGCTTCTTTAAAACCAGAAAAAATGGCATTTAAATACATCTAAGTTTAAAGAAACCCGTTTTGATAAAAAAAAACAACCTTTTTCATAACTGAAAATAAATTTTTAAATGGCCCAAAAAGGCATAGACTAATTGTGATAAAATAAGAAAACGAAATATACAACTTTTAAAAAATATACTAATATGGAAATGCAAAAGAACATCAGGAATGAGAGAGAGAGAGAGAGAGAGAGAGAGAGAGAGAGAGAGAGAGAGAGAGAGAGAGAGAGAAATGATTACTTATCGTCATATATATATAGAAAGATTTGCCTATGTTTGCCAACAACGAACACTGGCCATCAATTTAACGGAAGAAGGATTTAAGCCGAACGAGGGGAGTAGAGGGTGGAATCTTCTTTTTTTTTTAAATATTGTTTTTATTTTACTTATAACTATTTACAAGGTGGAACAATGAAATTGTTGCCCCAGAAAAGACGACATGATTCCATTGTCTTTTAAAAAACTGGTTTTCTTTTTTGTGGAAGACCATTTACTAGTTTGCCAATTGTGTACAAATCTCAAGAGCGATAGGAACCTTCTATCATGTCTGAAAGTGACACAATGTTCAACAAGCAAGATCGGAGATGCGCCGCTGTATAACTCATGCTCTTAAACGATTTAAGTTATGAAAACAGGACCATTGGCAGCACCCTGAAAATGCAAATCCGGATAACAGGATGTACCTAGCGTGATGAAAAGAAAGTTTCTGACCATGGTTATGGTATTTGGTGTGGTTTCCAGTTAGGGCCACATCATACCATCTTACGCTTGAAAGTCAACGCAAAAGTGTACCTGGATGTGCTGAAGAGTGATCCTCTGGTGCAATCAGGTGGCCACTGGCAGACCCTGGCTGTGGCAACAGGACTCAGCTCCAGATAGTCCAAAGAGACCCAGGTTTGACTTCAGAGGGAGTGCTACGACTTTGTACCCTTCTCTCATTGGATCCTCTCCGTCTTCGACCCGAACCTGCGGGACTATTTCGTTTGGTCATATGGCAAGAACATCACCAATATGACCTCCCACAACACCAAAGCCAGCCTGATTGCCGCCATCTGATGAGTATTTGCTGAGCTCCTGCCGGCACTTGTGGAAAAGGCATGTTCCAAGTTCCGGACACGTATCGAGGCGGTGATTGAAGCTAAAGGCGGCTACATTGAATATATGTCAGCTTTACTACATAATCAAGTTACTTGAATTGATTTTTTCAATAAAAGTTTTCAAATAAAACTGCAGTGTCGTTTTTTTATGGGGACAATTTTATTGTATCAGCCTGCAATATTCAAGATCTGAAATATGTCATTTAAAAATATGTCATTTAAAAATATGTCATTTAAAAATATGTCATTTAAAAATATGTCCGTCAATAAGAAGCGGGTTTTGATTTAAAGAGTTTAGGATTAAATTCTATACATACAAACATGTAAATGCATAACATTACTCATTAAGTGGCGAACATTATATATACATGGCGCCACTAATAAAAACCCACACAATTTGTATAAAGTACTAACCTTAAAACGACACATATCAAAAGTTAATCTCAATCGGATTATTACTTTACAAATTATAGTTATGAATGAAGTCAATGTGGCAAATTTTCAAAACAATAGAAAAATCTGATGGGGAAAAATACTGTTCAAGCAAAGCAATTATTTGCTCAGTGTTTTTCTAAGTCTGTTCCATCGGTTAATGACGCTAAATGCTTAGATCGCCTAAATTCAGCAATTATCATAAAACATTCAACACACTCGTTTTGGTCTACTATAAATTGAAGCTGTGTGAGGCAATAAATTGGAGATGTCAGAAGGTAGTGTATTCACCGTTTTGTATAAACGTTTGTCCATAAGAGAACCGAGTTTGCTCACAATCAATCAAAAACAGCAATGGATCGACGATTCAGAATGTTGTTTGCAACTATTTTGATACAGCAAAAAAGAGTTTTTGCATCAATATGTGACAATGGATCGATGCACCATTTTACTTAGAGTCAAATCAATAGCTAAGTGGATGGCAGCAGATGAAAGCCGTTCAAAGCGATTAAAAGACACAAACATCAGCAGGTAAGGTTTTGGGCTCTGTATTTTGGGATATGCAAGGTATTTTGTTCATCGATTATCCTGAGAGAAAAAGAACCATCAATAAATAGTATTATATAGCATTATTACTGCGGTTAAAGGAAGAAATCGTAAAGAAAACGTCACAAATGAAGAAAAAGTACTTGTTCACCAAGCCAATGCAATGTTGACGGCAACACCTGCTGAATTGCTTTCACGCGTACTCTATTTTGCCTACCTGACTCCCAAAAACCTCGATCTGTTTGCAGACTAAAAAAATGCTTCAGGTAAGAAATTTAATTCCCACAAAGAAGTTAAGGAAAATGAGACGTACTTAAAGCCAAAGACAAATAGTTCAACGAAAACTGCATCGAATTGTCAAAGAACCACTAGAAAGAATGAATAAAGTCGGAATTTGCCTAAAAGTTGTTTTATTAGACAGCCACTGGACTTAACTGATTGAACTAAGCATTGGCCAGGAAAGTAGTCTTTCAACCTTGAACTCTAAGTAATTTCATTTGCAATTTTAAAGAGAAGAAAATGTGGGCGTTATTCGTTATTTATGGTTGACTGGCACGAACACAGACTTTACGATATTAATATAAAATAGCAATCAGCAAAAAGAGTATAAATTTTAAGCAATAATTTCGCAAACCGTATAATCGTGTTGTGTAATTAGCCAAAAGAAATAATTTCTAGTGAGTAATCATTTAAGAAAAGGAAAATCGAATGTAACTTTAAGTAAAACTTAAATTACGTAAATTTAGTATTATATTAAACAGACCGTCAAAAATGTTATTTCAAACTTACGTACAAAATAAGAACGAAATGTTATTTTAAAATTAAGCAAGAGAGACCAACAAAAATGCTATTTCAAACTAAAGCGTGACAGATCGACGAAAATGTTATTTCAAACTTAAGCACGGTATAAAATCGACAGACAGAGCCCATCTGTAAGATGCGAGGATGCATCTCAAAA
Source organism: Euprymna scolopes (assembly GCF_053919585.1). Classification (NCBI taxonomy): domain Eukaryota; kingdom Metazoa; phylum Mollusca; class Cephalopoda; order Sepiida; family Sepiolidae; genus Euprymna; species Euprymna scolopes. The sequence goes on from NC_136504.1 coordinate 80,139,765, forward strand.
GAAATCTTCATATTCTATTCTAGGAATCTTTCTGATGCAACTGATATTGCTTTGATGTTGTTACTAAGTGTGAGGCAACCACTTCTAAAATTGGAAACGATCTTTCTCCCCACCCCTCTTTTTTTTCTTCTTATTTTTATCAACAACGCCAGGCTTTCTTTTCACATTAGGTTTTCCCTGTCTGTTGGCGATTAGGATTACATCAACAATTGCTCAGCAGATAACAAAAACAAAAACAAAAAATGGCATTAAAATTAATCACTGTGTACGAGTTACCACTAACGGTGTTGCCTGGGAATCTACCGACGGAATGAAAACCATGTACGTTTTTGCTTTTGGGATTGAACCCCATGTAACTGTCTGTATTCTTAAGTTTTGCAATTTCTTCAATAAAGTAAACTGTTGCCTTTACTGTTTATTGAAGACCGGTGTGAATGCGAACCCCACAATATTCTTGTGAAAGCTCCCTCATAAAAACATAAAACCTAATTATCTCCATGCAACTCATGTCCTCAGGCCGCATTGACTATGTTTCACTTCCAGACATCAGCACACTGCTTACACATGCTTGATAGATCATTCTCTTGGGTTAACTGTGCTACAAATCTGCTACTCCGGTCGATATTAACCCTTGCAACCACACCAATGCCGCTCAAATCTTCAAATACTTATCTGCAAGTGTTTACATTTTAAAACTATCACATGACTTAAATCAACCAATGGAGCGACAGACATGAAAGCAATCATTCAAAACTAGCCAAAAGATCGTTTACCCATTATTATTTTCAAACAAAATTAAATTGACTTTTGAATCCGTTAAAAGCAACCAATTTTACAAACTTTATTTTATACTGATGATACAGGACCATTTAAAAATAAATTCTGAAAAAATTAATATTTTGAAACATGGCAGAAATCATAAGTCTAAGACGTCACATCAAAGCTATAATTATTTTGTTAAAGTATTGTTTTAAGATCGATTTATAAGAAAATCTAAATAGCTCAGTTTGGAGAACATCAGACTGAAGATCTCAGGGTTTCGATTTTGAGTTCCGGTAATAGCATTCGCTTTATTTGTTGAGAATTTATGATTTAGTCACACAATGTCTCCTATTTCTAAAATGTAAGTGGTAGACACACAACACACGCACACAGAAGATACCCTTATATTATTAGCGGACAATAACGGCAAGAATAACGCCATTAGAGCATAGAAAAAACAAGTACTGATGTGGTTGCAAGAGTTAAATATTGGATGGACTAGCAGTGTTAGCACAGTTAACCCAAGTACGCAGCATGTTGATGCATGAAAGTGACACCTGATCAATGCGAGTTGAAGGCATGAGTTGCATGGAGAGTATTGATATGAGAAAGATACGAAGAATGTGTAGTGTGAATCTTAGAGCTTATGACGTCAGAGAACAATTAAATTTAAACAGTATCGGGAGATGTTTCAGAACATAAGATTTTAATTGCATAGCTACATTTAAAGAATGTTTGAGGATTATAGATAACGAACTGTCGAGGTAGCGGGGTCAGTTGTCAGAAAGAGGTCAATATAGGAGGGCATGATAAGGATTGAAAGAAAAGGCAAATAAAGAAATGGTTAGTTTGGAAGCTAATTTGAAGGAACCATCCAACACATGCGAGCAAGTAAAACGGACGTTAAACCCAACATGATGATGCTAAATAGTTATGCAAATGCTTGGCGTGCTCCCTGGCCTTGGTAATGGCATTTTGCACGAAGATAACGCCTTTGAATAATGACAAGAACTACGTCGGCGATTAATATTTTTTTTATATAAAAGTTACATTATAGGAAGGAAAAAAACCTTGTTAAAAGGACGTGCATATTGAACTGGATAGAAATAAAACCTTTAAGGAACAAACTTTTAAGTCACCAACAAATGCTATCTTAACATGAATACTTTTGTAAATGAAAAATCAGGGAAGGCATAATTAAATAAAAAAATATTTATATAAGTTCACAAAAAATAAAACTTATTTTTAAGCCGAAATTTTCATTTGGGAAAGTTTTTTTGGGGTAGGAAAATGTTCAGTGAATATTAGACACGAAAGCTAAAGATGTGTATGTCTGCATATTTGTTAGTGTGAAGATGCATGTGTGAGTATAAGGCAGCGTGACGTGTAAGTATGCGTTGGTTTAGATGATGTAATCGTATGTGAGTTTTGAAGTGTTCTTTTTCTTTTTGCCTCCCCCCCCCCGGTGAAATACACGAGAATGTGTGCTGAGCATACGTTCGTGGATCCTTCAAGGATCACCAGATGTGATCTCTGGAGAACTCATTTTGTTGACTATTGTTTTAGTAAGTTTTTTAATTTGACGCATGAGTTTTAAAACAATTTTCATTGGTTAAAAAATAATGGAGTTAACTCCTCCCTATGTAAATTCTAACTTGCTATAAAACTTCTCAAATGCATTTGTGATGGTAGGCTGTATAAAAGTGTAAACAGCGAACTGTACCTTTTTGAATAGGATTTTTTTCGATTATCGATTTTAGATACTTATATGAGGTATTCCGATACAACCCCCATGCAAGAACACTCCCAGACACATAAAGTACATTTGTGTTAAATTTTGTAAAAAATCAACCTTGCCATTATGGAGTCCACAGGGAACTCTCTCTCTCTCTCTCTCACTCTCTCACTCTCTCTCTCTCTCACTCTCTCTCTCTCTCACACACACAAACACACACACAAACAATCTCAACCAGAATTTACTTACATTGGGCGGCCATGTTATAATCAGCTGGGAAGTAGTCCTACGATGTTGTTTTCCATAAACTGGTAGTTTTACAGAATAAATTTTGCTCATGGAAGTTTGTTTGTTTTTAAGCAGAAAAAGAAAGGGAAATTATTGACAGTGATTGTAGCCAAACGAGGTTTTTGTCAATATTTTGCAGGAGTGACCATAGATTGAAGCTCAGTCGAGCCCCTGCCATTAAAATAAACACAGAAAAACCAGCAACATTTCTTCTGTGAAAAAGAGATAGTAGGGAGGAGAAAAGACATCGTTCACTAGATTTCGAAGTTGTGTGGAAATTTTTAATAAAGAAATAGTTTTTATTTATTTTTTCAGCATCTCAGCTTTTGGGTCAGGGAACGCATTCCTTGACCGGCAGGTCACTTCTATTATCATCAGCAGCAAGCCCCACTCCTACCCTCTGCGAGGGGAAGGAGGAGGAGGACGATGGGCCTTTCGCCCTTTTTCGTCAGTTCGAATCTAGCCGGCCGACAAGAAGGACGCTATTCGTTCTCCGTCAAGAAGGGTCTTTGACGTTAAAATTAATTTTCCTAAATTTTCTCCTTTAGAGAAAGACGTTTGTTTAGAACTCCTTTGGGAGGTACTAAACTTTTAACGTAAATTTATTCCCAGTCATTAAAAGACAACTAGTTTCTTACGACTGGAAAATTAGTACCAGTTATTAAAAGGCAAACAAGAGTCTTACAACTGGTACAATTAATCAAAGGATTAACGAAAGAAACCGCCTTATTTGAAGAGTTCTCTATTGTAAAGAACAAAATTAATTTCGCCGACGACACGAGCAGATTATCGGCACATGTGACCACCGGGAAGGATTATTCAACCCAAGTTTCCTTCACGAAAGAAAAAATATTCCTTTAATACCAAAGTTTAACTCGTGAATCATTCTATTTGTAAGCATAAAGCATACCAAAGCGGCTTTATGGTCTTCTCTCCCCTTTGAATTAAAAGGCACAAGAGACTTAACAAAGGAAGTTACTTCTTTCTCCTTTTCGGAAAAGAAAAGAAAAAAAGGAACATTTTGTCAAAGAAACTTTTTGTTTGCGATTCCTGTTGGAAAAGAAAAAAAAAACATCTTGTGGAAGAAGGACTGAACATTTTGTTAAAAGAACTGAATTCAAAACAAGTACTGTTTTCCGTTTTTTATATGTTCTTTTCTTCCAGCCTTTCTTGCAAGTAAGGATTGACGCCTTTTAAGTATTTTTTTATATGTATTTAAATGTTTCTTAAGGGTTTTTTTTTTAATCCCAGCCTTGGGAAATAAAGGCAGTTGATAACATTTTGTTTTAATAAACTTGGATCATTTTAAACTTATTCGGATCTGTATTTCTTTTGCTCATTTCCTCTAGTTACTCTTTCCAAGAAATTTGCCATAAATGCTTTTCACCTTTTTTTCTTTCCTTTGTTACCATGAAAAGCGGATTTTGGTGACGCACCCAAAAATTTCCTCAGTTGGTTTAGTACGCTGTCAAGGCAGGAAAGAGTGCTTCGAGCTACATCTCCCCAGATATGGCAACAGTCTGTTTCAAATGTTCTGCGCTCTTGCTGTATTTGGCGTTAACATGACTTAATCAAGAGACTTATAAAACAAGTAAAAATTACCGTGAACATTAATATATGTATTGGAACACAGTCGTGTAATAATAATATGTACAAAACATAAAGCCGCGTTGCTATTGCTTTATAAAAGTTTTATCTTCTCTTTTTTTTCTAAACAGTTACCCCCTTTCTTCATAATTATGATGAATTAGCTTCCTTTAATTCACAAATATTCCAGTTTGATTAGTCAAGACAATTCTTCTTGACTAATCAACAAACACCTAATTTTGGCGAGTAAGATGTAAAAATGTTTTGTTCGTCCTCGTTTGAATGTGATCCCCATTCAGCCAACACGCAAGGAAATGTTTCCTTAATTTGAATGCGATAACTTGAATAAGAACAATTCCGAGAATTGTCGATTGTTTTTGACGGTAAATAACTTGCTTTTTTTTATTTACTAACATGGGTGCCCGGCGTTGCCCGGGTGTTTGGAGGTGTGTGTTGAGCAAAAAAAAGTGGTAGTAGGAAGGCAGGCTCGAACACGTACCACGAATGATGAAAAAAAATAAAAACGGAAAAACGTGACATCTTTGCTGTTACGACCACGGCCAAACCAGAAGTGACGTAGGTTTAAATTAAGGCTAGGCAATCGAAAAGAAGGGATGACTTACGAGAATATCGGCGAAAAAAGCGACCCCTCCCTGTAGAAAAGTGCCCAGTTGAGAGTGAAGAAATTAATGTTTTTAGCCAATGTTTTGGTATTTGACGTCTGAAGAGTGTATCTTCAAAACGTTACTAATCTTGTGAAAATCCGTCGCCTCTGTCGAAAGTTTTAGGCAGACATGCAAACATACATACATACATTCATATATTGTTAGCTCAAATTTTCGACCCAAACCGATTAAAAAGCTTGCCCTATCTCTGAATACCCTAAATAAATTTCAAATGTTTAGACCAGAAATTGTCTGAGTAATTTGGTAGAGACCGTAGAGGTCAAATATTTTTTAACTTTGACCCCTTTTATGACCCCTTAACATTTATTGTTTTGGGCTCAAATCGAGTTATTAAGTTCGATCCAAGGAACCTATATATAAAATTTCAAGTGGTTAGACCCCAAATTGTCGGAGGAGTTTGGTAGAGTTCTCAAAAGTCAAATCGTATAACTTTGACTCCTTAATCGCCAAATTTCTGGCCGAAAACCAATCACATAGATTTTCCCAATTCTCAGTACCCTATATATTAAATTTCGAGTCTGTAGACTAAAAATTGACATATTTATTGCGTAGGGAAATGTACACACACAGACAGAAATACAGACAGACATATACAAAGACATGTTCACTTTTATAGATATACTAGCATGGGTGCCCGGCGTTGCCCGGGTGTTTGGAGGTGTATGCTGAGCAAAAAAAAATGGTCAATTTATATCTGTATATCAAATTTCGAGCCTGTAGACTAAAAATTGAGAGTGTTATTGCGTAAGGAAATGTACACACACACACACACACACGTTCACTTTTATAGATATACTAGCATGGGTGCCAGGCGTTGCCCGGGTTTTTGGAGGTGTATGCTGAGCAAAAAAAGAAAAGGTCATTTTTTTTTAACTTTGACCCCTATTATATGACGCCTTAAAATTTATTGTTTTGGGCTCAAATCGAGTTATTAAGTTAGATCCATGTCCAAGGAATCTATATCTAAAATGTCAAGTGTTTAGACCCCAAAATTGTCGGAGGAGTTTGGTAGAGTTCTCAAAGGTCAAATCGTTGAACTTTAACACCTAAACAGTCAAATTTCTGGCCGAAAACCGATCACATAGATTTTTGCCAAATCTCAGTACCCTGTATATCAAATTTCGAATCTGTAGACTAAAAATTGAGAGAGTTTATTGCGTAGGGAAATGTACACACACACACACACACACACACACACACACACACACACACACACACACACACACACACACACGTTCACTTTTATAGATAGATAGATAGATAGATAGATAGATAGCTCAACTTCTTATAAGTCGCAAATACAAAGACATTTCTGTATTATTATTTAAGTTAACAATATTAATATATATATATTATCCTTTATGTTATCTGTGACTTCTGAACTCTTTCGTTCAGCATTTTTTCGAATTCGGCAAGCAACAACTGAACCGTTCTCTTGTTTGGAAAGCCAAGTTGAAGAATTGGTCTGATGCCATATTTGGTTGAAAATCTTTGGAACACTTTTTGTAATTTTATTTCCTGGATTTTAATTTTCTTCTTAATCTTTTTATTTTCCTGTTTTCGCGTTTTTTCGTTTCTATCTGTCTCACTAATAACTAGCAAAAATTTTATTTTTTTTATAAAAAAAAATTCACTTGAGGCGACTATTTTTATTTGTTAACCAATCATAGATCGTTTCCATTTTTCTACTCTTTTGTAATTGACCAGTTAAAGTTTCCGTTTCTTGCATCTATGAAGGTCTTCAGTCAAGCAACAATATAGAAACTTGATCTACCCTTTTATTTTGAACAGCAGATGTGAGCTTGGTACACCTGATAAGTTTTTAAAATTGTAAAACTGCGTTTGTTATCTATACCAGTTAAAAAGAAACTGTTTTGAACAATCGATTTTAAATTGTAAATGAAAGAAAAATAACTGTTTTGATTTAAGTTATGCAGGATGATATGCTTGTTATTTCAATACAGAAATGATATTTGTCTCCACCTCTCACTCAAATGACTGTTAACTACTTCCTTTTAATAATTTGTTCTTTAATTAATTTCACTTAACCAACTAATATTGTACGAGTAAAACATCTAATCGTTTTATATATGTGTAGAATAAAAGTATATGACTTGACGACTTATCACAACTTTCAAGTGGTGAGCATATTGAAAAGTTAAAGTATCCATATAATATTGAATTTCTCATACGTTTCTTTCCATTAAGGCCACTCATTATCATTGGCTTAAAGAGTTTCTTAACTTCTTGCACTAGAACATGCACTTCTCAAGTAATTACAATTCCATGTGTTTACTACTGGAACTTTGTTACGTGGTATGCTTTTCTCTGGCGATACCGTATTCAACACAACTAGATCTTCATAGTGTAGCAGACTTTTTCCAAACAGAGCCATTTTCAATACTGATCTTTATCACTCAATGATAACTTCTAGTGTTGAAACATATTCTATTAAGTTTCCTTGAAGTTGTCTTTTGTGATTATACGCGGTCGATATGTATACATGCTTCTGTTTCAGCACGTATTTGTTTTTCCTCATACTTAGGCTTTACATATGAACAAGGCCGATAGCCATTAGTCGCGTGCTCTTGTGTAATGAATGAATGCGTGAATGTAAGATTGACATGAAATTCTTAAAGATAAACTAAAATGCCCGAAAAATGGGCTGAAATGACTTAAATAAATAAAAAGTAAATGTCTTAGAATGACTTTAATGAACTTAAGAATGAATTGAATAACCTTAATAATGATTTGAATGCTTAAAAAATAACTGGAATCCTTCAAAAACAACTTGAATGATCTGGAGAATGATATGAATGGCTTTGAGACTGACTGGTTGTAAAGTGGGTGATCATCTTACATTAAATTAATGCAAAAAAGTGATCCCCCACTTTACATCACAATAAGTACAGCATGTAGTAAGAAAGATACTACACGTTGATCTTGGCTAAAAGGCCAAGAAAAGGGTATTTATTTGCTCCCCCACCGAGCAAATTAGGCACAAGGCCGATTTTTAATGTGAGGAGTGAAGGGGAAATGGGGACCAACTCCGCGGGGAGTAGCGGAGCTGGATAGTGACAATTGGTATTAAGGGTTGCCCCTACATTGACCAAGGTCTTATATGTGGGATTGCCCCCACATATGGTCTTTGCTTGCAGTATTTGCCGGAAAGATACTACACTTTTTGATCTTGGCCCAAAGGACAAGAAAAGCTTAAAAAGCTAAGAACAGCATCTATTAACAACAGACCTTTGATCTTAACCAAAAAGGCCAAGCGCAAAAGTGTTACGGGCAGACTGACAAACCGACCGACCGACCGACCGACTGCACGCGACTAAAAATGAACTCTTATCATTGCGATGAGGTGAGACAAGACTATTTCCACCTTTGATCCAGGTTTTGACTATTACGACCCCCCCCCAAAAAAAAACAAGAAAGCGAAAAAAAAAAAAAACAATCAGCTACTGACTGACTGATATAATTTCAGCGTTGATTAACAAGTTCAAGGTCATACGGTATCTAATGCTGTAAGATTTGTTAGTGACTTTGTGCTACTTTTCAAGATTTAGTCGAACAACGACAGACGGAAATACAACTGTCCTTTATAAAATTGATCAGCATGTACTTGTTTTCAACTCGTTTAACACATATATATCTTTTCAGTCTCTGTGTGTATTTAATTTATTTTCTTTTACTTTGTGTATTTCTTTTATCTTTCTTTTTGTCCCTAACTAGTTTAACATATATTTTTCAGTCTCCGTGTATGTGCGTGTCTTTTTTAATTTTTTCTCTGTCTTTCTTTCTTACGAGTTTACATATAAATTACTGTCTCTGTGGTTAAAAAAATATTGACTAACACACTGCTACCAAAATCGTTCTACTCCGAATTTCGACGTTCTACTGTGAAAAGTCACCCCAAATCTCGACGCTCTATCAAAACTTGTTCCTTTGACATCCAAATCAATAATGATCCTGTCTCTGAAAAATCAGTTTTTTTTTATATTCAACGCGAATCATATTATTTGCGTGTCATGTGGCAACATTACAAATATAAAGAGAAAGGCGGCCATTTTTTTTTATTTTGATCTACACGACACTCGAAGGACTGCACATAAAAAGATTTATCCTAATTTTTAATCATAGTTTATTATATACTAGCATGGGTGCCCGGCGTTGCCGGGAAGGTTGGAGGTGTATGCTGAACAAAAAACAAAAAAACAAAAAAAAAGTCAATTTTTTAAATTTTGACCCCTATTATGACCCGTTATCATTTATTGTTTTGGGCTGAAATCGAGTTATTAAGTTAGATCCATGTCCAATGAACCTTTATCTAAAATTTCAAGTGTTTAGACCCCAAATTGTCGGAGGAGTTTGGTAGAGTTCTCAAAGGTCAAATCGTTGAACTTTGGCCCCTTAAAAGCCAAATTTCTGGCCGAAACCGATCACATCGATTTTTCCAAATCTCAATACTATGTATATCAAATTTCGAGTCTGTAGACTAAAAATTGACAGAGTTATTGCGTAGGGAAATGTACACACACACAGACACGTTCACTTTTATAGATATATAGATTTCTTTTTTACGAGCATATTTTTTCTATAATTAATGATATATTTCTTCTTGGCTCATGTTTTTTTTCTTTTTAGTTTGTTTATTATATAGTTTTTCTTTTCTTCCAAAATTGAACCGGTTGTATATTTACTGTATGTATGTATGCCGTGTATACAACGCTTGTATAAACGAATGTTTATTTTCTATTGACGTCTCGTCTATTTGTGTCCATATGTTTCGTGTTACATAACAGTCTATTTTTGTGTACGTGTCTGTGCTCACATATGACTAAAAGGACGGATACAATTCTATAGAGAATAGGGAAAGTACCTCATTCCAATGGTTGATCTTGCGTTGACGGATCCTTGGAAAAATCTGCAATATGAAGATTCTTACAACATAAGTCTTGCTTGTATTTACAGCCTTTATTTTCCGATACTTCCTCATTGAGAAAGGCACGCTGGTATTCTGCATCTTAATTATTGACACCCCCTGTTTGGGGTCATCGCGATTCGTTGACCGTCTCTCTCGACTTCCGATTGCAAACTTCTTTTGCTTGATCTCAGGTAATTAACTATTACGTCAGCAAAACCACTCACGTGGACACAAACGCAAACAGGTGACCTCCTATGTACCTATTTACTATGCCTCCCCACGGGGCAGAGTTAGACACCAGGGTCGTTTTTTAACGTGGAGAAAAGGTACAAAAATAAAAATTGTCTCAGTCGTGAAGGATTTCTCCTCCACCGAAAGAGAACAAGAAATGGAAGTGCAGCATCTGAAGAACAGATACTACACTTTGATCTGGACCAAAAGGCAAGAACGAAAAAATCCATTTACTTCTAACCAAATTCCACAACTAATACGAAAATTTCTAAATCGACTGTGTTTATTTTATTTCTGAGTTAAATTCCCGACTAAACATTCCAAGCTGTAAATCCACATTTTCCAAAATGTAATTGTTTTATTTTTCTAATAATAATAATAATAATAATAATAATAATAATAATAATAACAATAATAATAATAATAATAATAATCGACCAGGTTCTCGGCGTTGCCCCGGCATGCTAATGTAATACTACACTCCTTCATCACCATTTTTCATAAAATGTTCGTGCATTTCTCTACTACACGCCCTACTCTACTATTTTTCGAAACAATAATCACTGCTTAGCACAATACTGTAATGCATGTAAAGGTGTAGTTTTTGTGATGTATTAATAAATATTTGTATTGGATTTTGGAAGATGACACGTTGTGTATTAATTAAATTAAAGAAAAAAAACTGATAGATAATAAAATAAGAGAAACTGATGGGCCAACAAAAATTCAAAAGATGATGTTTAAGATAAGAGGATGACTACGTGGTGGCAAATGTTATTGCTTTCAAGAAAAAAAAAACTTTTTTGTTTTCGGGATTATCCGATCTCGGGTGGAAATCAACTTGGAACAGAAATGTGAATTTTCCAAGCATAGAAGTCTGTTTTTTTTTTTCCGCGGAGCTATGGGCTGGAAAACGCTGGTTGTAACTGCAACTAGGAGAGATCTAAAAGGATACTTCCCCACATAGCGTTAGGATGCGGATGGAGCTGCCTCTGTTTGACTATGGCAAAAAGGTGGCTGGAAATAAACAGTTGATACCGGTGATGGGAAGAGTAACCTACACCTAAATAAAACTCCTATAAGATTGGGAAGGAGATCCGATCTAAATAAAATAAAGAAGTGGTCAGCGGATAAGAACTAACCAAAAGGAAAAGATAAGGAGGAGTTTGACCTTTTCCTGGCCGGTGGAGTGTGGAAATCTAGGGATTGTTCGCTTATGAATAGTTAAGTAGTGGGGGTAGTAAAAAAATATGCGAACATTTTTTAGAAAAATACTGAGGAAGGAGTGTTATGTTGTTAATTTACCGGAAAACACCGGAAAGTAAAATAGTCGATATAATGGATGATTATTATAATTTATGAAAATACAATGTCAAAAAATATTAATAATAATAAATAAAATATTTACAGTTGAATTAATAGTTCTTAGGAATGTTAACGTAGAAATGTTAAAACAAACAAGAACAAGAAACAATGGAGATGCTTTTGGTGATGGCATCAGGTGATCATAATGCTACGTTGAGTTAATGATGTAACGAGATAGCATAGTTATAAAAGTCAGTAAGTTTAGAGTTTGGAGTCAAACTGGAAAGTCGAACAAGTTAACACGAACGATAGCGTCTTCAAGTTTTGGAAGTTAGGTGAAATGCAAATTTAGAATTATGTAGAAAATGTCGTCTTGCAGGCCCGATAGAAACTCAAAAATAAAGTTATATCAAATATATAATCTATTGCTGTTTGGTTTCTTTCAGGGGGAGATGAACTTGAATAATGAAAAGAAACTAAGACACAACAGAGGTACGTTCTTTGCCTGTGCACTAAACAGACTGAATGTTAATGTAAACTGTTTTTATATGTGAAACATAAAACAATAGAACAGTTTCACTACTAGACGACACACTATATATATATATATATATATATATATATATATATATATATATATATAACAACGTTAAAGAGAATCAGTTAAATAGACGCCACAAAGCAACATCAGAATATATATGTTAAGCTAAAAGTTCAAACTACAATACAAATAGCAACAAAGTTTATATATTCTTGATTGATATTGCCCTGGATAAATAATATCTAAATTTTAGAAAAAATAACTGATTTTTTTTTATCAAAAAGTTATCGACTCATTTCATTAGAAATGTATATGTCTTTGTGCATGTCCGGAGAGAGGAATGTGATGGGAGAGAGGAAGAGGGAACATGAAAAGAAGAAACGCATAAATTTAACACGCCTGAGCCCAACAGAGGAAAGTCCACATTTGGGCTGATTGTCGAAGAGATATCATCGATTGGTACGAACGATATTCTACCTCACCGTAAATACGTAAACAAACAATCGTTTTCAAAAGAAAAATCAAATTATTATACGATACTTCACGTATTGTGGCATGCTAAGTAAAAACAAAACACAATAGAAATATCTTTTAATTGTGTATAATGTCTCTTAACGATGTTCTCTTAGTTCGACTGTCTGAAGCTTACAGCATCACTGCTAAGATACCAAAGACTTCGTAAGAAAAAATCAGTTGACGTCAAACATTTAAATTTGTTTCCAGATAAAAAAATCCATTTATTCTTAATCTTATAAACATTGTAAGTAGTCATGAAAAACTTCTAGTTGTTAAATGTCGTCTTGTGTTTCTTCAAAACATAGATGCAAAGTTACAATGCACGAGATGCAAGGCCGAGTCAAATGTTATGACCTGTAATCTACATTGTTGATTTATTAGCTACTATATATATATTTAATGTACCCCTTTTTGTCTGCGTATGTATAGAATATGGCGATGTTGACGGAAACGAGTGTGGTGTGCATAATATTAGTGGTGAATTAATCTACATGTTAAACACACGGGTGAATTGTGCGATGACCAGGCCGCAGCAGTAGACCTAACTTCAGTGGTACCAACGATTAGATATGTGTGTGTGTGTGTGTGTGTGTGTGTGTGTGTGTGTGTGTGTGTGTGCGTGTGCACATATAGTTAGAAAATATATAGGAATATTTATAATATATATTTTTATAAATTTCTTAACTATATTTGTGCTCTATTTTTATATATTTGTAATATTTACCATCCTTATTTTATTCAGATTTCCTTCGATATTTGAGATATTAATTTATTGTTTTATGATTATATATATATATATATATATATATATATATATATATATATATATATATATATATATATGTGTGTGTGTGTGTGTGTGCGTGTGTGTGTGCGTGTGTGTGTGTAATTATATACTAGCTAGGTGTATTACTTTAATTTCGTTCGGTGTTATAGTTATTTTTCGTGCCATTAAGAGGGATTTAATATTTAAAAATATTCCCTTCAATTTGAAATGGGAAATAATAGGATCATATAAAGCATATATACCGGGGGGTGTGCACTTTGTAGATATGAAACCCTTAACATTTTAAAATATAATAATGATAATAAAAATAAAACTATTCTCCTAAATCTAAGAGACGGAATTTTCTCTGGATACCTTCATAAACGTTGGTTTAGATTTGACAAATATAAGCCACCATAAGTCATTAAAATTTTCTTATTAATAATCTATCTTAAAATTTATAATTTATAAATTAGTAACTTTATTAATATAGTTTGGATTATTATTATTATTGTTATTGTTATTATTATTATTATTATTATTATTATTATTATTAGTTTATCTGATATTTTACCATTATATGCTATTTTATTTAAATATCTATTTAAGTTTAATTTGTATGTGTTACTATTTTTATTAAGTTCCATAAATAAATATTATAATTGCTATTAAAAATATTATTATTATTATTATTTTTATTTAATTACTATCAATAAGATTCTTTTATTTTTGAAATATTTTTGGTATATATGTGCTTATATCTGCACTTATGTTTAGGTTTGACAGGTGGATATACAAGTAATCATTATATAAATAGTTAAAATCAAGCAAGCTTCGGCGACCCCATACCCAGCCCCACATTTAAATCAATTCTCCCCTTTATAAAAATATCTAATTAGCCACAGTATATAAAGCACTCACTCAAACATCAATTCCAACTCAACGAACAACAAAACAAACTCATCCATAGATCGCCTCCAAACAAAAATATATGTATTTTAAATAAAATTTAAACAAACTTTAGTAGTTTTTCTACCAGATACACTACAAAACTGTTCATTTCAAGTGATTATATAACTTTTACCAATGATCTTACTCAGTAAATAAAAAGTTTTTTCTCATTGGCCGCTAGCCAGTTTTATTTATGGCTGTGACGTCGACATCTAAACCAAAATGTACGCAGTTCGATCACATTTCATTCAACGGAGACACTTTCTATTCTATCAACCCTTTTTCGCCATTCATTTTGACAGCTTAAAATGTCTTCATGGGAAAACAAGCTTAATGCTGTTTGTTTTTCTCTCTAAAATATTTATATTGAAAACTTTTTTCCTAAACTCTTATTCATATTGCAACTAAGATTTTTTCATGTAGCGGAAACAATAATCAGTATTATTAGTATTGGTGGGAGGGGGTGATTTTACTAAGAGTAAATATGCTTCACCTTTTCTTAGTTTGACCATTACTGACCTCTAATTCTAGTCACACGATTGTTGACATCATTTTTGTGTGAACTTTACGAAACCGTATCAGAAAATTTTTAATTGCGTTTTGTGCCATTCTAGAATTGCAGTCATAAAAATGTCTTTACACGTCAAAAGAGTTCATTCAATGCTTCACTTTTCAAACTGTGTCAAACTATTCAGCACTAATTTGAGAAATAAGTAAACAAAATCTGTTCTTCTTTTTTACGGGTGGATACTAATCATACCTTATGACCGTTGATTGCTGACGGAAGTGGTTTTAACAAATTAATTTACACGGCCAACGTATCTATTTCTTTGCATATTATCAAACTGATTAACATTAATCAGAAGTTGCTTTGTTCGTAATTTGTGATTTATATTTCATGAAATCTGCATTTTCACGAAAACTGAATTTTTAACGACAACTGCATTGTAAATAGAAATTCATGCAAATGTTTACTATTTTGTATGAAGAATACACCTTAATAGTTGTTACGTTGTTATAAGGCGTCAATAATCCGATAAATGAACCTCCCCTCCCTCTCTCTCTCTCTCTCTCTCTCTCTCTCTCTATATATATATATATATATATATATATATATATAGATATATATATATATGTGTGTGTGTGTGTGTGTGTGTGTGTGTGTGTGTGTGTGTGTGTGTGTGTGTGATTTATCTGTTTTGGGTTTGCGATACTTTTTGAACGAATTCAATTATTTATACGAAAATGCATTTTTACCTAAATGCGAGTTGAGATTAATTTTCCCTGTGACCAATTTGATACCCCAAGTGGTAGGGGTTTACGCTTCTTACTATGGAGTACCGATTTCGAATCTCGCTAGATTCAGCCACTCTGATAAGTTATAGACGACGAAACACGTGTCAGTGGATAATTATATTTTAAAAGCTATATATATATATATATATATATATATATATATATATATATATATATATATACAGAGAGAGAGAGAGAGAGAGAGAGAGAGAGAGAGAGAGAAAGAGAGAGAGAGAGAAAAGTTCATGGCTGGGTCCGAATCTCCCGACCGGCAGTAACCGTGACACCCTGCACTGACGATTCCGGAAAGGATGAAACACTCGTGTCTATAAGTATTAAAACAATTATTATTGTAATAATTATGCCAGCTCCTTTAAGAAACTCAGTTCTTATTGTTGAGCACTTTAAAGTTGAAATAGAAAGTCTGTTACTTAAGCTCACATGCGTCGATCATGATGTTATAATCACTAGATCACTACAGCCGGATATTATGATATTAAAAAATAAATGTTAAAATTTCAATGATATTTCTCGTGGTTGAGATTGGCTGTGAGGTTTGTCCTTTACTAATGGAGTCAGAGATGGATTCGTGGCCAGTTTCGAATCTCCCGACTAGTTGTAATCGTGTCATACTGAACTGATGATTCCCGAAAGGATGAAACCCTAGTGTCTGTGGGTATAAAAAATTATTATTGTATATATATATATATATATATATATATATATATATATATATATATATATATATATATATATATATATATATATATATATATATATATGTATATATATATGCGTGTGTGTGTGTGTGTGTGTGTTGAGAGGAAGAGCTGAAAATAATTACTGTTTATTTTTGTCTTATGTTCTTTCCCTTTGCATTTTTTCAGGTAAATTGATTTTTTTTTTACCCAAAAAATTGGTAAACGTTTTTAATCGTCCTTGCATGTTATTTTACATTCGTCAGATTTGTTTTCTTTACTGTGCAAAAGAAACCAGAAAATATATTCTACTTTACTGCATATAATAAAATATGTGGCAAATTAAGAGTAGTTATTATTATTATTATTATTATTATTATTATTATTATTATTATTATTATTATTAATAATAATAATAATAGGCTTATGATATGGTTCCTCATTCATGGATATGTGAAACACTATTCATGATGAAAGCTGCTGAGAATGTGGTAGGGCTTTTGGAGACAAGTATGGCTCAATGGAAAACGGGGGCTGACAGCAAACAGAGAGGAGATGGGGAAGGTTGGCATTAAACGTGGAATATTTCAAGTAGATTCGTTATCGCCACTTCTTTCTGCAATGATAATGATGCTAGTGAGCATCCTCTTGAAGAGAGAAAAACTGGGGTATAACTTTGGATCTGGTGACAGATGCCTCAACAATCTACTGTTTATGGATGATTTGAAAATATTTGGTAGAAATGAAAAGAAAATGAAGAGACTGGTAGAACTTGTCGGAACATACTCAGAAGACATTGGGATGGAGTTTGGGATTAGTAAATGTGCAGTGCTGATGATGAAAAGAGGAGTAAAGGTTCATTTGAATGGAATAGTGCTGCCAAATGGAGAAATCATGAAAGAAATAGAAGATACAGGAGATAAGTATTTAGGAGTGCTGGAGCATGTAGGCACCATGAACAGGGAAATGAAGGAGAAAGTCAGGAAGGAGTATCTTAGAAGAGTGAAACTAATTCCAAAGTCGAAACTCTATGGAGGAAACGTAATGAAATCAGTGAATACATGGGCAGTCAGTGTTTTGAGATACAGTGCGGGAGTTTTAGAATGGTCTGACAAGGATTTCCATGCCATGGATATCAAAACAAGAAAGGTTTTAGCAATGTTTGGTATATTTCACATTCGAAGTAGCGTACCAAGGCTGTATCAAAAGAGGAAAGACGGTGGGAGAGGACTGAAAAGTGTAAAAGATTGTGTTAGAACCGAGAAGATGTCGTCGAAGTAGCATGTGGTTAGAAGTGGGGAGTGGATGCTTAAGGTTGTGGCCAATGAAATGGGGGTATGTGAGACCAAGGCTGATTATGTGAAACGTATGGATAGATAAAGGGCAGAGGAACTGGCTAGGAAGAAAATGCATGAAAGGTTCCTCCAGGATATAGCAGAAGTGACTGATGAAAGATCATGGCAATGGCTTAGAGCTGGGTATCTGGCTAAGAGTACTGAAGCTTTTGTTTGTGCAGCACAAGAGCAGGCATTTGGGACATGATTGTTCAAAAAAGTGGTTCTAGGAGAGAAAGTTGCTGCAGAATACAGGATTTGTGGTAAAACCTCAGAGTCAATTGCACACCTTGCAGCAGGGTGTAGTGAACTTGTCCAGAGAGAGTACCACAAAAGATATGATCGCATGGGACTCCGGATATATTGGGAGGTGTGTAAGAGGGTTGGGATGAAAATGGTTTGAGGAGGTGCCTGATGAAGTGAGAACAAGTGAGGGTGGCAAGGTAGAGGTATGGTGGGACAAAAGTGTCATAACGACCAAGCAATTGGAACATAATCGTCCGGATTCGGTCGTCATTGACAAGGTCTAAAAAAACTGGCAGATTGTAGACTTCTCAGTACCCTGGGACAGGAATGTGAGAGAGAAGGAGAATGAGAAGTGGAGCAATTACGCTCCATTGGCCTTGGAGATAAGGTGTATACACGGGGTTAAAACACAAATAATCGCGGTCATAGTTGGTACACTAGAAGTAATATCAAGTGTAGTCTGGAAGGACAATTGAAAAAACTACCAATCCCCGATGTTTTAGGCAGCCTTCAGACCTCTGAAATTATAGGTACCATCAACATCTTTAGGAAAACCCTTGATCTTTGAAGCTCCTGGTTTGAAGCCGGGATAAAGAGAAATCCTCTGGAAATGAATCCCATCCCTTTCCAGAGAGATGTTGATAAACAAAATCAGAATTGTTATTATTATTATTATTATTATTATTATTATTATTATTATTATTATTGGCTCACATGGAGCTTTCACACAAGTCAACAAACGATCTGATTGGAGACCTGTCGTGTTCTCTGGAAGCTGAGTGACAACAAGTCTCCCCAGACGTCCAGCTATCTCCTCCTCCTTCGATAGCATTTGCAAATAAATTTGCATCATCGTAACAGCCTCTTACCATTGATTTCTCGTAGGCAGTGGCCATTGGTTTATACTGAAATTTGAGTGGCACTCAGCCTCCCCAAGATCCCAGTTCTCTTCACACTTGTCCAGCGGAGGTCTGGCCAGTGCTCCCTCCTTGGTCTTTCCATCCTTCGTGACCCTTCTCGGCTCTTTGGTATCACTTTTCTATTGGGGGAACGGTGGTGAAACAATGCATGATGGGGGTGTAGAACATGTAATTCTACAGCTTTGGTGTTCTTAATTCCCTGTAACACTTCTTCGTTATATTGTCTTGTGTTATTCTCCGCATTCCAGGGGTTTCCTTAATATTTCAGCTGTTTTCATTATCGTTAGGTGTTGTATTTTTGCAGCTATTCCTCTGATTCCAATTTCTGCCATTCTTTTTTCAAAATTTTTCGGAATTGTTCCTAGTGCTCCTACTATTATCGGTACTATTTTGATTTTCTTCATCATCCAAATCCCTTTTAACTCTCTGGCAAGTATTTGTTTTATTTCTCCTTTTCTTTCATACTCACCCTGTGGTCAACTGGGACAGCAAAGTCTACGATTTGACAGGATTTCTCTTTCTTGTTAATTATTACGACATTTGGTCTTCTAGCTTGAATGGGTTTGTCCGTTTGTATGTCCATGTCCCATAGGATTTTGTGGTTCTCGTTTTCGAGTGCTGTTGCGGGTCTATGCTTGTGCCATTTATCTGTACGCTAAAAATGCAGTTGTTTGCACAATTCCCAGTGCACCGCCCTCCCCACTTGGTTATGCCTGTTTTTGTATTCCTTTTGGGCAAGTTTGCTGCATTAACTTACTATATGGTTTATCGTTTCGTCTATTTGTTCACGGAGTGTGCATTTGCTGTTTTCTTGTGTTTTATCGATCCTTGCTTTGATATGGTTGGTTCTTATCGAGTTATCTTGTACTGCGGTTATTAGAGATTCAGTTTCACGGTTTATATGTCCTTTTCGCATCCATGTCCAGGTGTTTTCGCCATTCTCATCTTTTGTCATTCTTATGATTCTTCCGTGGAGTTGTTTCTTTTCCCATTTCTCTTTTCTTGTTTTGTCTTTTGTCTCTCTGTTTTCTGTTTTGTTGGTTTTCTCTGTATCTGCCATAATTATCCTTTCAGTGTTTTGCATTATGTATTTTTCTAGTTCTTTTTTTGTGTCCTTCACACAGTCTTCTATAGAGATCAGTCCTCTCCTGCTGTCTTTCCTTTTCACGTAGAGTCTGTCAATATCATAGTTTGGGTGTAGTGCATTATGCATGGTCATGAGTTTCCTGGTTTTCTGGTCGAGCTGTCTCAGTTCTTCTTTTGTCCATCCTATAAACGGTTCAGAGTATCTCACTAGTGACACTGCCCATGTATTAATACTTTTTATTAGGTTTCTACTATATAATTTGGTTTCCAGGAGTTTCTTGTTCTCCTGAGGTATTTCTTTCCAATTTTTTCTTTCATTTTTGTTGCTCTGATGGTGTCCGCTTCCAGAATTCCCAAGTATTTATAGTCGTCTTGTTCTCCTAGTGTCCTCATTTCTGTTTGGTTGGGTAGTTCCATGCCTTCTGTCGTTTCCAGTTTTCCCTTTTTTATAACTAGTTGTGCGCACTTTTCCATTCCTAATTCCATTTGGATATCTTGGCTGAAGATCCTGGTAGTGTTAATTAGTGTCTCTAGCTCCTTTTCGGTCCTTGCAAAAAGTTTCAGATCGTCCATGTATATCGGGGGTTCATTTGTTCCTCTGTATTGAAGAACTTGTATCCGGCTTGGCACTTTCTCAGAATACTGTTCAAGGGCATCATGACTATGATGAACAGTAATGGTGATAATGAGTCTCCTTGGAAGATGTCTCTTTGTATATTAATTTCTGTTATGTGTTATCCATCAGCTGTCAGTTCCAGTCTCCATGTTTTCATTGCATTTTCTATTACGTTGGTGATCCCGCTTGGTATTTTATACATTTTTAGGCATTCTATTATCAATGCTTTGGGGATCCTGTCGTACGCTTTTTTGTAGTCGATCCATTCCATGGCTAAAATTTTCCTCTTCCTTTTTACCTCCTTTAGAATCTTTTGATCAACATATAGCAAATCATGTGTTCCTCTTTTCCCTTTTTGGCATCCTTTTTGTTCCTCGGGGATGAGTCCACTGTTATTCAGGGAGTGGTAGATTTGTTCCCTCAGTTGTGCTGTCAGTATCTTCCACATAGTGGGTAAACAAGTGATTAGCCTATATTTGCTAGGGACGGTTTCTTTTCTCCGTGTCCTTCTGTAGCAGTATGGTTCTACCTTTTATGATCCAGTCTGGTACGCTTGCTTCCTGTATACATCTTCTCAGGTTTTGGCTAGCCTTTCGTGTAAGGTTGTGAATTTTTTGAACCAGTATGCATGTATCCCATCGTGCCCTGGTGCTCTCCAGTTTGCCATTTTTCCTATATTTTTTTAGGGTTTCCTTGCTGATTTCATTCACTGTTCCTTCTTCTATTTGTTGTAACTCTTCTTTCATGTCTTTCAGCCATTCAGAATTTCTATTGTGATCTCGTCACTTTTCCCATATGTTACTCCAGTAGAGTTTTGTTTCTGTCGGATTTGGTTGTTCTGTTTTTGTTTTTCCTCCGTTCACATTTTAGTAGAATTGGCTTTCATTAGTTTCAAATGTTCTGATTTGTTTGCATTGTTCAGATTTATATCTATATCGTCTCAATCTCGCTTCTTTTGCTTTTATTTTTTGGTCCAGTTCTTCATGTTTCTTGTTTAGCCTCTTCCTGCCAGTTACATTTCGAATATTCCATTTTCTCCCCATTGCTTTCTTCCTGTTGATCATTTTGGCTTCTTTTTTATGTTTCTGTATTTGGGTTTCTAGTCTTATTTCCCATCCAGGTTTCATCAGTCCGCTTGTTCCCGGTTGTTTTTCTGATTTGAGATTCATACTTACCATTTTGGTGCCTGCGTGAATGAGGTTGTTTAAGTCTGTGATTGTGTTTGTTGGGATGTGTGGGAGGAGCTTGTTAACCTTCTCTGTTTCTGTTTTTAATTTCTTCTGCTCTTGGTTCTTTAACGATGGGAGTTTTCTTTTTCCCTCGTTCATGAACTGTGTTATTTTATTTATTTCATTTGCTTCATTCTCTGTTAGTTCTTTTTCATTGTTCTCGGTTTCAACGCTTGTCATCTTCGGTCTTCATAGGTCCTGGGCCTTTGGTATTTTTACTTATGAGGCTTCAAGTTGTGGGGTTTTTCTATGGGGAATTCTGTTGGGGGGTGTTTCTTGTTCCGTTTCATCATTTATTTTTCTCTGAATTTCTGCTAGTTCTAGTTTAGAGAGCCAACCTTTCTTGAGTATCAGTTTTGCTTGGTCCGCAATTCTTTGTTCTGTCGCTTGGTGGTCACTGGATAGGTCCCATAGTTCTTTCATTCGTTTCCGATAACCTCCATATCTATATTAAGGATGACTTCTATAATAGCATTATTATTATTATTATTATTATTATTATTATTATTATTATTATTATTATTATTATTATTATTATTATTATTATTATTATTACTTAAATTGGTACGATAGAAGAACAAAAAATCAATTTACTATACGATACTTCCCGTATTATTACATGTTAAGTAAAAACAAAACACAACAGAAATATTATCTTTAAATTGTGCATAATGTCTTAGTCCGACTGTCTGGAGCTTACGACGTCATTGCTAAGATACCAAAGACTTAGGATTCTGAAATAAATCAAAAGAAAAAATTAGTAGACGTCCATTTTTTTTCTTTCGTTTCTGATAAAAACTAAGAAGAAAAAAAACTAAGATAAGAAACTCCATTTATTCTTAATCTTATAAACATTGCGAGTAGTCACATGAACTTATATTTGTTAAATGTCTATTTTCTTATGTCTCTGCAAAACATCAATGACATAGATGCAAAATTACAATGTACGAGATTAAAGGCCGAGTCAAATGATTTTAATCTACACTGTTGAGTTATTAACTACTATATAGATTTAATGTAAGCTAGAGACCCGGCTTGACTTTTACTCCTGATCTTATGTGGAACACATACATTAAATCCATTGCCAAGGCCCCTGGAAAAATGGTGGTATCCTTCTATCGATCCAGTAGATATATCACTGCTGATGCAATTCTCTATCTATATAAGAGTCAGGTACGTCCAAGGATGGGGTACTGTTACCACATTTGGGCAGGAGCTGCTAGAAAGGACTTGTCTTGCCTTGATAGAGTTCAAAATAGACTTCGTAACCTCGTAGGGGATGTACTTTTCTCTTCCCTGCAGCCTCTTTCTCACAAAAGAGATGTTGCGAGTTTGTCTCTGTTTTATCGTTATTTTCATGGAAAGTGTTCGGCTAAGCTCCAATCTATGGTCCCCCCTCACCAAACTTTCACAAGAAACACCCGTCTAGCAGAAATCACTATCAATAATTTCTCCCACTCTTTATCTGTGCCTAAACCTAAACGTAGATTCCATGAGCAAAGCTTCTTTATTAGAACTACACGCCTGTGGAATTGTTTTCCGTTTTCATTCTTTCCAGCTGATTACAATATGATTGTCTCCAAGTCTAACGTAAACAAGTTTTTGATGAGCTGTTCCATATGAGTTAACAAATTCACCAAATTTCCATTACTAACGATTACTATATTGTCCAATTTCGACTGTACACTCTTTACTCCTTATCCTCGAGTGGTCTTAAGGCCTTGATAAGTGGTGATGCCCATGTAAAAAAAAGACCTCCCAAAAGAACAATAGAATTGTACTACGTCTTCACTCAGGTTAAAATTGCTTTTCTCTTTTTATTTACGACGTTTTGAAAAAAACGATTGGTAAAATATAGCGTTAAATATGATATGATTTTCAGATTCTTTCATTTTATATAATATCCAAATTTCGATTGATTCTTATATATTTTGCTTAGATTTCATCAAATGAAATCGGGCGGAGGAGGGGCACGAAAACGTACAAAACTTTTCCCCCTCATCTATTTTACGAACATCTCATTTTAAAAATGCATTCATTGCCTAATGATCCAATTGCGTTAGATGTTAAAACCGTTAATATGTGTGATACTTTTATTTCTGATATTGGAGCCAAATAAATTAATGCGGTTGAAATGATGGTCAACAGAGTCTTGACCATTTTTGTAGTGAGCTTTTCTCTGTTAAATGCAGTATGATGCAGATTTTGAATAGTTCTAGAAAGATCACCCTCTCATAATTTGCCTTCTCTTTGAGAAAAGGTTAGTTTATTGCTAATCGCCTGAGACACCTCTGTCAGAGAATACTGACAGAGCTGCTCAGGTACTTTTTGCTAAACAGCGTGCTCCTCAGCGCGTTGGCTTTTCAATCCCACTTTCCGACCTTTTTATCTATTTTACCTGCCGTGGGGGGTACATACAATTCATAACCATTATAATTGACTGACCTTCTAATTCTACGTTCGAAAGAATTTCACAGAAGAAAGAGTAGACCACATTATTATTTAATAAAAATATCTTTTTTTGGCAGTAGTGAAAATAAATTAACAATATTCCATCGGATACTATTCTAGGCTTGTAGGTTGGGCGGGACCACCCTTAGTTCATTCGATTCCTGGTGCAGTCAGACTCCAACTGCCGCAAGTAGATATTTTTCAAATATTAAAACTATTAACTACTTAGATGTAAAGAAAAAATATATGAACCATACAAAAAGGATAATGTTAACCCAATTTATATAAATCCACTTTCGAGTTTATTAAAAACTATAATAAACATATTCCTTAATCAATCAGCAAAAGAATTAGCGACAATTCTTCTAATGTGAACATTGTAACTCCCACAAAACTTTTCATAACAAAGCCATGAAGAAAAGTTGATATAAAAACATACAACTAGAATATGCTCAACTTACATCCTGTACGAACAAACCCCAAAATAGGAAAATAAAGAATAGGATATAGTTCTCCTACCCTTTCAATCTGAATGTCAAAACCAATTAGGAAAAAAATTCTAAATCTTATAAAGCTATATTTCCCAACTGCTTATTACATAAAATTTTTAACGAAATAAAATTGAGTTATAGCTGTAGTAACGATCTGGAATAATTAAAAACATAAGAGGAAAAATTTTAAACAACACAAATAGATTAACTAAATCATGTAACTACTTGAATAAAAGGGAATGCCCATTAATGGAAATTAGTTAGTAAGATCTGCAGTATATAAAGCTGCAATATCCTCCAAAAAGTACCCAAATAATAATACATTTTATATTGGTACGGGTGGTAACTCTTTCAAGGAAAGGTTTCCTCGGTAATAGATGCTCCTTTGAGAATGTAAAGCATAAAAGTAAACGAATGACCTAAATGAACAAGATTTAACATAAGCTGTTGAGTGGATTCTCCCGAAAATAGCTAAAACGTGTTCCTCCCTTTACTCATTAATGTTATTTTTGTCTTAATTTAATATTATAAAATTTAGAAATACGAGGCAAGTGCAATAAGGTATGTCCCTGACCCACTTCCCATAGCAGTAGAGCAATGAAACTTGGCACAGTTATTAGTCTTTCTCTACATAGGAACCACTCAGAGTTATGCATTTCTCCCATCCTTTGATGCAGCTCTGGAGACCGTTTTTGTAGAACACCCCAGATTGGTCTTCCAACCACGATGTGACTTCAGAAATGAAGGCTGCATCATCTGGGAAACGCTTTCCTTTAAAAAACAACTTCATGCCTGGGAAGAGGTGAAAGTCAGAGGGTGCAAGGTCAGGAGAGTAGGGAGGATGGGGGTTGGATTTCATAACCACACGCCCGTGCTTCTGATCTGGCAACATGCGAGTTGTGGACCGGAGTGTTGTCTTGCAGGAGGAGGGTACCTTTACTGATCTTGCCCTGCCTCTTGATTTTGATAGCTTTCCTTAATTTCCTCAAAAGTGAAGCATAATAGGCTCCTGTAATTGTGGTACACTTTGCCAGGAAATCTGTCATCACTACTCCGTCCTGGTCCCAGAAGACTGTGAGCATGACCTTGCCAGCGGAAGGCTGCACCCTTGCCTTCTTTGGAGGTGGTGAGTCCAAGTGCTTCCACTGCATTGACTGGGCTTTGATCTCTGGATCATAGTGATGGACCCAGGTTTCATTCTGTGTAATCAGTCTTTTGAAAAACTTTGACTCATCTTCTTGGCACATCTCCAAATTCATCCTCGAGCACTCGACGTGTTCTCGCTTCTGGAATGGTGTGAGCAACCTGGGAATCCATCTGGCAGACACCTTATGCATATGCAAATGGTCATGAATGATAGTTTCCACAAACCCTGTACTAATCTTGACATCTTGGGCTATTTGGCGAATAGTAATGCGCTGATCTTCCAAAATGGCAGCCTCAACTTGACGGACAGATGCCCCATCAATGGCAGAAGGGGGGCAACCAGGTCTGGGAGCTGTTTCCACAGACTTCCGGTCATGTTTGAATTCACGATGCCAGCGTTTTACAAGGTCATATGATGGGGCATTATCACCATCAGTTTCTTTCATTTTATTAAAAGTCTCCTGTGGTGTGCGTCCTTTCAAATACAAAAACTGGATCACTGCTCGACATTCAACAGACTCCATTTCACACCTGACTCAGTTCAAACACCTGCAAAACAGAAACCACAGTTAGTTCAGAGCTGTAATTTGCCACATAATCCGTAGAGATATAAATCATTGCACATACAAAATTTCAGCTAGATCAGACAACTGGAAGTGTGTCAGGGGCATTACTTATTGCACGCCCCTCGTAGTGATAATTTACTCAATAAAAAACAAGAAACCTTCTTAAATCGTAGGCATTATAAAAAACAAATTCTCATCAATATAAACATTATTTTATAAACTAAAGTTAATTGTTTAAAGCAAAACGTTCCTTTTAGTATCAATATATTTATCGACTTTGAACCACATTTTGTTTTAGATGGTTTCACAATATTCTTGTTAGATAAATGTATATATATATATATATATATATATATATATAGTCATCCACATACAGTACTGTTTCGCTGTTTCACAGCTCATCAGTGCGGCTAGACAGGCAACTACCTCAAGCCAGGATTGAAACCCGACCTTTTGTACGGCAGTCAAGGCTCCTAACCATTACGCTATTGGCGGCTGCTTGAACGAGTAGTGAGTTTTAACGATGTTTTGGTATATATATATATATATATATATATATATATATATATATATATATATATATATATATGTATATGTATATATATATATATATATATATATATATATATATATATATATATATATATATATATATATATATCTTATTAATATTTTTTAACCAAAACCTTTTTATGTATTAAAATTCGGTAATGTTCATATACAAATAAAATCAAAGTCAATATTAATTGACTTTGATTTTATTTGTATATGAACATTACCGAATTAAGTAAGCTTCATGATTATCAGTTCTCATAATCGAGCATGCATATAATATTTTTGCAAAAATCAAGACAACAAAATATAAAATAAGAACATCATATGGTGTGTTTTATTAAGCATTACAATTGTTTCATTTGGACAAATTTATCAATCCATAATTTTTTAAAAATTCTCAATTCAATATTTTGATTTTTGTCTTTATCAATCTCCTATTCTTAATTTTATAATTTTAGTTCTCACGTTATTCTCTTTTTAGCAATCTAGGTTAAATTTTTCACTTAGTTTTCTTCAAAACTTATATCCTGATTTAGTCTATTTTAATCCATGAATGTGGCCAAAATCGAGTTATGTCCCTTACAATCTCTGAATGATGCAGGAATAGTAAAAATTAAAAAAAAAAACAAAGATAACATATTTATATTAAGATTAGACTCGAAATTATAGATTTAACATTTAAATTAATTACATAACTAGTATAACGGTGAAGATAAATATTAATTAAAATTATTTAAACAAACATTTTAATAATAGTCTTCCTTAAAAATAGCATGTAACAGAAAAAATGATAAACAAATGTATTGTAACACGTAAATAAAAATTTATATGGAACTAAGGGAAATTGAGGAATGAATAATTGGACATAATAATAGAGACTAAAATTTGGAAGGTGTAGTTTAGGATTTGGGGAGTAAATCAATTAAATAAATAAATCAGAGAGTAAGAAATAATTATAAAAATTAGGAGAAAAAACATTAAAAGTTTAAATGAATATAAAAATAGAAAATTGTAGAAATATCATCTAAAAATAAGAAATACGAAGGGAATCGAAATAAAAATAAATAAAAAACTAAAATAAATGATAAGAACGAGGGAAGTTCAACTGCTTCAGCTCTTAAAATAGGGATTATGAATATATGCATATGAATATAGTCATAGTCCCTATTTTAAGGGATAAAGCATTTGGACTCACCTAGTTTCTAATCATATGACGAATATATTTTGGTGTTTGAAGAGTAGCTATTTCTGAATATTTTTAAATGGTATAATGTTTAAATTTGTCCAAATGGTTATGAAACAATTCAAATGATGTTCTTATTTTATATTTTGTTGTCTTGATTTTTGCAAAAATATTATATATATATATATATATATATATATATATATATATATATATATATACTAGCAGTTCCGCCTAGCCCTATGTTCTGTTCATAACTTTATGTGCATATGTATATATTAAAAATGTGTGAATATATACGGTAATGCCTTTCTATATAATAGGCTTCCTAAACTACCATAGAGAAAAGGTGGTAGAGACCGCAGACGTCAATTTTTATAAAACTTTGACCCCAATTTTATCCCTTAATATTTATTGTTTTGGCTCAAATTGAATTAAAATGTTTGACCCATGTCCAAGTAACCTACATCTAAAATTTCAAGAGTTTAGACCCAAAATTGGCGGAGGAGTTTGGCAGATCTGCAAAGGTCAACTTTGTAAACTTTGACGTCTTGCCAGCAAAATTTTCGCCCAAAAACTGAATTAAAAGCTTGCTGCATGTCTGAATACCCTTTATGTAAAATTTCAAATGTTTAGACCCAAAATTGGCTTATTAGTTTGCTAGAGACCGGAAAGGTAAAAATCTTTTGACTCCTTGGAAACCAAACTTTCGGCAAAAAAAAAAAAAAAACGATTAAAAAGCTTGCTCTATGTCTGAATTTTTTTTTTTTTTTACATGGAGGTCACGACTTATCAAGGCCCGGAAACTACTCAAGGATAAGGGTTATTGCATGTACAGTAATCAATGGGATAGCATTGTAGTAATTGTTAGTATTGGAGATTTGATCAAGTGTCTTACTTAAGGGGGCGCTTTGTCAGAAACTTGTTTATGTTGGACTTGAAGACATCCAAGTTGTAGTCAGGTGAGAAACAGACAAATGGAAGAGAGCTCTACAGTCGTGCACCCCCAAGAAAGAAGCTCAGAATACAATTTATGTAAAATTTCAAATATTTAGACCAAAAATTGGCTGAGTAATTTGATAGAGATCGCAGAGGTTAATTTTTTTAAAACTTTGACCCCAATTATGACCCCTTAACATTTATTGTTTTGGGCTCAAATCCAATTCTAAAGTTAGATCCATGTCCAAGTAACCTATATCTTCAAAAATTTCATGTGTCTAGATCCAAAATTGACGGAGGAGTTTGGTAGAGTTTTCAAATGTCAAATCGTTGAACTTTGACCCCTTCACAGTCAAATTTCTGGCCGAAAACCGATTAAAAAGATTTCTCCAAATCTAAATATCCCTTAAGTCAAATATCCAGTCTCTAGACTGAAAATTGACTGAGTTATTGTGTATGAAAATGTACACAGACATTTTCACTTATCTATACTCCTATAAATTCGTTTTTCTTTTGTGTGTATTGATATTCATATTAAAAACTCTTTTTTCTATTAGTATTTATTTGCTTTCCCACCAAAGCAAAATGTGACACAAGGTCGTTTTTTAATGTGGGGTTAAACTAGCTCCCCGAAAAAAAGGCAAAAGGGGCACTCTGGTTGGGTCCAAAAATAATAATTGTTTCAGTATAGAGGGTTTCCTCTCCATTGACCGGGACAAATTTCCTTAAGTGCAGCATCTGCAGAACAGATACTACACTTTCAGATATTAAATCTTTTATTCAGGCAAAAAATTAACATAAACAAAAAAACTTAGGCACAAGGCCAACTTAAAAGGGGGAAAACAATGGAGGTCGTAGGTCATCCTTGTCACTCTAGAATTAAAAAAAGTTTCTCTTAGCTAGAATCTTCTTTCACCATAATACCGCATTCGCCCATTCGTACCTGGGGTCGTCCTACTTAGCACCCAATTTTTAAAACATTTTTTATTAACGTGTAAAAACAAAAACGATAACAATAAAGGTAATACAATAATTCATTTGTGTCGAGGGCGGGGGCAAGAAAAAAAAAAATGCCAGTAGTGGTTAGTAGGGACCTCCCAACCCCATCTAGTTGATAGACTGCCCGTTCCACTTTGGTTTGTAAAGAACTAGCTGCTCTCACCGCCTCGAGGCAGGGAGAGTCGGCCAAATAGTCGCTGAACTCAAGAACCGGAAGATCGGGCTGCTGAGTAAAACGTTCCTCAAAATGTTCGCATAACCCCTTGTAGTTTTCCTGAGTCGATTCCAGGGTGCGCCCATCCGGATGTCTGACTCGCAATGTATTTGCCCGAGCCACGCCTAGAAACCTCATGGCGCATGTCTGCATCAGAATTGACTGCTTCGTCGCCTATCTTTCTAAGCCTAGCTCTAACTATTTGGCCTTCATAACGCTCGCTAGTCTCACATAGAAGGTCCTGCTTAGCTAGTTCCTGACTAACCCTATCACCCTCCCCCATAGTTCAAGCTAGTTTCTGCTCTAGCTGCTTTTTCGTCTTGGCCTTATCTAGTACGAGGTGCTGGGCATACTTGAGGAAGAAGCTTCTGATCTTGGCTTTGGGACCTAACCACCACTTACTCCCGGTAACCGCCCCCACTAGTGCCTTTATAATTAATTCTCTTAAGTCTTGTATCTCCAGAAGGGAGGTGTTTAACTTCCAATACCCCACTAACTTAGGCCTATTTCCTAGTTTCAGCTGGGCCATAATTAGTTTATGATCCATCTGGCCTCGCCAAGTGAACGTAGGACACAATAAGAATTCTACTTCGCCTCTCCTAACTAACATCCTGTCGAAATAGGTATTTGGATAGGAGGAAACACTATTGGTCCATGTCCACATTTTCCCGCCCCGTGGTGTTGGTGTTGGTGTTGGTGTAGTGTCTGTTGTTGGTGTGGTGTCTCATGTTGGTGCGGTGTGTGGTGTTTGTGTGGTGTCTGGTGTTGGTGTTGGTGCAGTGTCTGGTGTTGGTGCAGTGTGTGGTTTGGGGGTGGAAGTGGGTTGTGTTGTTGTTAGGGGTGGTGTATGCTCACAGGGAGTGAGGGCTGCCATTTCTTCCCCTTTTCTTCTTTTACTTTTCTTTTTTATTCTTTCGAATGGACCAGGCAGTGGTGAGGTTGAGTTCCTCTCCCTAGCGGATTTATCCTCAGAGGAGCAGTCTTTTCTTCGCTTGGTCCCCGTCTCAATCGGTCCTGTTGATTATTGCTGCTCCTCTAATTGCTGTTTCTTTGGTTGATGCTGTTGCTGCTCTGGTTGCTGCGGCCGTTTTTGTTGCTGCTGCTCCTGTTCTGGCTGTTGCTGCTGCTGCTTCAGCTGCTGCTTCAGCTGCTGCTTTGGCTGCTGCTGTTTTTTTGTTGCTGCTGTTTTTGCGGCATCAGCTGTGGAATTGGCCGTGGCAGCTGATGTTGTTGCTGCAGCTGGTTCAACGGCTGGTTTGGCTGCTGCTGCTGTGGCTGTTGCTGCGGCTGTTGTGGAGGCATCATTTGTGGAAGCTGCTGTTGTTGCTGCTGCCTCGGTTGTTGGGTTGATGGTAGGACGGTGGCAGATGGGATTATGGGCTTCTGTTTCCACCCCATTACGATGCTCCATTCCTCTCCCTTGGCCTCCTGTGTGGTTTTGGGTTTTCCTCGGTACTGGGGTTGGTGCTCCGGTTGCAGGAGTTGTGACAACCTGTTTTGACATTGGTGCTGTCAGGGGTTGGGACCACCTTTGGTGTCACTTGAGTAGGGGTTGACCTTTGGGGGCAGCTCTTGGCCATGTGGCCCTGCTTTTGGCAGGACCAGCAGTGCAGACGACGGCCCTCTACCACCACCACCATCATAGTTGCCTCCTTAAATGTCAGCTGTGCTGGTATTGCCTGGAAGCCTTCTTTCTTTAGCCACAGTGTAGCTGCCCAAGTGTGTGCTGATTTTCGTCCGTACTGGGGTTATTCTTTTGACCTCACCGAACTGTGTGAAGAAAGGTCCCAGGATTTCTGCTGGTATTTGCATAGGATGTTGAATACCTGCACCCAGCTCCTTCTTTTGCCCTGGTATTCGCGAATTAGTTTGATTCTCCCATGCTTGATTTCTTGTAGGAAGAGTCTCTCCACATCTTCCTTGGTGGGTAGGAGGATGTCCCACATGGCGTAGCTCCTCTGGTACAGGTATAGTACAGGGATGTTTAGTTTGTGTAGGAGCCCCGCCATATCTTCCTTTTTCATCCCTAGGAGACGGTTTTCCGGTATATCGATGACAAGGGACAGGACTCTGCCTTCAATTGCCTCCCAAGCACCTGGCACTGGTTTAATTTCTGCCCCCTCTATGTATTGTCCGTACTTGGTCAAATAAAGGTCTCTGTACTCTTAAGGGGACAGTTGATTCTCTACGGTCTTCCCTCACGCAGACACTCTTGTTGGTGTTGGTGTTGGATCTTTGGTGGGATTGATCTGTTTTTGGTGCTCCTTTGCGGAAGGGTTGCTATTTTGGAGGGCATTCCCCTTTCCACTTTGCTTTGGGACCGACTCTCCTTGCTCTATGCTTCCTCCAGGAAACGCCTCCCTTTTTGGAGAGTTGGCCTCTTGGGGAGTATTGTCCTTGGGAGCTTTTGCCCCTTTTGTTTTGGTGAGGTCCAGGTGGTATGCCCCCTCGTTTTCTTGCTTTGCTCCCCTTTTGGGGGAGTATCCCTCCTGGGCAGCACTGCCTCCTTTATCGTCTTTTGGGGCTACTACCTCTTCATTTTTGTTGTTAGAGGGAGATGCCCCGTCCAACATTGTTTTTTCTACCCTTTGAAGGGAGTCGTCCTCTTGGGGAGCTACTGGTCAGTTTTCTCCCTTCTGGGGGGCGGGGCGTCCTTTGGTTCATTATCCGAGCGGTATGCCCCGTTGCTTTTTGGTGTTTTTGCTCCCCTGTTGGGAAGTCGTCCTCTTGGGGAGCAGTTATTTCTCTGGTAGCCCCCTTGCTGGGGGTATCTGTATTGATGGCCCCCGGGCTGGGGGTGTCCATTTTTAAAAAGCTCTCTTCTCTGTGCATGTAAATCGCCAAAATGAGTGACATGGCGTTGGCGTCCAAAGTGGGAAGCCAACTTTGGCGCCAAAAAGAAGTGGCGCCAAAGGCGACAACAGAGGAGATAGAACTGAGAGAGGGAGTGGGAAGTTAGTGGAGGGAAGACGGAAAGTATTTCCGACCTTCCCCGGCGAGAACGTCGTAAATTATCAGCAGAGAAAAACAGACAAAGTGGGGGTGCGGACAGAACGCTACCCAAAAGGCTCGTCAGGTGTTCCGGGCACGAGAATGTGTCGCTAGAACAACACTGCCTCGTGTGATGTATGTATCAGAACAGATACTACATTTTGATCCTAGCTCGAAGGCCAAGAACAACAGGGTATCTTTTTGCTTCCCCACTGAGCAAATTAGGCACAAGGCCGTTTTTTAATGTGGAGAGTGAAGGGGAAATGGGGACCAGCTCCCCGGGGAGTAGGGGAGCTGGATAGTGACAATTGGTATGAAGGGTTTCCCCTACATTGACCAATAACTTATATGTGGGGTTGCCTCCACATATGGTCTTTGCTTGCAGTGTCTGCCGGAACAGATACTACACTTTGAGATATTAAATTTTTTATTCACAGGAAAAAAAGTACAATTGGGAAAATGGACAAAAAATGTAGGCACAGGGCCAACTCAAGAAGAAGAGGGGATGGTGAGGTTGGTTGATCCATCTCGTCTCTAGTGAAAATTTAAAAGATTTCTCTCTCAGCCAGCATTTTTATCATGGTTACCCTTTTAAATTTGTATTTATGTGTGTGTGGTGGGAGGTGGGGTGTTTCTACTTAAACTCAATTTTAAAACATTTTTTATTTCTATCAAAAAATACAAAAAAGATAATAATATTAATAAAATTTCATTTGTGTTGAGGAACATGAAAAAAAAACCTTAGTTAATAAGGCCCTTCCGACTCTGCCTGAAATGCTAGACCACCTGTTTTACTCTGGTTTGTAAAGTACCAGGGTTTCGCAGGCAGCCTCTAAATGGAGGGGGGACAGGTTGTGTCCTAAATAGGGAAGAAAAGAAAAAATTGGCGGTGAGGGCGGGTGGGGAGATTAGCGTTTGATATGATTTCCTCCAAGATGGGCTGAATTTCGATAGTGGGGGGGGGCAAAAGAAAAAATTGTTGTTTTTGGAGGTTGGGGGTCTTGGAGGCTTTCTAATAAGGGAAACAAGATTTATTCGGCTGGCTGAGAGGCTGGAAGAAGTAAAATTGGAAAGGGGTGGGAGTCCGACGGAAACTCCAGAACTGCGCGCCCCACACTTAGACGAGGAACACGTATTCAAATTTGGCCCCTCTTCGTACACACAGACTTGCTAACTGTATCCATCTTCTTTCAAAAGCCACGTGATGCAGCCTTCTTCTGTCGCATCTGATCTTTACCTGCAGTTGGTGTTTAAAGAAAGCGATCAGATCCTGATCAGAAAAAGGCAGCACTCCCCGACCATCTTGCAGTCTCAACGTCCAAATCACCATTCTTGCCACGGCCAGGATTGCGATGTAGACTATTTGTCTCTCCTGGTCCCACAGCGGCCTCACGTTGTCCACTACGTTTGATACAGTAATCGGGCGAGGATGCTCGGAGTCGATGCAAGCCGTCCCCTCACAACATACGACCAGTACTGGCAGAGTTCGCAGAACCGAAAAATGCGTGATCAATTGTTCCTGTGGCCGTTGTCCCGCAACGGGGACACGCCGGCGACCCTAAGAATCCAGAACTGCATTGTATATTGTTAAGGGGAAGTGCATTTCGGGCCAACCGCCAGGTCAGAGAGACCTCCGAATTGTTCAGATGACTCGAACCTGGCGCCCAGCTCCACGCGGAGTGGATCTCACTCTGCTGCCAACCCAAACGCGTGCATAGCGAGTCGTCGGCAGCCCCCCTCACTAGATCCCTGTGGAGTTCCCTACGTGTGGCAGTAACAAGGTCGCTGGATCCTGGTAGTCATTTTCTCGTAGCTCAGCACTCTTTCAAGAAAGCTGAATCTCCCCACGGCCTTCGCCGACTCTCAATAAAGGGGTCGAGAATGAGGTCAGGAAAGACGCCAGTGATCGCGGGGTGCCACGGTTGATCATCTTGAAGGTAGTGGCTCAGGAAGGCCAGCCTCTCTGCGTCTTGAGGACACTTCAAGTCTGGCATTCCCAAACCTCCCTCACACGGACGTTGAATACAGACCTGTCTGCTCACCTAGTGATCCCAGCCCGAAGGCCAAGAATAACAGAAAAAAGGCAACCCTCTTTTCTATTAGTATTTATTTGCTTTCCCACCAAAGCAAAATGTGACACGAGGTCGTTTTTAAAGTGGGGTTAAACTAGCTACCCGAAAAAAAGGGAAAAGGGGCACTCTGGTTGTGACCAAAAATAATAATTGTCCCAGTATAGAAGGTTTCCCCTCCATTGACTGGGACAAATTACCTTAAGTACAGCATCTGCAGAACAGATACTACACTTTGAGGTATTCATTTGCTCCCCCACTGAGCAAATTAAGCACAAGGCCGATTTTTAAAGTGAGGAGTGATGGGGAAATGGGGACCAACTCCCCGGGGAGTAGGGGAGCTGGATAGTGACAATTGGTATTAAGGCTTGCCCCTACATTGACCAAGGTCTTATATGTGGGGTTGCCCCCACATATAGTCTTTGCTTGCAGTATCTGCCGGAACAGATACTACACTTTAATCCCAGTCTGAAAGCCAAGAACAACAGAAAAAGGGCAACTCTCTTTTCTATTTATTTAAAAATAAAATACAATTTTCTTATATATGGGTTGCGGAATTGCATTCACTAGCAAAAAATCTAATTTGCATATTCTTTTAAATATTAATTTTAATTAATTCCCTATTAGTTGCTTCGGTTTTCAATGAGCTAATCATCCTTAGTACCGACTGGCTGTACTTCCCCTGGGGCAAAGGAAGACACTGGGTGAGCAGTGTAATTATATTCATGCAGATATTCTACATGATTAATACTTGCACAATATTTGTGTAAAAAGTTTAAACACAAAATTGTTTCCATATACATTTATGTACCTATCTATCTATACTCCTATAAATCCGTTTGCCTACTTTTAGGGGAGCTGGTTTTTACCCCACATTAAAAACGGCCTTGTGCCTAATTTGCTTTGGTGGGGAAGCAAATAAATGCAATAAATAGAAAAGAGGGGTTTTAATATGAATATCAATACACACAAAAGAAAACGGATTTATAGGAGTATAGATAGATAGGTACATAAATATATATGGAAACAATTTTGTGTTTACTATAAACTTTTTACACAAATATTGTGCAAGTATTCTTTTCTATTGAAACATTTTAACATAAATACTTTTATCTGTAAATATTTATTTCACTATAATAACATTCTATTTTTACAAATATTATAAATAGATTATAATGATCGTCGACTAGCACATCTTTCAGCATTGCTAGTAATATTTAACACATGTACATACAAATATACAAGCATATAAGCTAACTTCATGTATGCGCATGTTATCTTAGAAGGAAAGAGAAATCTGGAATTGTACAAATAATTTCTTTTCAAAACTTCACAATAAATGTTTACTGACATTTTCACTAAGAATATAACCATAATTTTCCTATTTGAATCAAATAAGCAAATTATGGTGAACTTATTTATTTTACATTGGGATTTACTTCCAACATTAGATTTTTTGTTGATGCAGATGTTGATGCATGTAACATCAGTAAACAGACGATAATTTCAATTAAAGAGGCAAAGAATACCACAAAGTAAAAACTGAAATTCGGAGAAAGTTGAACCGTTATCTCAAAAAAGGGACCACTAGCTAAAAAATGTTTGGAATTTACTGGCTAGTTAAAATAAAATATCGATTTGTTCAGTGCAATTTTATAGTGAGCAAACAACAGAAATCCGACTAGCTGTTCTTTATATATTAGAAAGAATATATGTATGTGTTATTTTATTGTTTAAATATTCTAATTTAATGCAGACACCCATGCAGATGAATGACTTTTATTTATATATAGACGAACGGCTACATAACCGATAGTTTACATGCTATTCATTAATACAGCTTTTCTAGTGCCAAAACAACTGTTCACTCGCAGCCCATTCGGTGATAGGCATTTGTTGAAGAAAAGCAAGTGTCTCAGGGAGCTCATTCACTAGGCTGACAGAAAAGGCGTACAAATTTGCATTAAATATTAATCAAGCTTTTTACAAGTGTGAAGTATTATGTAGACAAGTCTAGTCCTGTTTGACGATTAGATTTGGCCAACAATTAAATAGATGAACAGGAAATCTATAATATAAAGCTGAATGTGTGTGTGTGCGCGTGTGTGTGTGTGTGTGTGTGTATGTGTGTGTGTGTGTGTGTGTGTGTGTGTGTGGTCACGAATAGGCTCCTATACGCTATACGGTTGACTATTTTAAAAAACTGATTACATATAATGATAGAAGATGTATCGAGACACAGGAATCGGTATGTTTGATCCCGCAGAACGGTGGTTCATTAAAATTGTGGGGTCTGCGTTCGTGCCTGGTTCACAAAGTATGGAAATAAAAAATTTAAAAATTAAAAAAAAACGTTTACAAGTATTTTTGATATAGATATACATAATAATACTTTGATAAGTATGTTTTAACTTAAATATGGATGGTATAATAAAATTGTGGGGTCTGCGTTCGCGCCTGGCTTCCATAGAATGGAAATAGGCACAAACTTTAATAAAGACCTTTCATATCTATCTGCATAAGTATACTTTGATAATTATGTTTCAGTTTGAAGAAATATGATATAATAAAATTATGGGGTGTTCGTTCGCGCCTGACCTCCATAGAATGGAAATATGTTACAAAGTTTAACAAGTTTTTTTTTAATATAGATCAACAGAATATTGTGATAAGTGTTTCAGTGTGAACAGGTATGGTATAATAAATTATGGGGTTTATCCATTTTATTTTTACTTTCATCATATTTTGCTTTGGTTTTGATACCCCCAAATTCGAAGCTATCTCTTTATAACCCTTCCTTTTCATAATCTATCATACTTTCATAAATCAGAGTCCATTTTCTGTAGGCTGTTTTTGAACCCAGTCAATGACGGGTACTTTTGTTATATATATATATATATATATATATATATATCGCTTATCGCGGCATTGTTTCCAGTCGTCATGGACTTCTCCTTGCCATTGGACTCAAGCGGTGCCGATTCAGGACAGATGTGGTTGGGATTGCACAACCCTTGTTACACAATTACATGCACAGCTGCCCCTACAGGGGGTATCCTTTGTCTTTCAAAACTGAACGGAGGCTTTATATATATATATATATATATATATATATATATATATATAAAAGTGAACGTGTCTGTGTGTGTGTACATTTCCCTACGCAATAACTTTGTCAATTTTAAGTCTACAGACTCGAAATTTGATATACAGGGTACTGAGATTTGGGAAAATCTTTGTGATCGATTTTCGGCCATAAATTTGGCTGTTAAGGCGTCAAAGATACACGATTTGACTTTTGAGAACTCTACCAAACTCTTTCAACAATTTTGGGTCTAAACACTTGAAATTTTAGGTATAGGTTCCTTGGACATTTCGTGTCTGTAGACTGAAAATTGACAGAGTTATTGCGTAGGGAAATGTACACCCCCCCACACACACACACGCACAGACACATTCACTTTTATAGATAGATAGATAGATAGATAGATAGATCGATAGATCAATAGATAGATAGATAAGTAGATAGATAAATATATATGGGAACAATTTTGCGTTTACTATACACTTTTTATGCAAATATTATACAAGTATAAATCATGTAGAATATCTGCATGAATATAATTGCACGTAATAGTTGACTAAAGATGATCATTCCATAAGAAAACCGAAAAAACTAATAGGGAATTAATTAAAATGAATGTTTAAAGGAATATGCAAATTAGCTAGATCTTTTGTTAGTAAATGCACTTCCACAAACCATATATTAGAAAATTGTATTTTCTCTGTTGTTCTTGGCCTTCAGGCCGGGATCAAAATTGCAAAGGTAAGACATCTGGATGGACGCACCCTGGAATCGACTCGGGAGATCTGCAAGGGGTTTCGAGAACATTTCGAGGAGCGTTTTACGCAGAAGCCCGATCTTCCAGTCCTTGAGTTTAGCGACTATTTGGCTGACTCTCACCGCCTCGGCTAGAGCGGCGAGTTGCGAGGGCCGGGTAACGGAGCAGGAGGTTTTTACTACGCTGAAGCAGGTCAGCTGTGACAGATCGCCGGGACTCGATGAACTGCCATACGAACTGTATTTGAGGCTGTTGTCCATGTTTCTGCCTCTTCTGATGGATGTGTTCAACCATTGGTTTGCTCAGGGATCTATCCCGGGGCTAGTCACCAAGGGAGTGATCACATTGTTGAGGAAAGGTGACGGGCATGGTGGGGCAGAGTTAGACGATTAAAGGCCCATAACTCTGCTAAACACAGAGTTGAAGATTTTGGCCAAGGTCCTGTCGAATCAGCTGCAGGTTGTTATCAGTGAGTTGGTTGAACTGGAACAGAACTATGCTGTGAAGGGGAGATCGATTCAGAATAACTTGCACCTGATCCACACAATCCTAGAGGGAGGGATAGATGATGACACGGAAGCCACGCTGATCAACTTAGATCAGTCCAAAGCTTTCGATAGGGTCGACCATCGTTTCTTGGCATCTGTCTTAGAGGCTGCCGGTTTTAAACTGGACTTCTGCAAGTGAATCTCCGTGATGTATCGACAGTCCACAGCCGTTGTGCAAGTCAACGGAAAGTGCTTGAAAACCAATTGTTATCTCTCGGTCGGTTCGTCAGGGTTCTTCACTGTCGCCCCTGCTCTATGTCCTGGCTTTGGAGCCCCTGCTTCGCAAGCTGAGATGTGGGGAGACAAATTCGGCCCTGTGCGGAATTGCAGTACCCGGTGGCTCAGCTGCCAAGGTATCATCATTCGGCGATTATGTCACGGTCTTTGTGTCGAGCTCAGAGACATCGAGATCATGTCGGAGGTGATCGCTCAGTATGAAAGAATTACAGGGACCAAGATAAACCGCAGCAAGTCGGGAGGACTGCTGTTAGGCGCCTGGAGTGGCAACGCCAACCTCGTGGCGCCCTTCAGCTGGATGGATGGCCCGGTTCGGATCCTCGGCATGTGGTTCGGACCGGGTCTCCAGCTTGACAAAAATTGGTTGGAGATACATTAAAAGGTGGAGGCTGCAGTCAATTCGTGGCTTCCTAGGAAACTTTCCTTAAAGGGTAGGACTGAGGTGTGCGCCACTTACGTCTTTCATCTCATCCTTTACCGACTGGCCGTACTTCCCCTGCCTGCACAACACCTAACAGCTCTTGCCGAACTCTTGTTCTTGCTTCTTTGGGGCAAAAGAAGACACTGGGTGAGCAGACAGGTCTGTATTCAACATCCGTGTGAGGGAAGCTTGGGAATGCCGGACTTGAAGTGTCATCGAGACGCTGAGAGGCTGGCCTTCCTGAGCCACTATATGCAAGATGACCAACCATGGCACCCCGTGGTTACTGCCGCCTTCCCCGACCTTGTTCTCAACCCTTCTATCGAGAGCCGTCGCA
Organism: Euprymna scolopes; assembly: GCF_053919585.1. NCBI lineage: Eukaryota > Metazoa > Mollusca > Cephalopoda > Sepiida > Sepiolidae > Euprymna > Euprymna scolopes. Next base: position 80,180,474 of record NC_136504.1, read on the forward strand.
GGCCGCGGGGAGAATCTACCTACATGAAAGAGTGCCGAGCCATGCTAAAACGACTACCAAGATCCAGTGACCTTGTGACTGCTACCCGTAGGGAACTCCACAGGGATCTAGTGAAGGGGACCACTGACGACCCGCTATGCGCGCGTTTGGGTTGGCAGCAGAGTGAGATCCGCTCCGCGTGGAGCTGGGCGCCAGGTTCGAGTCATCTGAACAATTCGGAGGTCTCTCTGACCTGGCGATTGGCCCGAAATGCACTTCCACTCAACAACATACAATGCAGTTCCGGGTTTTTGGAGTTGCCGATTGTCCCCGTTGTGGGACAACGGCCATAGAAATGACTGATCATGCTTTCTTCGATTGCTGCAAACTCCGCTGGTACTGGTCGTATGTCAGCGAGGTGACGGCTCGCATCGATCCTGAGCATCCTCGCCCAATTACCATATCCAATGTCATGGACAATGTGAGGCCGCCGTGAGACCGGGAAAGGCAAATGGTCTACGTTACAATCCTGGCCGTAGCGAGAATGTTGATTTGGATGTCGCATCTGAAATGTTGCCCGGGGTGGTGGGTTGTCTTTTTCTGATCAGGATCTGATTGCTTTCTTTAAACACCAACTACGGGTGAAGATCAAATGTGATAGAAGAAGGCTGCATTGCGCAGCATTTGACAGAAGATGGATACATGTAGCAAGTCTGTGTGTATGAAGAGGAGCAAAATTTGAATACGTGTTCCCCGCCTATGTGTGGAACGCGCAGTTCCATAAAGTAAAATTAAACAAGTAGCTTCTCAGCTAGCTGAGTGTGTGTTCCATCCCTCCCTGATTAGGAAGCCTCCAAGATCCCCACCCCCTCCTTTTTGCAATTTTTTTCACCCCCTCCTCTAAATTTCACCTATCTTCAAGAGAAAGAAATACAAACTAACCCCCATTCCTTACCCACAAAATTTTCTTTTCTGCATTCCCTACTTAGAGACTGACCCGCAGAATCGAGATTCCTTTTACAAACCTAGTGGAACGGGCAGTCTATCAACTAGACAGGGTTGGGAGGGTCCTACTAATCACCTTCCCCCCACACACACACAAATGAATTATTGTACCATTTTATTGTTATCTTTTTGTTTTTACATTTTATTGTTATCTTTTTTTGTTTTTACATTTTATTGTTATCTGTTTGTTTTTACATTTTATTGTTATCTTTTTTTGTTTTTACATTTTATTGTTATCTGTTTGTTTTTACATTTTATTGTTATCTTTTTTTGTTTTTACATTTTATTGTTATCTTTTTTTGTTTTTACATTTTATTGTTATCTGTTTGTTTTTACATTTTATTGTTATCTTTTTTTGTTTTTACATTTTATTGTTATCTGTTTGTTTTTACATTTTATTGTTATCTTTTTTTGTTTTTACATTTTATTGTTATCTTTTTTTGTTTTTACATTTTATTGTTATCTGTTTGTTTTTACATTTTATTGTTATCTTTTTTTGTTTTTACATTTTATTGTTATCTGTTTGTTTTTACATTTTATTGTTATCTTTTTTTGTTTTTACATTTTATTGTTATCTTTTTTTGTTTTTACATTTTATTGTTATCTTTTTTTGTTTTTACATTTTATTGTTATCTTTTTTTGTTTTTACATTTTATTGTTATCTGTTTGTTTTTACATTTTATTGTTATCTGTTTGTTTTTACATTTTATTGTTATCTTTTTTTGTTTTTACATTTTATTGTTATCTTTTTTTGTTTTTACATTTTATTGTTATCTGTTTGTTTTTACATTTTATTGTTATCTTTTTTTGTTTTTACATTTTATTGTTATCTGTTTGTTTTTACATTTTATTGTTATCTTTTTTTGTTTTTACATTTTATTGTTATCTTTTTTTGTTTTTACATTTTATTGTTATCTTTTTTTGTTTTTACATTTTATTGTTATCTTTTTTTGTTTTTACATTTTATTGTTATCTGTTTGTTTTTACATTTTATTGTTATCTGTTTGTTTTTACATTTTATTGTTATCTTTTTTTGCTTTTACATTTTATTGTTATCTTTTTTTGTTTTTACATTTTATTGTTATCTGTTTGTTTTTACATTTTATTGTTATCTGTTTGTTTTTACATTTTATTGTTATCTTTTTTTGTTTTTACATTTTATTGTTATCTTTTTTTGTTTTTACATTTTATTGTTATCTGTTTGTTTTTACATTTTATTGTTATCTTTTTTTGTTTTTACATTTTATTGTTATCTGTTTGTTTTTACATTTTATTGTTATCTTTTTTTGTTTTTACATTTTATTGTTATCTTTTTTTGTTTTTACATTTTATTGTTATCTTTTTTTGTTTTTACATTTTATTGTTATCTTTTTTTGTTTTTACATTTTATTGTTATCTGTTTGTTTTTACATTTTATTGTTATCTGTTTGTTTTTACATTTTATTGTTATCTTTTTTTGTTTTTACATTTTATTGTTATCTGTTTGTTTTTACATTTTATTGTTATCTTTTTTTGTTTTTACATTTTATTGTTATCTTTTTTTGTTTTTACATTTTATTGTTATCTGTTTGTTTTTACATTTTATTGTTATCTTTTTTTGTTTTTACATTTTATTGTTATCTGTTTGTTTTTACATTTTATTGTTATCTTTTTTTGTTTTTACATTTTATTGTTATCTTTTTTTGTTTTTACATTTTATTGTTATCTGTTTGTTTTTACATTTTATTGTTATCTTTTTTTGTTTTTACATTTTATTGTTATCTGTTTGTTTTTACATTTTATTGTTATCTTTTTTTGTTTTTACATTTTATTGTTATCTTTTTTTGTTTTTACATTTTATTGTTATCTTTTTTTGTTTTTACACGTCAATAAAAAATGTTTTAAAAACTGGGAGTTAAGTAGGACGTTCCCCAGTATGAAAGGGTGAATGCGGTATTCTGGTGAAAGAAGATACTAGCTGGGAGAAACTTTTGATTTTGTTTAGTTCTGGAGTGACAAGGATGACCAACGACCCCCACAATCCTCCCTTTTGAGTTGGCCATGTGCCTAAGTTTTTTGTTCATCGTTGATTTTCAATGTATTTTTAACATGAATAAAAGATTTAATATCTCAAAGTGTAGTATCTGTTCTGCAGATGCTGCACTTAAGATAATTTGTACCAGTCAATGGAGGGGAAACCCTCTATACTGGGACAATTTTTATTTTTGGTAACCAGAGTGCCCCCTTTTTGCCTACTTTTAGGGGAGCTGTTTTTTACCCCACATTAAAAACGGCCTTGTGCCTAATTTGCTTTGGTGGGGAAGCAAATAAATACAATAAATAGAAAAGAGGGTTTTTAATATGAATATCAATACATACAATAGTTTAAAAATAGGTTCACCTCTAGAGTCTGACGTAGAGGTCACATAAAGTGACATGAACTTAGGGTAGAGCTTGAAAAACACGTATCATTTTTAGTCAAGAGTGGGGAATGAGAGTTAGCAGATCGAGTTGTAGTTTCCCAGTGGGGAAACATCGGTAAATAAAATTGCTGAAAAGACAACCCGAGATTTGTTGATTCATCTTCTTTGCAGCTTTTCTGAGGATCCGTCCAATAAGATAAAACAGAGATTTCAGAAGACATTTGTGAGGCGTAAGGAGTCCAAAAAGGGCTATATTCCATTTTAATTTTAATTTGAAGGGAGTAAAAAGGAGATGGAACTCTTTGTGAAAATTAAGGTAACTCTTAGTTTTTAGAAATTTTACCAATAGGTATTAGACATCAATTAATATTCCCCAAATTTCAGTTTGGTTATTTTAAAGGATTATATGGAGTATAATTTGGGCACAGCCTCCCATTTTAAAACTGAAATTGCATTAAATTTTTTTTTGTTATTAGACATTAATTAAGCAGTACGCTTAAATTTATTTTTTCTCAAGGGCAAATATATATACTAGACTACCCGTGACCCGTTATATCAATATATGTTCTAGCTAGCTATGGAATAGTGAGTATACAAAATCAATATATAAATGCACAATAATTGAATGCAAAAACAAACATGGCGACTAGTGAAAACAATACAGAATACATTGGATTATAAAATCTTAACATCAGTGCTCTTAGATTAAATGAAAAATCCTTTTTATAAGAGGGGTGTAATCAATTGAAAAAAATTGAAAAAAAAACGAAAAGAAAAAATACAAGGAGGGAATGTGCATTGTACAGGTCTACCCTAGTTATTTTTGTGTGTGTGTGTGTGTGTGTGTGTGTGTGTGTGTGTGTGTTAACAGCCCTAAAATATCAGTAAATAACAATTAAGGAATTAAGTAATATTTAACCGTGAGATCTTTTCAAAGCAAATCTTTAAAAAAAATAATGAAAAGTTCCCCCACCCCCAGGTTTTGAACGGTTTCGACATATTTTAAAAATGTTTATAACTCATGATCCCACCCCCATTCATTCCCTCTTCTGCCCTCCCTCCCGCCACAAAACTTGAAAAAAATGCTTACGATTACATGTCTCGCTACGTCGTCAAGAAGTGGATTCTCATTTTACATTAAATTTATATAGGAAAGTACCCCCCCCCCCATTCTAAAATATTAAATTGTAATTATTAAAAAAATCTTTCTATATCATCTTTAAAGGCTGTTGAAACATATTAGCCAAAAAATAGTAGATTTTGATTTCCTTTTAGGAGGTAAACTTCGCTGGATTAGGTCGTAAAAAAACAACCCAAATATTTTTTTAATTTGTAAATTGATCAAATAGCTTCTTTTTTTTACATTAGAAAAACATATTTGTTATTTTTTGTTTGAAAACAATCCAAACTTGTACTAAAATACGAACAAATAATTAATAATTTCAAACGCGAAAAACGTACAGTTTTTTTTTTAAACCGGCACAACTTGGGCAAAGAAAATATCTTTTCAAAATCACGTAACTTGATCAATTTTTATATTTATTTCTTTTAAACAATCGTCTCACGGTTATTTGTTGTTAATTAATAAATCTTTCCTCTATCATCTGCATATGTATCAAGTGTTTGTGCGAAACCGGACTTCCCAAATCAGACTTTTAAACCGGAAGGACGGTTTAAACACCCAGGCAAGAGGATTTGAGTTATATATATATATATATATATATATATATATATATATATATATATATATATATATATATATATATATATATTACAGTAACCCCCCTCTCTCTCTTCCTCTCACTCTCTCTCTCTCTCTCTCTCGTTATAATCTGATAATTTTGGGTGTAGTATCACCATTTTTACACAATATGCATATGACGTACCCGTTTTCTTCTTTAATATTTTTATATTAAAATCGAATAATATTTTCTTTCTTGTTATATCTGTGCTTATATAGTATTCGAAATATTTCCCCATCTCATAATATTTTTCTACAATTTATGCCTTATAACGTGAGTCTTTGGGAACATTAAATCAAGATTTGTCCCGGGCAATACCAAGTTACTCTGCACACCACTATATTAAATCTATTTTGCAATTGTCTTTTATGTTTAATCAATTATCTCGCGATGATAATTATTTTCTATTTGTAATGCTTCATTCGCCTTTTATATAAGTTTTATAAAATTATGCTAAAATGACTTTTATCTTTACTCGGTGATGACTATATACAGGGTCTGTTCGAATTAAATTAACAATTCAACAGACAGAATAAAAGAAAATGGTTAAAAGAACACACATCATGACGAATGTGAGAGCAACAATGGGTTATACATCAGCTCTAGAGGTATAGATAACATTACAGTAAGATATAGAACAGATGGAAGTCTTTATAAACCAAACATATCAGACATACATAAAGGCACAACAAGGAAATGAAAATAATTCATAATACAAACGTGAAAACAGAAATTGAAAGAAAATGACTAAAAGAATATTTATTTTAAAATATGTTGCTTTCATTTTAATACGTCACAGATTTTATAGATGTGATACTATTTCTATACATACTATTTCACTCCATATATATATATATTACAATGAGTGTGTGCGTTTGGATTCTTAATCCGGCCGGGGGATGTGATGCGTCTAGTGTGTTAGGTTCATGCTTACGTGCCTTCTCACTTCGGGCTAACACCGCTGGCTAACCTTGTGGTGAAAGGGAACAGCTATGCACCAGTCTTCCCTGCCAGTACATCATCAAGACTCCTAGAGTGCCTCCACGTTGGCCACACACGGTAACTGGGTGCCTTGCGGCCCCAGGCTAAACTTGTAGCAGATCTCTGAGTAGTAGGGGACCCCAGAGATAGTGTGTTATGGCCCACTGATGTGTGGACATGCCCTGGCACACTACCAAACTCTTGGTTGGACGACGACTAGGGGAACCAATCCCAAATCAAACACCACTGCCTTGTGGGCCTTATCACAGCAAAAGGCTAAGAGATGGGAACTCTGACTTCAAATAATACTGTTGCCTTGGAGTTTTCCTTAAGAAAGAAAAGGCGTAGTAGCGGACATGATAGGGCAACTGTTTACCGCGCTGAGATTACTTTCGGCCAGAAGCTGTGGCCTCCTCTACTGCCAGCCATCGCGGGTTCGCTCTACTGGACATGAGCATTGGAGATTCAGAGGGTGTCTATCTTATGCACAACACATACTGCACCTAAACTGCACAAGCAAGTTTGGAGCTAAGGTGGAAAGTCCTATGGTGATGGAGTGAGACTACGCCAACACCGAGACCCCGACAAGTCATCGTCAAGACTGATGGACTGCATGATGATGATGATGATGATGATGATGATGATGATGATGATGTATTCTGTATATCTTTATAGAAAAAAGAGAATTTACATAAAAACTCAGTTCATTTATATGTCAAAATTTCCGTGGAAGACAATGGAAGTGATCTTAAATCTCTAAGTGTCTTCTTAAAGAAGTTAAATTTGATGAAATTTAAATCATATGTAAAAGATGAAAAACAATGAAAGTAATTCCTCATCTCTATCTGCTCTTCGGCATACAAAATCTTTACATGGAGATCTCGATTCAAAATCACCTCAAACTTCATGTATAAGACATTAATTCAGAGAGTTTTATAAAATTTCACCGTCGAATTTTTCTTACTAATATAGTATAGATGACGAAAAAAAAAAAATAGGAAAGTATAAGTACAGTGAAAAAGAACAAAGTTCTCATGCAATTCCGAGCAACGTTGTGTTTCCGTGCTAGTTATCTTTTAAATATTTAGTACCATTGCATTTCAATACATTTCAGTATAACCATTTTCACCTTCTACAAAATTTGTGCTTGACGAGACTGCATCTATCATGTGATGGCTGAGCGTTTTTGGCAGTCAGCACATTAAGTCTCCTTTATTTGTCACAAACAGATACGCTCCCCCCGCTTGCACCTCATGCAGAACACGATTATACCTGACTAAACTCGACTGACATAACATCCATTATCTGTGACCCTTGTGAACGGCGAAAATCAAATCATAAGCAAATCTAATAAGTCAATCGAATTTTGCTCAAATCCCAGCAGAGATGGTACGCCTGTTTTGGGAATTAACACAGCGAAATCCTACACTTTCGCAACTCTGGTATTTGTTTAGACTGCGTTGTGGTCGTCGTCGTACTTGTTGGTAATTTAATTGCTGACACTTTGCAGATGGCACTGTACAGCTTGAGTCTGAAAACATTTTGAGATAAAGTGCAGGTTTTAGATTTACCGAATAAAACTAGAGAAGACGAGATTTGTTGTCCACCACCCACCCTATCCCCGTCAACATCACCACTATTAACGCAATCCCGTTGTCTAGGTGGAAGTTCTTAGCACAAAGCACTTAGATTTCAAGAACATATTAGATTAATGCATAAGTTACTTGCATATTATTTGCATTGTTTTTACTCAAACTAGAATGTTATTCGCACATTTTTGACGATGTAACCTCAGTCCATCTTCAGGTGCGTCTTATATAATCTATACAAAATTTTTATGTCGCCGAGAATTTGTACGGAATTTTGAACGGAAGCCTTTATTTAATCGACGGCGGTAGCTTGTAAAGATTCCCGAGTTGCACAAGATGAACCTGAAGTAGTTCAGAGACTGCATCGCTACAAACATTATGATAGTAACTCTCAAGTTGAAAACAGGTGTTGGAACAATTCTAACTATCAATTTTATCGCAAAAATAAGAAAATATATCTGGAAAGCAAAAAAGTTAATGAAAACAAAAGTAAAAAAATAAAAATTAAATAAAAACAAATAAAAATCATGAATAATTGTAGAAAAAATTTTTATTTGGAATAAAAAAAATTATTTACACACAAAAAATTAAATAAAAACAAATGAAAATCAGGAATAATTGTAGAAACAATTTTTATTTGGAAAAAAAAATTATTTACACACAAAAAATTAAATAAAAACAAATTAAAATCAGGAATAATTGTAGAAACAATTTTTATTTGGAAAAAAAAATTATTTACACAGAAAAAATTAAATAAAAACAAATGAAAATCAGGAACCATTGTAGAAACAATTTTTATTTGGAACAAAAACAAAATATTTACACATAAAAATTAAATAAGAACAAATGAAAATCGGAATTAATTTTAGAAACACTTTTTATTTGGAATAAAAACAAATTATTTACGCATAAAAAATTAAATAAAAACAAATAAAAATCAGGAATAATTGTAGAAACAATTTTTATTTGAATAAAAGACGTGGCTGGTTACCTTTAATGCCTCTAAAACCAAACTCCTATCCTTACATCATCAACGCTCTGATCCCCATCTGGCATCAATTGGGATGGATGGCTCTCGTCTGGGAGAGGCCCCGTGTTTTGACAAGCTTCTGGGTTTGACCTTTACTCCTGATCTGAAGTGGAACACGTACATCAAGTCTGTTGCCAAGGTCGCTGGAAAGATGGTGGGATCCTTCTACCACTCCAGAAGATATCTCACTACTGATGCAATTCTCTATCTATATAAAAGCCAAATACGTCCAAGGATGGAATACTGTTGCCATATCTGGGCAGGAGCTGCTAAAAACAGCCTATCCTACCTTGACAGAGTACAAACTAGACTTCGTGGCTTAGTGGGGGATGCTCTTTTCTCTACCCTGCAACCTCTCTCCCACAGAAAGGACGTTACGAGCCTATCCTCGTTTTCTCGTTATTTCCATGGCAGGTGCTCGTCTGAACTCCAATCTCTGGTCCCCCCTCGCCAATCTTTCACGAAAAACACCCATCTAGTTGAATCCACTGTCAAAAATTTTCACCCACTGTTTATCTGTGCCTAAATCAAAACGTGGATTCCATGAACAAAGCTTCTTTCTTAGAACTGAACGCCTGTGGAACTCTTTTCCGTCTGCCTGCTTCCCTTCTGAATAAAACTTGGATGTCTTCAAGTCCAACGTTAACAAATTCCTAATGAACCGCCTCCTTAAGTAAACACTTCATCAAATCTCCACACTAACGTAATGTACTTGCAATAACCCTTATCCCTGACTGGCTTCCGGGCCTTGATAAGTGGTGACCTCTGTGTAAAAAAAATAAAAATAAATAAAAATAAAAACAAATTATTTACACATAAAATATTAAATAAAAACAAATGAAAATCAGGAATAATCGTAGAAACAATTTTTATTTGTAACAAAACCAAATTATTTACACATAAAATATTAAATAAAAACAAATAAAAATCAGGAATAATTGTAGAAACAATTTTTATTTGTAACAAAACCAAATTATTTACACATAAAATATTAAATAAAAACAAATAAAAATCAGGAATAATTGTAGAGACAATTTTTATTTGAAATAAAAACAAATTATTTACGCATAAAATATTAAATAAAAACAAATGAAAATCAGGAATAATTGTAGAAACAATTTTTATTTGTAACAAAAACAAATTATTTACGTATAAAATATTAAATAAAAACAAATGAAAATCAGGAATAATTGTAGAAACAATTTTTATTTGTAACAAAAACAAATTATTTACGCATAAAATATTACATAAAAACAAATGAAAATAAGGAATAATTGTAACAATAATTTTAATTTGGAATAGAAGCAAATTATTTACACATAAAATATTAAATAAAAACAAATGAAAATAAGGAATAATTGTAGAAACAATTTTTATATGTTATAAAAACAAATTATTTACACATAAAATATTACATAAAATCAAATGAAAATAAGGAATAATTGTAACAACAATTTTAATTTGGAATAGAAACAAATTATTTACACATAAAGCATTAAATAGAATAGATAAAATGAGGAATAATTGTAGAAACAATTTTTATTTGGATTAAAAACAAATAATTTACACATAAAATAGTAAATAAAAACAAATGAAAATCAGGAATAATTGTAGAAACAATTTTTATTTGGATTAAAAACAAATAATTTACACATAAAATAGTAAATAAAAACAAATGAAAATCAGGAATAATTGTAGAAACAATTTTTATTTGGATTAAAAACAAATAATTTACACATAAAATAGTAAATAAAAACAAATGAAAATCAGGAATAATTGTAGAAACAATTTTTATTTGGATTAAAAACAAATAATTTACACATAAAATAGTAAATAAAAACAAATGAAAATCAGGAATAATTGTAGAAACAATTTTTATTTGGATTAAAAACAAATAATTTACACATAAAATAGTAAATAAAAACAAATGAAAATCAGGAATAATTGTAGAAACAATTTTTATTTGGATTAAAAACAAATAATTTACACATAAAATAGTAAATAAAAACAAATGAAAATCAGGAATAATTGTAGAAACAATTTTTATTTGGATTAAAAACAAATAATTTACACATAAAATAGTAAATAAAAACAAATGAAAATCAGGAATAATTGTAGAAACAATTTTTATTTGGATTAAAAACAAATAATTTACACATAAAATAGTAAATAAAAACAAATGAAAATCAGGAATAATTGTAGAAACAATTTTTATTTGGATTAAAAACAAATAATTTACACATAAAATATTAAATAAAAACAAATAAAAATCAGGAATAATTGTAGAAACAATTTTTATTTGTAATAAAAAAAATTATTTACGTATAAAATATTAAATAAAAACAAATGAAAATCAGGAAAAATGTAAAAACAATTTTTATTTGTTATAAAAACAAATTATTTACACATAAAATATTGAATAAAAACAAATGAAAATCAGGAATACTTTGTAGAAATTTTTTTATTTGGAATTAAAACACATTATTTAGGCATAAAATATTAAATAAAAGCAAATGAAAATCAGAAATAATTGTAGAAACAATTTTAATTTGGAATAAAAACAAATTATTTATGCAAAAATATTAAATAAAAACAAATGAAAATCAAATATTATTGTAAAAACAATTCTAATTTAGAATAAAAACATTATTTTCGCATAGAATATTTAATAAAATAAATGAAAATCAAGCATAATTGTAGAAACAATTTTTATTCGGAATAAAAAAATATTTACACATAAAATATTAAATAAAAACAAATTAAAATCAGGAATACTTGTAGAAACAATTTTTATTTGGATTAGAAACAAATTATTTATACATAAAATAGTAAATAAAAACAAAGAAAATGAGATAGAAATGTAGAAACAATTTTTGTTTGGATTAGAAACAAATTATTTACGCATAATATAATAAATAAAAATAAATGGAGATCAGATATAATTGAAGAAACAATTTTTATTTGGAATATAAACAAATTATTTACACATAAAATATTAAATAAAATCAAATTAAAATCAGGAATAATTTTAGAAATAATTTTTATTTGGAATGAAAACAAATTATTTTACGCAAAAATATTAAATAAGAGCAAATGAAAATCAAATATTATTGTAGAAGCAATTTTTGTTTAGAATAATAACATTATTTACGCTTAAAATATTAAAAGAAAAACAATAGAAATTCATGATTATTTGTAGAAACAATTATTATTTGGAATAAAAAGAAATTATTTACAAATAAAATATTAAATAAAAACAAATAAAAATCAGGAATAATTGTAGAAACAATTTTTATTTGAAATAAAAACAAATTATTTACACATAAAATATTAAATAAACACAAATGCAAATCAGGAATAATTGAAGAAACAATTTTTATTTGGAATAGAAACAAATTATTTACACATAAAATATTAAATAAAAACAAATGAAAATCAGAAATAATTGTAGAAACAATTTTTATTTGTTATAAAAACAAATTATTTACGTATAAAATATTACATAAAAACAAATGAAAATCAGAAATAATTGTAACAGCAATTTTAATTTGGAATAGAAACAAATTATTTACACATAAAATATTAAATAAAATAAATTAAAATTAAGCATAATTGTAGAAACAATTTTTATTTGGATTAAAAACAAATAATTTACACATAAAATAGTAGATAAAAACAAATGAAAATCAGGAATAATTGAAGAAACAATTTTTATTTGGAATAAAAACAAATTATTTACACATAAAATATTAAATAGAAACAAATTAAAATCAGAAATAATCTTAGGAACTATTTTTATTTTGTAATAAAAACAAATTATTTACACAAAAATATAAAAAAAAACAAATGAAAATCAGAAATAATTATAGAAACTATTTTTATTTTGAATAAAAAAAAACTATTTACACATAAAATATTACATAAAAACAAATGAAAATCAGAAATAATTGTAGAAACAATTTTTGTTTGGAATAAAAAGAAATTATTTACGCATAAGATATTAAATAAAAACAAATGAAAATCGGGAATACTTTGTAGAAATTTTTTTTATTTGGAATTAAAACAAATTATTTAAGCATAAAATATTAAATAAAAACAAATGAAAATCAGAAATAATTGTAGAAACAATTTTTATTTGGAATAAAAAGAAATTATTTACACAAAAATATTTAATAAAAACAAATGACAATCAGAAATAATTGAAGAAACAATTTTTATTTTGAATAAAAACAAATTATTTACGCATAAAATATTAAATATAAACAAATGAAAATCAGAAATAATTGTGGAAACAATTTTCATTTTGAATAAAAACAAATTATTTACACATAAAATAGTAAATAAAAACAAATGAAAATCAGGAATAATTTGTAGAAATATTTTTTATTTGGAATTAAAACAAATTATTTAAGCATAAAATATTAAATAAAAACAAATGAAAATCAGGAATAATTGTAGAAACAATTTTTATTTGGAATAAAAAGAAATTATTTACACAAAAATATTAAATAAAAACAAATTATTTACACAAAAATATTAAATAAAAACAAATTATTTACACAAAAATAGTAAATAAAAACAAATGAAAATCAGGAGTAATTGGAGAAACAATTTTTATTTTGAATAAAAACAAATTATTTACATATAAAATATTACATAAAAACAAATGAAAATCAGAAATAATAGTAGAAACTATTTTTATTTTGAATAAAAACACACTATTTACACATAAAATATTACATAAAAACAAATGAAAATCAGGAATAATTGTAGAAACAATTTTTATTTGGAATAAAAAGAAATTATTTACGCATAAAATATTAAATAAAAACAAATGAAAATCAGGAATAATTTGTAGAAATTTTTTTTATTTGGAATTAAAACAAATTATTTAAGCATAAAATATTAAATAAAAACAAATGAAAATCAGGAATAATTGTAGAAACAATTTTTATTTAGAATTAAAACAGATTATTTACGCATAAAATATTAAATAAAAAAAAATGAAAATCAGGAATAATTGTAGAAACGATTTTTAATTGGAATGAAAACAAATTATTTACGCATAAAAGATTAAATAAAAACGAAAATCAATGTAAATTAAGAAAAAATAGTTACGAATAAAAGAAAAATATAATGTGAGTTTATTTACAAAAAATATTTGCTAAAAACAACGAATATATTTGAGCCAATAAATGGTATACAAGAAAAGAAAAGAAAAGAAAAATAAATATATCAGCTAGTATGTATGTTATTTAAATGTATACTTTTTCAACTGGTCGATGTAAACAGAATGTATTTTAAACAGAGGGATCAACAACATTCAGGCACTTGATCTCATATGTTTTGTGCTATTTCGTAAAGAAGCATAAGTTTAGTAGGAAATGACCTCTGGTGATGGAGAATATAGCGGTTGTTATCAGAGTCGGATGGCAGCAATGAGGCAGAATGGGACGAATATTAAAATGTTCTAGACTGTTTTGATAATAATTAAGCCATAAGCTTATATATCTGTCTGACTCTCTCCTGGTGTCTGTTTTCTCATTTTGTTTCTCAGTAATAGATGATCAGTGCACTGAGATGAATGAAATCTTATTCTCCTGCATAAAACATGTTGATTTGAGTAAGCGAATAATTGTTAATATTAGAAGGATATCAGCGACCTTTTGATTGTAACTAATAAAGAAGCCTCAATCTTTATGCTTTATTTATTTCGTTACTCTAATAGAAAACCATATGGTATGCTTATCGCATTAATTATTCAATTAATTGGTTGAACACAGGATCTATCTTTCTATCTATCTCTCTCTCTCTCTCTCTCTCTCCCTCTCTCTCTCTGTATATATATATATATATTCATTTAAAATTATACATACATAATTTAAAGACAAACCAGCGGTTGCATTGTATTGGAACAGCCTTCTGCAGCTGACTAAAATCCGATACAAATCATCAGCGTCTGGTGGAAGGAGAAAAACTAACGGAAAGAAGAACGCTGATTAACGGGTGGTGTCTTTGCTCTAATGTCCCTGTTGTAAATTAGTCTTTTGTAAGCAACGCTAAAATATTCTTTTTACAGAAGGAAGGGAGGGGTGGGCAGGTGGGGTGATGGAGTGGTGGTGATGTTGGGGGGGGGGGGTTGTTCAGCAGGGAATGGTTTGTGGCCGGAAATACCCTCTGGAAACACGAAGGCTGTGTTAAAAATAAACGAACACATAAAAATATATGAATTAATATATAACGATAAAGATAAATGATTAAAAGTAGAAAAGTAAATAAATAAATAATTATTATTATAAATTATTAAAGGGTAAAAACATATATACATATGTACATATATATATACATATATATATGTACACATATATATATATATATGTACATATATATATGTATATATATATATATGTAGACACACACACACACACATATATATATATATGCATATATACACACAGAACAAACAGCAAACACCTACACATATATATCCACATACAAACACATGCATATACATAGATACACACATATATATACATATATATACACACATTTTCATATACATACATATACACACCTCCGCATATATACACATGCACACACATACATACATATATACATATATACAAGCACACTTATACACAGGCGGCAAAAAGAAAGTCCGCACTTGTAATTTTTTCAAAAACCGCAAATTTAAGCTAAATTTAATGTAAGTGTTTAATTAAACTATACCTCATTTGATTGCCCTTTCATTCCTGTATAATTTTACCTGTTCATATTTGACTTTTAATTGAAATGTTGTAGTGTTCACGTCAATTTAAAAATAATTTCAAATTGAGGAGGCAAAAAGAAAGTCCGCACAATGGAAAATTGTTATTAAAATGTAACTTTAGAACATTAATGCAACACAAATACAACAGAAACACAATGAACTAGTTTATATTTAGTAGCATAGTCCTTCTGCAATTTGACAGCCTGCAATCTTTTGGGAATTCCTTGAATTAGACTGCAGCAATACTTCGGGAAAAGGGCATCTCACTTTTCTTTAATTTTTGTCCAAAGTTCTTCCAAATTTGAAATTTTATCATTGCGTAGCTTGCTTGATGTAATGCCATATGTTTTCAATAGGACTGAGGTCTGAAAATTGTGCAGGCCAATCCAAACACAGAATATCATGCTCTTCCAGGAACCTCTTGACATTGCCAGCTGTGTGAATGGGAGCATTATCCTGCATGAAGATGGGATTATCGTCCAAATTCCGACCAAAGTAGGATAGAAAATGCTCAGTCACCATATTAATGTACTTAGTCGAATTATTTCGACCTTGAAAGCGAACTATAGGCCCTGGACCATTGGTACTAATAATGCCTCACACCAAAACTGAACCTCCACCACCTTGCTGCATTGAAACTGAGCACCTAGTATTAAATTCTTCATCTGTACTCTGACGGACGTACTGACTACCATCACTGCCTAGCCTATTGAACTTGCTTTCATCACTAAAAAGCACTTTTGACCAATATGAAGAGTCGTGATCTTCATTGCATATAACGAAGTCGAGACAGCGCTTTCTGTTCTTTACAAAAATCATTGGCTTGCGTCTTGCAACATATACTGGCAAAATAAATTCCTTTAATCTGTTCTTGAAAGAGAGCAATTTTTAACAAGATTGGATTCGAGGAGCCGTTTCAAATCTGTTTCTTAGACTGCGGATCTTGATAGCATTATCTTCCCTCTTAGACGTAACTCTAGTACGACCAAATTTAGGGGCATCACGAACAGTTCCAGTGTTTTGGTGCTATTGCACAGTCTTTCGTTCCGTTTTCTCATCACATTTCAATCTGCGGTCGATTTCTCGATTGTGGAGGTGAAGCTGATAGAAAGGCGTGGCATATGGACTAACTGTTACGTTGTATAACCTGGAACAAGAACAATTACGATTAGAGATGCTTTGTTGCCTGTTGGTGGATATTTGAAACTGATTTAGGGGCGATAATTTAAGCTGGTTTTAAGCGAATTTGTTGCTGCGAACTTTCTTTTTGCCTCCTCAATTTGAAATTATTTTTTTAAATTGACGGGAACACTAGAATATTTCAATTAAAAGTCAAATATGAATAGGTAAAATTATAGAGGAAGAAAAGGCAAATCAAATGAGGTATAGGTTGTTTAAACAGTTACATTAAATTTAGCTTAAATTTGCAGTTTTTGAAAAAATCACAAGTGCGGAGTTTCTTTTTGCCAGCACTGTATATACATATATATACATATTCACACATCCATACATGCATACATATATATATATATATATATATATATATATATATATATATATATATATATATATATACTCATATGTACATACACTTACATACACACATACATACACAGACAGACATATATACACACATATCCATATATATATCTATATACACACATATACACATATATACATACACATGCACTTGCATATACACACATATGCATGTACACACAGACATGCACACACATATGATGATTGCCACTCCCTCAGTCACTGAAAGTTCATATGTCAGAAGATGATTTTTCATTCCTGCCAGTGACTTGCACACCCTCAGTCAGACAGGACACTGAAGATGATCATTGATTTGGAAGAAACTAACAGCAAAGGGACCATATCATTGTGCGCTTTCATGTGATTAACAAGACCTGCTTTGGACAACAGAGCTCGGTCACCTACGTCACAGATCCAAAAATTTCCTTGACTGGGCGGCAAATACACACATACTGTTACGGGCTGGGGGAAGCTAAGTTGGGGTGATCACCCTTGGTTAGAATCTTCGACTGTAGGATAGCGCTTCATCCGATGTTACTCGTAACACAGAATAGAGACTAAAAATAGAGCTAAAGTGCGTCGGGCATAGATTTTGCGTCCTAGAATAACACGTTGTCTAAGATTCGTGAATGATTCTCATTTAACCTGAATAATCCGAACGCAAAGCAAAAATGACACAATATGTGGATAAGATATTACAAGGGCTTTATTAAGCACATAATTGAAACTTGATGCAACACCTCAATCGGTTAGGGTGAGGTCGAGCAAACGAGAAAGCAAGCATTAAAAAATAATTCATTATCAAAAAAAAAAAAAATTCATCAATCACAAAAAATAATGAAGTAAAAACGAACTGACATGAATGTAGTTCTGGAATAACAGACCGAAGACAAAAAAATAAACATGGATGGAGGTGGGGGTTGGGTTTGGGAGATGGGGTATTTGAAAGGGGTTACTTATCTGCAGATAAAATATAATTGCATGGCCAGCGTTGCTTCTTTCTTTTTTCTTTCTTTTTTATTGAAAGTCTGTGAGTGCGGATATATTGCCTTCTGTAATCTTTTTTCAAATTCATCAACGTTGTCTTGTCAACCCGAAAACTGAACGCGCCGTCATTTTATATTGTTCCATGTGGATACTTTTTTCCACATTGATTTCTCATGACGATTGAATATTAAGTCTCATTGAATTGAATATATGGTATTTTTCCGGTTTCTTTTTAGGCACCTCTATGTCGATATGAATTGGACGTCGAAAAAAAAGTCCTTCATTTTATCATCGGAATAATATGGAGATAATTCATCCATCATATCTGGTCGCTGGTTCTCTCCATCATTGCTTTTTGGCATGAAGACATGAGGAATTTTTCCATCTCGATCCAAAAAGTACCGGGTTTTTTCGTTTTTTATCTCTCGTTCGCTCTCTTGTTATCACTGCTGTTGCTCACTTGTGCATCGGTTTTTACACAGGGTGAGAGAGTGGTGAGCGAAGAGGAAAAAAAACAAGGTGGTGGGTTCTTGCTGCTAGCGCTGTAGTGTGTGGGGGAGGGAGTTGGTGGGGCACTCGTTGCTAGCAATGTCATGTGTGAGGGAGGGGGAGTTGGTTGGGCTCTACTTATGATTTGGAGGAGGAGGAAGAGAGGGTTCGCTATTTGTACTCATATTTATTCATTTATTTATTTATTATTTATTATTACTTTTTTTCATCTTTCTTTCGTTTCTTTCTCCATCTCTAAAAAATCATTACAATACATACACATATACAGGCACATACACATACATGTACAGATACACACATACATACACTCATAATACAAATAAATTACATATATATTACTATATACACACGCACACACACATGCACGCACACACACACGCATATATATATATATATATATATATATATATATATATATATATATATATACAATGCATGCACATGTACTTAAACAATAGTAATATAATAAAAAATATATATGAAGGAGAGTAATAACGTGGAAAAATAAAAGTGTGCCCCCTGTCAAAAAAACAATTAAACTACGGGTATACAGTAAATGAGTTGGCAGTGGCACCCATGGTCAAAATGAATGTACCGTGCCGAAGTAACAACGTTAGTATCTATAAACCCGTTCTTAACATGGAGATTTGATTATGTGATGTGATTATTCTGTGCTTTCACCATACGTGCTAAATAAAAGTAGGGTAGTGTGACCTATTGGATAGTAGGCGCTACTATCTGCCTGTAATCCATAATAAAAATAAAAAAATGAACTAAAAATTAATTATAATCCAGTACATTTATTCCGGAGGGAACATTGTGTCACAAGGAAAAGAAACAGCCAAAAACACTGCAGCGGACCCTTTAAACTTGTCTTTGTCACTTTATTGTAATATTTTTCCGGCGATTATCATCGAGTACAGGCTTTATTTTCAAATTAAAAAAGAAATTTAAGGTTGTATTTTAAATAACTGTCGGGCATCAATTTTTTATGATAACGTTCTAATAAATAGAACACACATTATTTTTGCCACGTCAATCGTTAATGCTACCCCTAGCCGTTAAATGGTTTCCTTTTTGTTTGTAAGATGTATACAAATTTTTTCCAAGATATTTTGGTAATGTGAAAGCTAACCGTGTAACATATGAAAATCGCCATAGAAATTTGTGAAAAATTGAAAAGGAAAAATGTAAATGCAAATGGCATCATTAACAACGGGAGTGGCCAAAAAGTGGGTGTTCACTGTAGTAGAACACTATAATTCGTAATTTAAGCATGTAAGTGCTGATAATCACCTGAAAAATTTACCAGTAAGTAAAAAGAAGTAAGCAGAAAATGGTAGCGGCAGTGTTTAGGTTCTTTAAAAAAATTTAGTTTTTTTTGTAAATTGAAAGTTATGCCTGTAATCGATGATAATCACCGGAAAAAAATAAAGTACGAAAAACTGAAAAGATGAAATCTAAAAACTAGGGTCAGCATTGTTCAAGTCCGCCAAACCATGTTAGGGTATACCTGAATAATTGGAGCCCCCATTACAAAAGTTGAACTTGTCTTTTTTCAACTATTTGTGCGGATTATTATCGATTGGACTACCAAGTAAGATTTGGGTTTCCGTTTCACATGCAACATTATAATATGAAAAAAAAACTATATATTTAAAGAAGGGGAAGGGGAAAATTTTTATGTTAATGTTTTTTTTATAATATGGTAGCTTAATGTTCAAGCGATAATAATCTGCAGAATTAGTTGAAAAAAAATGAAAAGCTAAAAATATATAAATGGATGCCAATTGTTAGGGTGCACCCATGTTTGTATTACGGAATGTGTTGTATCATTAAAAATGAAAATAGAAAAGAAGAAAACTAATGGATGGGGTGTCTGTAGTGCAGAGTGTTTTCAATGGGATAAAAACACGCGAAAAAGTTTTAAACTGATGGAAGCTGTTTTGTTGTGGTTTTCGACGACGACGACAATGAGAATTTTCTAGTGGACAGTGTGTTTTAAAACAAATCACAATGTTAAAATTTGCGAAAGACAGTATGGAAACTGGAGTAAAAAATAAAAGCAACGGAATACCAGTCTATATAACGAAGTGTGTTCAATAGTTAAAAAACTCAATCTCAAGGGTTGTGTAATTTTCTTTTTGTTGTTTTGACGACGACGACGACGAAAGAGATGGATATCATGTTTTAAACTTTGTAAAAGAAAGCAAGTAAACTGGTTATTGAACTTTCGTTTAGTGCTTTTCTCTCTCTCGTATTTTTCGATCTTTCATAGCTAAAACGACCTATGTATTAAATAAAATTTACACCGAATGGAATAATATGTCTCGTAGTGACGCCATATTTTAATGTTAGTAACAGTTCATTTATAAAGTGAACAGCTAGATTCCGGAATATAAGAATTATCAGAGCTCAGTGAATCAGCCAATAAGAATGGACAGACTATGGCGAGTGAGGCTTTATTATTTATGAACGGAAAGTAAAAAGATTATGTTAGATCTATATATATATGTGAGCCAGTTAAGGTCGGTGTAATCACAAAATCTGAGCAACGTGTAGAATTCCTCTCGATGACTACTGGTAGCAGTGGTAGGACTAAATATATGATAATAGGGACTCCTTCCTCTAATGATGTTCCAATGGTGATGGTGTTGATCGTAGGATGTAATGTAGTATTTTATTATCACAAATGAATGTGTCTGAAATGGTGTTCAAAAGCTATATAAAATAAGTCTATCTGTATTGAATTTGAAATCGATAGCTATATGAGATATTCTAGCTGTATTGAATTTGAATGCTGTTGTTGCAAACCTACGATACTTTTGTCCAGACAGTAATTCCTGTGGCTACTTTATTAATATACTAACAGGGCCCATTAAGCGGCGTTGTTCGGTGGAAGCATACCCACCCTTCATAAAACTTAAACTACAGTTGTTGTTAGTGGCCAATCCCCAACGTCTTAATGTTAAGAACAGCTTTCGGAATAGACACTCCTAACCTCCTCATGTTAAGAACATTGTATAGTATAGACACGCCCAACCCCACCATGGCAAGAACGGCTTTCGGAATAGACACTCCATTTTATGAAGGTGAGGAGAATTATCAAAGTATTTTCCCCAAGTTTAATGTTGATATATGCTGTAAGCATACCCGCCCGCAAAGACTATAAACCAAAGAAAGAAATTGGAGGATGGCCGTGTTGTGTGGAGAGAAGTAGACTTGTTTATCGTACGTGTTTAGAACAGTGAAGGACAGCGCATAATGCATGTAATTTTATCTCTGAAATTACTTGTCTCCGCCAAAGTTAAAAGAGATTGTCTTATTTAAGTATAGTCTAAAACCAATAGAAGTCGTCAGTTTAAAGGAAATTGTGTAGGTAGAGTTAAGGTAAAAAAATAAGTTTGGACGCTCGATCGAACAATATTTTTTTATTAAATAAAAACATTGAAGGAAAAAGGTGGGACGAATTTTGTTTACTGCTAAAGACAAATGTTTTAAAAATGCTACCATTACATGTACTGTTTAATAATAAAAGAAAGAAATAGTTACAGCAGCTTATTTTTTTCACATAAAGAAAATATTGTTGGTTCGTAATTTTTTTTAAGAACCGTACAATATCACTTACTGTTCAATCAAGGAAAAGGCACCGCCGCTCTTTATGTAAATGTTTTCCTGTAATGAAATTATCGTTGGTTCGATGGTTTTATGTTAATACTCTGGTAGACACAATAGCTGCGGCGATTTTTTTTATTGTACCATTATGTAAATAACGTTAATCTAAGTAATGAAAAATGGCACAATTTACGACGCTGAAACCAACGAAGACACAGCATTTGCAGTAGATGTAAACATTACCACAAGAAGTGAAGCTAACTTATTTGTACCAAATTTACGATTATTTATTTGTGTAATTTTAAAGTAATTATGGTGATTTTTTGCAAACATAGTCTCTAACATCGCGGAAAAGCGACGATAGGAAATTATAATTGATTTAAACCGATGCATGCCGATAATGTGTGTAGTAAAAGGTGAGGATATAACTACGTAAAGTTATGAATTTCATAATACAGAGGAAAAAATGAACCACCTGATGTATACGAACGGTCTGAAACTTTTTGCAAGGACCAAAAAGGAACTAAAGACACTAATAAAAACTATCAGGATCTTCAGCCAGGATATCAAAATGGAGTTTGGAATGGGAAAGTGCGCACTACTAGTTATAAGGAAAGGAAAACTGGAGACGATAGAAGGCATAGAACTACCCAACCAAATCGAGATGAAGGCACTAGGGGAACAAGAAGCTTATAAATACTTGGGAATTCTGGAAGCAGACACCATCAAAGCAACAGAAAGGAAAGCGAGAATTGGAATGGTATACCTCAGGAGAACAAGAAAACTCCTGGAAACGAAATTATATAGCAGAAACTTAATAAAAGGTATTACAGTATCACTAGTAAGATACTCTGGACTGTTCATAGAGTGGACTAAAGGAGAACTGAGACAGCACAATGCACTACACCCAAAGGCCGATGTTGACCGACTCTACGTGAAAAAGAAAGACTGCGAGAGAGGACTGATCTGTATAGAAGACTGTGTGAATGATACAAAAAAGAACTAGAAAAATACATATTGCAAAATACTGAAAGGATAATTATGGCAGAGAGAGTCACTGAAAAAATCAACAAAACAGTAAACAGCGAGACAAAGATTAAAAAAGAAAAATGGGAAGAGAAACAACTAGACGGAAGATTCATAAGAAAGGCATAACGAACCCCTAGACATGGATGTGAAAAGGACATGTAAACCGAAACTGAATCCCTAATAACTGCCTCACAAGATAACTCGATAAGAACCAAGTACATTAAAGCAAAGATCGACAAAACACAAGAAAACAGCAAATGCAGACTCTGTGGCCAAAGAGACGAAACAATAAACCATATAGTAAACGAATGCAGCAAACTGGCCCAAAATTGAATTCCAGAACAGGCACGACTAAATGGGTGGGGACGGTACAGTGGAAATTATGCAACTAACTGCATCTCAAACGCACAGACAACAGTACTTGACAACAAGAATCATAAAATCCTATGGGACATGGACAAACAAACAGATAAACCAATCCAAGCAAGAAGATCGGATGTCGTAATAATTAACAAGATTGAAAAGTCCTGCCAAATCGTAGACTTTACTGTCCCAACTGAGCAGTGGGTGAATATCAAAAAGGAGAAACGGAGTAAATACACAGAGCTATCGAGAGAGCTGAAAGGAATATGGATGGTGAAGAAAATCAAGATAATAACTATAATAGTAGGAACACTAGGAATAATTCCTTTGAAAAAAGAATGAGAGAAATTTGAATCAGAGGAATGGCTACAAAGATACAATAAATAACGATAAATAGCTGAAATATTAAGGAAAACTCTTGAATGCGGAGATTAATACACATGAACCACATGCGTAGGCCAGACAAAGTCTTTCCTTTGGTAATAAAAATATAACCTGTAGCAGGGATTAACAATGAATCTGATTAGTTAGCTAACCAAACTAAACATCATGTGTGTATATAAAAACACTTAGTGTATCTTAATTGCCATATATACTATCATAACTTTCTCTCTCTCTCTCTCTCTCTCTCTCTCTCTCTCTCTCTCTCTCTATATATATATATATATATATATATATATATATATATATATATATATATATACTAGAAATGTACCTGTCGTTGACTGGGTTCAAAAACAGCCTACAGAAAATGGACTCTGATTTATGAAGGTTATGAAAAGGAAGGGTTGTAAAGAGATAGCTTCGAATTTGGGGGTATCAAAACCAAAGCAAAATATGATGAAAGTAAAAATAAAATAGATAAATCCCATAATTTATTATACCATACCTGTTAACACTGAAACACTTATCACAATATTCTGTGGATCTATATAAAAAAAACCTTGTAAAACTTTGTGACATATTTCCATTCTATGGAGGTCAGGCGCGAACGAACACCCAATAATTTTATTATACCATATTTCTTCAAACTGAAACATAATTATCAAAGTATACTTACGCAGATAAATATGAAAAGTCTTTATTAAAGTTTGTGCCTATTTCCATTCTATGGGGGCCAGGCGCGAACGCAGACCTCACAATTTTATTATACCATCCCTATTTAAGTTAAAACATACTTATCAAAGTATTATTATGTATATCTATATCAAAAACACTTGTAAACATTATTTTTAATTTTTTATTTGCATACTTTGTGGACCAGGCGCGTACGCAGACCCCACAATTTTGATGAATCATCATTATGACAGATCAAACATACCAATTTCTGTGTCTCAATACATCTATCATTAAATGTGATCAGTTTTCTATAATAGTCAACCATACAGGAGCCTATTCGTGACCAGACACATACACAGACATTCAGCTTTATATTATATATATATATATATATATGGTGGATTCTCTCATCGAAGACGATGAATGAGGGTTGAGTATGCAGCTCCTAAGCTCTGTGATACCACATGCATAATTGCAATCCTGTAGACGTCCGGCACACTCCTCTGCAGATGGTGAACTTTCATATGCTCGTCGGCCAAAGATGCCTTCTCGAGTGAACAGATAACCCTGCTTTGCTGCGTGCTCTGAAACCACAGTTGCATACATATTCATGTTTAGGTGAATTTTTCTTGTGTTTTGCCTTCATATTTGCACGAAGGGTGTCCCTATGACAAAAGCAGTTATGTTCAAATTCTTTGGTCCCTAGGAAACACATCTTCCTCCATTCTCTGCGATCCCCTGCTGCACTCTCCCAGGAACTCAGAGAAATTCCACAACGTTTCAGGTTGTCTTTTAGTTTATCTTTGTAACGAAGCATGGGATACCCTATTGGACGGCAAGAATTTGTCAGTTGCCATAAAAAAGTTGCTTAGGAACTCTTGAGTCATCCATTCTCACAAGATGACCCGACCACCGCATTTGTATCCTGATCAAAAAATGATTCACCAGTTATTTCACATCTCTCCAGTAATTCACTATTCATAACACGATCCTGCCATCCAACATTGCAAATAAAACGCAGGCATCTCATATGGAAGGAGTCAAGCTGATTTATATGCTTGCGGTACAAGGTTCACGTTTCGGCACCATACAGAAGAGTAGGCAGAACAACAGATTTGTAGACTGCCACCTTTACTTTTAGAGACACATCGTGGCTGTTCCAGAGTCTGTGTCGCAACCTACCAAATGCCTCACTAGCTTTATTAATTCAACTTTGGATGTCCTTTTCAAATTTAGCATCATCAGACACAACAGATCCGAGGTAAGAAGATACTGTTTCAAAGCTTCACCATCAACATATACCACTGGTTGTGAAGAGGACGTAGCGTTTGTTTTGGCTGGTGAATAATTTCAGTCTTTTTTATGCTAATTGTAAGACCGAAGGCCTTACATGCACCAGAAAAGCTATTGAGGATGTTCTGCATGTCATCAAGTCACAGTCATCAGCATAAAGGAGGTCAAGAACAGTCTGCACAGAAGCCTTGGTTTTGGCCTTGAACCGTTGCTGGTTAAATAATCCCCCACTTGATCGATACTCAACACCTATGCCTCCTGCGGTGTTCCTGAAAGCTGTCTCAAGCATCACTGAAAAGAAAAGAGCAAATAGGATCGAAGCAAGGGCACATCCTTGCTTAGTTCCATTTGACACTTCAAATGGTTCACTTTGTTCACAGCCAGATCGTACTGTTGCCACCATTCCACAGTGAAAGGAGACAACCACATTCAACATCTTGTCCGGAATACCAAGCTTCCTCAAAACAGTCCACAAGACATCCCTAGAGACGGTATCAAATGCCTTTGTGAGATCAACGAATGTGACAAACAAGTCCTTATTCTGCTCCCTTGCTTTCTCCTGTAGTTGCCGAAGGCTGAAGATCATGTCCACAGCACCTCTTCCTGTCCTAAAACCACACTGGGTTTCTGGGAGCAAAGTTTTACAGATTGAACCATTGAGTCTGTTTAGAATTAAACGAGGTAGAATCTTACCAGCAACAGACAAAAGAGAAATTCCTCTATGGTTATCACATTCACACTTATTTACTTTGTGCTTAAACAGGTGAATAATTGACACGTCTTTGAACTGTTGTGGCACGGTACCAAGTTCCCATATTAATGAAAACAGGGCACTTAGTTTCCTGATTAACAGCTGGCTTCCACATTTGTATAATTCTGCAGGTATGCCGTCATCACCTGGAGCCTTACCATTTGAAAGTTGCTTAACAGCCCATTCAATCTCCGACATGGATGGAGCAACCGCCTCGATGGTTGGCCTCTGAGGAATATCATCAATCACTCCTCGATCCACTGTCGATTCTCTGTTTAAAACATTTGTAAAGTGTTCAGCCCAGCGCTTAGTAATTTCTTTCTTATCAGTGAGGAGAATGCCATCTGACGAAAATATTGGAGATGCCCTCCTTAAAATGGGACCAAACACCCCCTTGAGGTTTTGGTGGAATTATTTAAAATCACACCTATCCACCGCATCTTGTAAGGCCTCAGCTTTCTGCTCCCGCCAGTTTTGTTTCATTTTCTGGAGCCGAGATTGTGCCAACCTTTTGGCCATTCTGAAAGCCTTGTGTTTCACTGAAGAATTTTTGTCAGTAATCCATACTTGATGGGTTTGATGCATGTTATTGAGCAGTGGGACGATAGTTGGATCATTTTCGTCAAACCAATCTTGGTTTTTCCTTCGAGCATATTCTAATGACTCTTTGGCAGAGTCATACATTGCAGTTTTAAACTCTCTCCAAGATGCCTCAATGTCATTCCCACATACAACGGAGGACAGCTTTTCATCAGTGGCCTTTTGAAATGAGTGCATTATCTTCTTAACCTTCAACTTGCCTACATCAATTCTCTTGATGGAAGAATTACGTTGGTTTCGAACAGGGCGCTTGGTTTTCATCCTGACTGTGGAGCAGATCAATTTATGGTCTGACCAACATTCCCCGACGCTGTAAGAACGTGTTACATTTATATCTTGTCTATCAGAACGACGTACAATGACATAATCAATGAGATGATAATGATTAGACCGGGGATGTTTCCAACTGGCTTTCTTGCAATTAGGCAGATGAAACACTGTATTAGTGAGCAGAAGATCGAATTCACTGCAAAGAGACAATAAGAGATCATTTGAGTTGACTTTACCAATTCCATGTGAACCAATGACATTTCTCCAAAATGATTTTACATGAACAGATTAATCTGTTCGCGTAAAGAGGAGTAAAACCTCTCTTTTAGCTCATCAGAAGAATCAAGTGTAGGTGCATAGCAACTCAAAAATGTGGCATATTTGTCCTTTCCTACTGCAATACGCAAGGACATAAGTCTGCTATTTATACCAACGGGCAGGGACTCAAAATTTTTGGCAATATCATTTCTGATGGCAAAACCAATGCCAAATTCACGTTTCTCAGAACTTGGTTTTCCAATCCAATAAAAAGTGTATTCACCTTCAACTTCCTCTAGCTGTCCTGTATCAGCAAACCTAGTTTCAGAAAGAGCTGCAACAGAAATTCTATGATGCCTTAACACACGTGCTATGATAGCGGTTTTTCGTTCAGGGTTCCTTTTGTTATCCTGGAGTGTTCTTACATTCGAAGTCGCAATGAACATATTCGTTCCATGTATTTTGTTTCTATTCTTGATTTGGGTGCAAATATTGGATGCCCAGACATCTGCACCTGATGACAGGGACATGAGCAAGTAAACAATTTTTAGGTCACCTTTTATAGACCCCTCCCCATGAAGAGGAAAGCAGTGCCATCCTATAAAGGGCTGCTTTGTTATGAAAGGAGGACACGAGTCACACAATTACTTGCGGGTGTTGTGAAAAACGGCCATCTACCTTCCGCCACCTATGTGCAATGTTCATGCTAGGAACTACCAGGGACATCCTTCACCTGTTCCCGTAAAAATCCCATCATCGTCACAGGATTTATTGATTTATTATTAGTTAAAAAAAAGCACATATCGATGTACCAAACCTTAGGCTTAAATGAGTGAAAATTGTTCACTGAACAACTGGCACTTTGATTTGTTTTAAGTGGTCATTGCTTGTGCTGAACAAAACACAACTCTCTCCATCGGATTAACATGGTCTGTAAAGGTGCACACATGTGCCACACGTCAGAAGATAAAACGATCGCAGGATTTTCTTGTAAGAGTGTTCCATCTCCTAGATCAGTTGTGAGCAAACACTAAAGGGCCTGATCCACCCTGGTAAACATTCTGTGCAGCTGTTTCTTGATCCTTGACTCTAACTGTTAGTTCAGTCTAGTGGACACATTGCTTAGCGATGCTGTACCAACACCGTCCCCTCAGAAGGTTTGGCAGGCCTGCTGAGACCAGTACCCAGGGTATAGCTCTTAGAGCTAGCAAGTGAGAGATTTAGGAGATGAGTGAGGACCAGTGATCTCTGTCCACCCTATTGGGTGCAGCAGCCAGAGATTCAAAGGTACTACCTCTACCCAGAGGCCCCTTTACCTTATATATATATATATATATATATATATATATATATATATATATATATATATATATATATATTGTAAAACATAAGATAAACAAAAAGCAGCCGAGAACGCTAAATGTGAAGTAAAAAAAAATTAAACGGTGCAGTTCCAGAAAAATGTCTATAAAATTCCAAAGGACAAGAATTAGCATTATAGAAAGAATGAGTTTTTTCTGGAAATGCATTGGTATGTTTTTCTAACGTTTAAAGACTTCATATGATTTTTTTAACGTTTAAAGACTTCATATGTTTCTTTAACGTTTAAAAACTTCATATGATTTTTTAACGTTTAAAGATTTCATATGATTTTTTGAACGTTTAAAGACTTCATATGATTTTTTAACGTTTAAAGATTTCATATGATTTTTTAACGTTTAAAGACTTCATATGATTTTTTTAACGTTTAAAGACTTCATATGATTTTTTTAACGTTTAAAGACTTCATATGATTTTTTAACGTTTAAAGACTTCATATGATTTTTTTAACGTTTAAAGACTTCATATGATTTTTTAACGTTTAAAGACTTCATATGATTTTTTAACGTTTAAAGATTTCATATGATTTTTTGACGTTTAAAGACTTCATATGATTTTTTTAACGTTTAAAGACTTCATATGATTTTTTAACGTTTAAAGACTTCATATGATTTTTTAACGTTTAAAGATTTCATATGATTTTTTGAACGTTTAAAGACTTCATATGATTTTTTAACGTTTAAAGACTTCATCTGTTTTTCACGTTTAAAGATTTCATATGATTTTTTTAACGTTTAAAGACTTCATATGATTTTTTAACGTTTAAAGACTTCATATGATTTTTTAACGTTTAAAGACTTCATATGATTTTTTGACGTTTAAAGATTTCATATGATTTTTTGACGTTTAAAGATTTCATATGATTTTTTAACGTTTAAAGATTTCATATGATTTTTTAACGTTTAAAGACTTCATATGATTTTTTTAACGTTTAAAGACTTCATATGATTTTTTAACGTTTAAAGATTTCATATGATTTTTTAACGTTTATAGACTTCATGTGTTTTTTTAACGTTTAAAGACTTCATATGATTTTTTAACGTTTAAAGATTTCATATGATTTTTTAACGTTTAAAGATTTCATATGATTTTTTAACGTTTAAAGACTTCATATGATTTTTTTAACGTTTAAAGATTTCATATGATTTTTTAACGTTTATAGACTTCATGTGTTTTTTTAACGTTTAAAGACTTCATATGATTTTTTAACGTTTAAAGATTTCATATGATTTTTTAACGTTTAAAGATTTCATATGATTTTTTAACGTTTAAAGATTTCATATGATTTTTTAACGTTTAAAGACTTCATATGATTTTTTTAACGTTTAAAGACTTAATATGATTTTTTAACGTTTAAAGATTTCATATGATTTTTTAACGTTTAAAGACTTCATGTGTTTTTTTAACGTTTAAAGACTTCATATGATTTTTTAACGTTTAAAGATTTCATATGATTTTTTAACGTTTAAAGACTACATATGATTTTTTAACGTTTAAAGATTTCATATGATTTTTTTAACGTTTAAAGATTTTATATGATTTTTTTAACGTTTAAAGATTTCATATGATTTTTTTAACGTTTAAAGATTTCATATGATTTTTTAACGTTTAAAGATTTCATATGATTTTTTAACGTTTAAAGATTTCATATGATTTTTTAACGTTTAAAGATTTCATATGATTTTTTTAACGTTTAAAGATTTCATATGATTTTTTTAACGTTTAAAGACTACATATGATTTTTTAACGTTTAAAGACTTCATATGATTTTTTAACGTTTAAGATTTCATATGATTTTTTAACGTTTAACGATTTCATATGATTTTTTTAACGTTTAAAGATTTCATATGATTTTTTTAACGTTTAAAGATTTCATATGATTTTTTTAACGTTTAAAGACTACATATGATTTTTTAACGTTTAAAGATTTCATATGATTTTTAACGTTTAAGATTTCATATGATTTTTTAACGTTTAACGATTTCATATTATTTTTTTAACGTTTAAAGATTTCATATGATTTTTTTAACGTTTAAAGATTTCATATGATTTTTTTAACGTTTAAAGATTTCATATGATTTTTTTAACGTTTAAAGATTTCATATGATTTTTTTAACGTTTAAAGATTTCATATGATTTTTTTAACGTTTAAAGATTTCATATGATTTTTTAACGTTTAAAGACTTCATATGATTTTTTAACGTTTAAAGATTTCATATGATTTTTTAACGTTTAAAGATTTCATATGATTTTTTAACGTTTAAAGATTTCATATGATTTTTTTAACGTTTAAAGATTTCATATGATTTTTTAACGTTTAAAGATTTCATATGATTTTTTAACGTTTAAAGACTTCATATGATTTTTTTAACGTTTAAAGACTTCATATGATTTTTTAACGTTTAAAGATTTCATATGATTTTTTAACGGTTAAAGATTTCATATGATTTTTTAATGTTTAAAGACTTCATGTGTTTTTTTAACGTTTAAAGACTTCATATGATTTATTAACGTTTAAAGACTTCATATGATTTTTTAACGTTTAAAGACTTCATGTGTTTTTTTAACGTTTAAAGACTTCATATGATTTTTTAACGTTTAAATACTTCATATGTTTTTTTAACGGTTAAAGATATCATATGATTTTTTAACGTTTAAAGATTTCATATGATTTTTTAACGTTTAAAGACTTCATATGATTTTTTAACGTTTAAAGATTTCATATGATTTTTTAACGTTTAAAGACTTCATATGATTTTTTTAACGTTTAAAGACTTCATATGATTTTTTAACGTTTAAAGACTTCATATTATTTTTTGAACGTTGAAAGACTTCATATGATTTTTTAACGTTTAAAGATTTCACATGATTTTTTAACGTTTAAAGATTTCATATGATTTTTAACGTTTAAAGACTTCATATGTTTTTTAACGTTTAAAGACTTCATATGATTTTTTAACGTTTAAAGATTTCATATTATTTTTTAACGTTTAAAGACTTCATATGATTTTTTAACGTTTAAAGATTTCATATTATTTTTTAACGTTTAAAGATTTCATATGATTTTTTAACGTTTAAAGACTTCATATGATTTTTTAACGTTTAAAGACTTCATATGATTTTTTAACGTTTAAAGATTTCATATGTTTTTTTTAACGTTTAAAGACTTCATATGATTTTTTAACGTTTAAAGACTTCATATGTTTTTTAACGTTTAATAACTTCATATGTTTTTTAACGTTTTAAGACTTCATGTGTTTTTTTAACGTTTAAAGACTTCATATGATTTTTTAACGTTTAAAGACTTCATATGATTTTTTAACGTTTAAAGACTTCATATGATTTTTTAACGTTTAAAGACTTCATGTGTTTTTTTAACGTTTAAAGACTTCATATGATTTTTTAACGTTTAAAGACTTCATATGATTTTTTAACGTTTAAAGACTTCATATGATTTTTTAACGTTTAAAGACTTCATATGATTTTTTAACGTTTAAAGACTTCATATGATTTTTTAACGTTTAAAGATTTCATATGTTTTTTTAACGTTTAATAACTTCATATGTTTTTTAACGTTTAATAACTTCATATGTTTTTTAACGTTTTAAGACTTCATATGTTTTTTTAACGTTTAAAGACTTCATATGATTTTTTAACGTTTAAAGACTTCATATGATTTTTTAACGTTTAAAGACTTCATATGATTTTTTAACGTTTAAAGACTTCATGTGTTTTTTTAACGTTTAAAGACTTCATATGATTTTTTAACGTTTAAAGACTTCATATGATTTTTTAACGTTTAAAGACTTCATATGTTTTTTTTTACGTTTAAAGATTTCATATGTTTTTTTAACGTCTAAAGACTTCATATGATTTTTAACGTTTAAAGACTTCATGTGTTTTTTTAACGTTTAAAGACTTCATATGATTTTTTAACGTTTAAAGACTTCATATGATTTTTTAACGTTTAAATACTTCATGTGTTTTTTTAACGTCTAAAGACTTCATATGATTTTTTAACGTTTAAAGACTTCATATGTTTTTTTAACGTTTAAAGATTTCATATGATTTTTTGACGTTTAAAGATTTCATATGATTTTTTAACGTTTAAAGATTTCATATGATTTTTTTAACGTTTAAAGACTTCATATGATTTTTTAACGTTTAAAGATTTCATATGATTTTTTAACGTTTAAAGATTTCATATGATTTTTTGACGTTTAAAGATTTCATATGATTTTTTTAACGTTTAAAGACTTCATATGATTTTTTAACGTTTAAAGATTTCATTCGATTTTTAAACGTTTAAAGATTTCATATGATTTTTTGACGTTTAAAGATTTCATATGATTTTTTTAACGTTTAACGATTTCATATGATTTTTTAACGTTTAAAGATTTCATATGATTTTTTGACGTTTAAAGATTTCATATGATTTTTTTAACGTTTAAAGATTTCATATGATTTTTTAACGTTTAAAGACTTCATATGATTTTTTGACGTTTAAAGATTTCATGTGATTTTTTGACGTTTAAAGATTTCATATGATTTTTTAACGTTTAAAGATTTCATATGATTTTTTAACGTTTAAAGACTTCATATGATTTTTTTAACGTTTAAAGACTTCATATGATTTTTTAACGTTTAAAGATTTCATATGATTTTTTAACGGTTAAAGATTTCATATGATTTTTTAACGTTTAAAGACTTCATGTGTTTTTTTAACGTTTAAAGACTTCATATGATTTTTTAACGTTTAAAAATTTCATATGATTTTTTTAACGTTTAACGATTTCATATGATTTTTTGACGTTTAAAGATTTCATATGATTTTTTTAACGTTTAAATATTTCATATGATTTTTTTAACGTTTAAAGATTTCATATGATTTTTTTAACGTTTAAAGATTTCATATGATTTTTTTAACGTTTAAAGACTTCATATGATTTTTTTAACGTTTAAAGACTTCATATGATTTTTTAACGTTTAAAGATTTCATATGATTTTTTGACGTTTAAAGATTTCATATGATTTTTTAACGTTTAAAGATTTCATATGATTTTTTAACGTTTAAAGACTTCATATGATTTTTTTAACGTTTAAAGACTTCATATGATTTTTTAACGTTTAAAGATTTCATATGATTTTTTAACGTTTAAAGACTTCATATGATTTTTTTAACGTTTAAAGACTTCATATGATTTTTTAACGTTTAAAGATTTCATATGATTTTTTAACGTTTATAGACTTCATGTGTTTTTTTAACGTTTAAAGACTTCATATGATTTTTTAACGTTTAAAGATTTCATATGATTTTTTAACGTTTAAAGATTTCATATGATTTTTTAACGTTTAAAGACTTCATATGATTTTTTTAACGTTTAAAGATTTCATATGATTTTTTAACGTTTATAGACTTCATGTGTTTTTTTAACGTTTAAAG
Source organism: Euprymna scolopes (assembly GCF_053919585.1). NCBI lineage: Eukaryota > Metazoa > Mollusca > Cephalopoda > Sepiida > Sepiolidae > Euprymna > Euprymna scolopes. Next base: position 80,215,068 of record NC_136504.1, read on the forward strand.
ACTTCATATGATTTTTTAACGTTTAAAGATTTCATATGATTTTTTAACGTTTAAAGATTTCATATGATTTTTTAACGTTTAAAGATTTCATATGATTTTTTAACGTTTAAAGACTTCATATGATTTTTTTAACGTTTAAAGACTTAATATGATTTTTTAACGTTTAAAGATTTCATATGATTTTTTAACGTTTAAAGACTTCATGTGTTTTTTTAACGTTTAAAGACTTCATATGATTTTTTAACGTTTAAAGATTTCATATGATTTTTTAACGTTTAAAGACTACATATGATTTTTTAACGTTTAAAGATTTCATATGATTTTTTTAACGTTTAAAGATTTTATATGATTTTTTTAACGTTTAAAGATTTCATATGATTTTTTTAACGTTTAAAGATTTCATATGATTTTTTAACGTTTAAAGATTTCATATGATTTTTTAACGTTTAAAGATTTCATATGATTTTTTAACGTTTAAAGATTTCATATGATTTTTTTAACGTTTAAAGATTTCATATGATTTTTTTAACGTTTAAAGACTACATATGATTTTTTAACGTTTAAAGACTTCATATGATTTTTTAACGTTTAAGATTTCATATGATTTTTTAACGTTTAACGATTTCATATGATTTTTTTAACGTTTAAAGATTTCATATGATTTTTTTAACGTTTAAAGATTTCATATGATTTTTTTAACGTTTAAAGACTACATATGATTTTTTAACGTTTAAAGATTTCATATGATTTTTAACGTTTAAGATTTCATATGATTTTTTAACGTTTAACGATTTCATATTATTTTTTTAACGTTTAAAGATTTCATATGATTTTTTTAACGTTTAAAGATTTCATATGATTTTTTTAACGTTTAAAGATTTCATATGATTTTTTTAACGTTTAAAGATTTCATATGATTTTTTTAACGTTTAAAGATTTCATATGATTTTTTTAACGTTTAAAGATTTCATATGATTTTTTAACGTTTAAAGACTTCATATGATTTTTTAACGTTTAAAGATTTCATATGATTTTTTAACGTTTAAAGATTTCATATGATTTTTTAACGTTTAAAGATTTCATATGATTTTTTTAACGTTTAAAGATTTCATATGATTTTTTAACGTTTAAAGATTTCATATGATTTTTTAACGTTTAAAGACTTCATATGATTTTTTTAACGTTTAAAGACTTCATATGATTTTTTAACGTTTAAAGATTTCATATGATTTTTTAACGGTTAAAGATTTCATATGATTTTTTAATGTTTAAAGACTTCATGTGTTTTTTTAACGTTTAAAGACTTCATATGATTTATTAACGTTTAAAGACTTCATATGATTTTTTAACGTTTAAAGACTTCATGTGTTTTTTTAACGTTTAAAGACTTCATATGATTTTTTAACGTTTAAATACTTCATATGTTTTTTTAACGGTTAAAGATATCATATGATTTTTTAACGTTTAAAGATTTCATATGATTTTTTAACGTTTAAAGACTTCATATGATTTTTTAACGTTTAAAGATTTCATATGATTTTTTAACGTTTAAAGACTTCATATGATTTTTTTAACGTTTAAAGACTTCATATGATTTTTTAACGTTTAAAGACTTCATATTATTTTTTGAACGTTGAAAGACTTCATATGATTTTTTAACGTTTAAAGATTTCACATGATTTTTTAACGTTTAAAGATTTCATATGATTTTTAACGTTTAAAGACTTCATATGTTTTTTAACGTTTAAAGACTTCATATGATTTTTTAACGTTTAAAGATTTCATATTATTTTTTAACGTTTAAAGACTTCATATGATTTTTTAACGTTTAAAGATTTCATATTATTTTTTAACGTTTAAAGATTTCATATGATTTTTTAACGTTTAAAGACTTCATATGATTTTTTAACGTTTAAAGACTTCATATGATTTTTTAACGTTTAAAGATTTCATATGTTTTTTTTAACGTTTAAAGACTTCATATGATTTTTTAACGTTTAAAGACTTCATATGTTTTTTAACGTTTAATAACTTCATATGTTTTTTAACGTTTTAAGACTTCATGTGTTTTTTTAACGTTTAAAGACTTCATATGATTTTTTAACGTTTAAAGACTTCATATGATTTTTTAACGTTTAAAGACTTCATATGATTTTTTAACGTTTAAAGACTTCATGTGTTTTTTTAACGTTTAAAGACTTCATATGATTTTTTAACGTTTAAAGACTTCATATGATTTTTTAACGTTTAAAGACTTCATATGATTTTTTAACGTTTAAAGACTTCATATGATTTTTTAACGTTTAAAGACTTCATATGATTTTTTAACGTTTAAAGATTTCATATGTTTTTTTAACGTTTAATAACTTCATATGTTTTTTAACGTTTAATAACTTCATATGTTTTTTAACGTTTTAAGACTTCATATGTTTTTTTAACGTTTAAAGACTTCATATGATTTTTTAACGTTTAAAGACTTCATATGATTTTTTAACGTTTAAAGACTTCATATGATTTTTTAACGTTTAAAGACTTCATGTGTTTTTTTAACGTTTAAAGACTTCATATGATTTTTTAACGTTTAAAGACTTCATATGATTTTTTAACGTTTAAAGACTTCATATGTTTTTTTTTACGTTTAAAGATTTCATATGTTTTTTTAACGTCTAAAGACTTCATATGATTTTTAACGTTTAAAGACTTCATGTGTTTTTTTAACGTTTAAAGACTTCATATGATTTTTTAACGTTTAAAGACTTCATATGATTTTTTAACGTTTAAATACTTCATGTGTTTTTTTAACGTCTAAAGACTTCATATGATTTTTTAACGTTTAAAGACTTCATATGTTTTTTTAACGTTTAAAGATTTCATATGATTTTTTGACGTTTAAAGATTTCATATGATTTTTTAACGTTTAAAGATTTCATATGATTTTTTTAACGTTTAAAGACTTCATATGATTTTTTAACGTTTAAAGATTTCATATGATTTTTTAACGTTTAAAGATTTCATATGATTTTTTGACGTTTAAAGATTTCATATGATTTTTTTAACGTTTAAAGACTTCATATGATTTTTTAACGTTTAAAGATTTCATTCGATTTTTAAACGTTTAAAGATTTCATATGATTTTTTGACGTTTAAAGATTTCATATGATTTTTTTAACGTTTAACGATTTCATATGATTTTTTAACGTTTAAAGATTTCATATGATTTTTTGACGTTTAAAGATTTCATATGATTTTTTTAACGTTTAAAGATTTCATATGATTTTTTAACGTTTAAAGACTTCATATGATTTTTTGACGTTTAAAGATTTCATGTGATTTTTTGACGTTTAAAGATTTCATATGATTTTTTAACGTTTAAAGATTTCATATGATTTTTTAACGTTTAAAGACTTCATATGATTTTTTTAACGTTTAAAGACTTCATATGATTTTTTAACGTTTAAAGATTTCATATGATTTTTTAACGGTTAAAGATTTCATATGATTTTTTAACGTTTAAAGACTTCATGTGTTTTTTTAACGTTTAAAGACTTCATATGATTTTTTAACGTTTAAAGATTTCATATGATTTTTTTAACGTTTAACGATTTCATATGATTTTTTGACGTTTAAAGATTTCATATGATTTTTTTAACGTTTAAATATTTCATATGATTTTTTTAACGTTTAAAGATTTCATATGATTTTTTTAACGTTTAAAGATTTCATATGATTTTTTTAACGTTTAAAGACTTCATATGATTTTTTTAACGTTTAAAGACTTCATATGATTTTTTAACGTTTAAAGATTTCATATGATTTTTTGACGTTTAAAGATTTCATATGATTTTTTAACGTTTAAAGATTTCATATGATTTTTTAACGTTTAAAGACTTCATATGATTTTTTTAACGTTTAAAGACTTCATATGATTTTTTAACGTTTAAAGATTTCATATGATTTTTTAACGGTTAAAGACTTCATATGATTTTTTAACGTTTAAAGACTTCATGTGTTTTTTTAACGTTTAAAGACTTCATATGATTTTTTAACGTTTAAAGACTTCATATGTTTTTTTAACGGTTAAAGATATCATATGATTTTTTAACGTTTAAAGATTTCATATGATTTTTTAACGTTTAAAGACTTCATATGATTTTTTAACGTTTAAAGACTTCATGTGTTTTTTTAACGTTTAAAGACTTCATATGATTTTTTAACGTTTAAAGTCTTCATATGATTTTTTAACGTTTAAAGATTTCATATGATTTTTTAACGTTTAAAGACTTCATATGATTTTTTTAACGTTTAAAGACTTCATATGATTTTTTAACGTTTAAAGACTTCATATTATTTTTTGAACGTTTAAAGACTTCATATGATTTTTTAACGTTTAAAGATTTCATATGATTTTTTAACGTTTAAAGATTTCATATGATTTTTAACGTTTAAAGACTTCATATGTTTTTTAACGTTTAAAGACTTCATATGATTTTTTAACGTTTAAAGATTTAATATTATTTTTTAACGTTTAAAGACTTCATATGATTTTTTAACGTTTAAAGATTTCATATTATTTTTTAACGTTTAAAGACTTCATATGATTTTTTAACGTTTAATGATTTCATATTATTTTTTAACGTTTAAAGACTTCATATGATTTTTTAACGTTTAAAGACTTCATATGATTTTTTAACGTTTAAAGATTTCATATGTTTTTTTAACGTTTAAAGACTTCATATGATTTTTTAACGTTTGAAGACTTCATATATTTTTTTAACGTTTAAAGATTTCATATGTTTTTTAAACGTCTAAAGACTTCATATGATTTTTTAACGTTTAAAGACTTCATACGTTTTTTAACGTTTAAAGACTTCATATGATTTTTTAACGTTTAAAGACTTCATATGATTTTTTAACGTTTAAAGACTTCATATGATTTTTTAACGTTTAAAGACTTCATATGATTTTTTAACGTTTAAAGACTTCATATGTTTTTTTAACGTTTAAAGATTTCATATGTTTTTTTAACGTCTACAGACTTCATATGATTTTTTAACGTTTAAAGACTTTATTTGTTTTTTTAACGTTTAAAGACTTCATATGATTTTTTAACGTTTAAAGACTTCATATGATTTTTTAACGTTTAAAGACTTCATGTGTTTTTTTAACGTTTAAAGACTTCATATGATTTTTTAACGTTTAAAGACTTCATATGTTTTTTTAACGGTAAAAGATATCATATGATTTTTTTAACGTTTAAAGATTTCATATGATTTTTTGACGTTTAAAGATTTCATATGATTTTTTAACGTTTAAAGATTTCATATGATTTTTTTAACGTTTAAAGACTTCATATGATTTTTAAACGTTTAAAGATTTCATATGATTTTTTAACGTTTAAAGATTTCATATGATTTTTTGACGTTTAAAGATTTCATATGATTTTTTTAACGTTTAAAGACTTCATATGATTTTTTAACGTTTAAAGATTTCATATGATTTTTTAACGTTTAAAGATTTCATATGATTTTTTAACGTTTTAAGATTTCATATGATTTTTTTAACGTTTAAAGACTTCATATGATTTTTAAACGTTTAAAGATTTCATATGATTTTTTAACGTTTAAAGATTTCATATGATTTTTTGACGTTTAAAGATTTCATATGAATTTTTTAACGTTTAACGATTTCATATGATTTTTTAACGTTTAAAGATTTCATATGATTTTTTTAACGTTTAAAGATTTCATATGATTTTTTTAACGTTTAAAGATTTCATATGATTTTTTAACGTTTAAAGACTTCATATGATTTTTTAACGTTTAAAGATTTCATATGATTTTTTTAACGTTTAAAGAATTTATATGATTTTTTTAACGTTTAAAGACTTCATATGATTTTTTAACGTTTAAAGATTTCATATGATTTTTTTAACGTTTAAAGATTTCATATGATTTTTTAACGTTTAAAGATTTCATATGATTTTTTGACGTTTAAAGATTTCATATGATTTTTTTAACGTTTAAAGATTTCATATGATTTTTTTAACGTTTAAAGATTTCATATGATTTTTTTAACGTTTAAAGATTTCATATGATTTTTTTAACGTTTAAAGACTTCATATGATTTTTTTAACGTTTAAAGACTTCATATGATTTTTTAACGTTTAAAGATTTCATATGATTTTTTAACGGTTAAAGATTTCATATGATTTTTTAACGTTTAAAGACTTCATGTGTTTTTTTAACGTTTAAAGACTTCATATGATTTTTTAACGTTTAAAGATTTCATATGATTTTTTTAACGTTTAACGATTTCATATGATTTTTTAACGTTTAAAGATTTCATATGATTTTTTTAACGTTTAAAGATTTCATATGATTTTTTAACGTTTAAAGATTTCATATGATTTTTTTAACGTTTAAAGATTTCATATGATTTTTTAACGTTTAACGATTTCATATGATTTTTTAACGTTTAAAGATTTCATATGATTTTTTTAACGTTTAACGATTTCATATGATTTTTTAACGTTTAAAGATTTCATATGATTTTTTTAACGTTTAAAGATTTCATATGATTTTTTTAACGTTTAAAGATTTCATATGATTTTTTAACGTTTAAAGATTTCATATGATTTTTTTAACGTTTAAAGATTTCATATGATTTTTTAACGTTTAAAGATTTCATATGATTTTTTTAACGTTTAAAGATTTCATATGATTTTTTGACGTTTAAAGATTTCATATTATTTTTTAACGTTTAAAAACTTCATATGATTTTTTTAACGTTTAAAGACTTCATATGATTTTTTAACGTTTAAAGATTTCATATGATTTTTTTAACGTTTAAAGACTTCATATGATTTTTTTAACGTTTAAAGACTTCATATGATTTTTTAACGTTTAAAGATTTCATATGATTTTTTGACGTTTAAAGATTTCATATGATTTTTTAACGTTTAAAGATTTCATATGATTTTTTAACGTTTAAAGACTTCATATGATTTTTTTAACGTTTAAAGACTTCATATGATTTTTTAACGTTTAAAGATTTCATATGATTTTTTAACGGTTAACGATTTCATATGATTTTTTAACGTTTAAAGACTTCATGTGTTTTTTTAACGTTTAAAGACTTCATATGATTTTTTAACGTTTAAAGACTTCATGTGTTTTTTTAACGTTTAAAGACTTCATATGATTTTTTAACGTTTAAAGACTTCATATGTTTTTTTAACGGTTAAAGATATCATATGATTTTTTAACGTTTAAAGATTTCATATGATTTTTTAACGTTTAAAGACTTCATATGATATTTTAACGTTTAAAGACTTCATGTGTTTTTTTAACGTTTAAAGACTTCATATGATTTTTTAACGTTTAAAGACTTCATATGATTTTTTAACGTTTAAAGATTTCATATGATTTTTTAACGTTTAAAGACTTCATATGATTTTTTTAACGTTTAAAGACTTCATATGATTTTTTAACGTTTAAAGACTTCATATTATTTTTTGAACGTTTAAAGACTTCATATGATTTTTTAACGTTTAAAGATTTCATATGATTTTTTAACGTTTAAAGATTTCATATGATTTTTAACGTTTAAAGACTTCATATGTTTTTTAACGTTTAAAGACTTCATATGATTTTTTAACGTTTAAAGATTTAATATTATTTTTTAACGTTTAAAGACTTCATATGATTTTTTTAACGTTTAAAGATTTCATATTATTTTTTAACGTTTAAAGACTTCATATGATTTTTTAACGTTTAAAGATTTCATATTATTTTTTAACGTTTAAAGACTTAATATGATTTTTTAACGTTTAAAGATTTCATATTATTTTTTAACGTTTAAAGACTTCATGTGTTTTTTTAACGTTTAAAGACTTCATATGATTTTTTAACGTTTAAATACTTCATATGTTTTTTTAACGGTTAAAGATATCATATGATTTTTTAACGTTTAAAGATTTCATATGATTTTTTAACGTTTAAAGACTTCATATGATTTTTTAACGTTTAAAGATTTCATATGATTTTTTAACGTTTAAAGACTTCATATGATTTTTTTAACGTTTAAAGACTTCATATGATTTTTTAACGTTTAAAGACTTCATATTATTTTTTGAACGTTGAAAGACTTCATATGATTTTTTAACGTTTAAAGATTTCACATGATTTTTTAACGTTTAAAGATTTCATATGATTTTTAACGTTTAAAGACTTCATATGTTTTTTAACGTTTAAAGACTTCATATGATTTTTTAACGTTTAAAGATTTCATATTATTTTTTAACGTTTAAAGACTTCATATGATTTTTTAACGTTTAAAGATTTCATATTATTTTTTAACGTTTAAAGATTTCATATGATTTTTTAACGTTTAAAGACTTCATATGATTTTTTAACGTTTAAAGACTTCATATGATTTTTTAACGTTTAAAGATTTCATATGTTTTTTTTAACGTTTAAAGACTTCATATGATTTTTTAACGTTTAAAGACTTCATATGTTTTTTAACGTTTAATAACTTCATATGTTTTTTAACGTTTTAAGACTTCATGTGTTTTTTAACGTTTAAAGACTTCATATGATTTTTTAACGTTTAAAGACTTCATATGATTTTTTAACGTTTAAAGACTTCATATGATTTTTTAACGTTTAAAGACTTCATGTGTTTTTTTAACGTTTAAAGACTTCATATGATTTTTTAACGTTTAAAGACTTCATATGATTTTTTAACGTTTAAAGACTTCATATGATTTTTTAACGTTTAAAGACTTCATATGATTTTTTAACGTTTAAAGACTTCATATGATTTTTTAACGTTTAAAGATTTCATATGTTTTTTTAACGTTTAATAACTTCATATGTTTTTTAACGTTTAATAACTTCATATGTTTTTTAACGTTTTAAGACTTCATATGTTTTTTTAACGTTTAAAGACTTCATATGATTTTTTAACGTTTAAAGACTTCATATGATTTTTTAACGTTTAAAGACTTCATATGATTTTTTAACGTTTAAAGACTTCATGTGTTTTTTTAACGTTTAAAGACTTCATATGATTTTTTAACGTTTAAAGACTTCATATGATTTTTTAACGTTTAAAGACTTCATATGTTTTTTTTTACGTTTAAAGATTTCATATGTTTTTTTAACGTCTAAAGACTTCATATGATTTTTAACGTTTAAAGACTTCATGTGTTTTTTAACGTTTAAAGACTTCATATGATTTTTTAACGTTTAAAGACTCCATATGATTTTTTAACGTTTAAATACTTCATGTGTTTTTTTAACGTCTAAAGACTTCATATGATTTTTTAACGTTTAAAGACTTCATATGTTTTTTTAACGTTTAAAGATTTCATATGATTTTTTGACGTTTAAAGATTTCATATGATTTTTTAACGTTTAAAGATTTCATATGATTTTTTTAACGTTTAAAGACTTCATATGATTTTTTAACGTTTAAAGATTTCATATGATTTTTGAACGTTTAAAGATTTCATATGATTTTTTGACGTTTAAAGATTTCATATGATTTTTTTAACGTTTAAAGACTTCATATGATTTTTTAACGTTTAAAGATTTCATTCGATTTTTAAACGTTTAAAGATTTCATATGATTTTTTGACGTTTAAAGATTTCATATGATTTTTTTAACGTTTAACGATTTCATATGATTTTTTAACGTTTAAAGATTTCATATGATTTTTTGACGTTTAAAGATTTCATATGATTTTTTTAACGTTTAAAGATTTCATATGATTTTTTAACGTTTAAAGACTTCATATGATTTTTTGACGTTTAAAGATTTCATGTGATTTTTTGACGTTTAAAGATTTCATATGATTTTTTAACGTTTAAAGATTTCATATGATTTTTTAACGTTTAAAGACTTCATATGATTTTTTTTAACGTTTAAAGACTTCATATGATTTTTTAACGTTTAAAGATTTCATATGATTTTTTAACGGTTAAAGATTTCATATGATTTTTTAACGTTTAAAGACTTCATGTGTTTTTTTAACGTTTAAAGACTTCATATGATTTTTTAACGTTTAAAGATTTCATATGATTTTTTTAACGTTTAACGATTTCATATGATTTTTTGACGTTTAAAGATTTCATATGATTTTTTTAACGTTTAAATATTTCATATGATTTTTTTAACGTTTAAAGATTTCATATGATTTTTTTAACGTTTAAAGATTTCATATGATTTTTTTAACGTTTAAAGACTTCATATGATTTTTTTAACGTTTAAAGACTTCATATGATTTTTTAACGTTTAAAGATTTCATATGATTTTTTGACGTTTAAAGATTTCATATGATTTTTTAACGTTTAAAGATTTCATATGATTTTTTAACGTTTAAAGACTTCATATGATTTTTTTAACGTTTAAAGACTTCATATGATTTTTTAACGTTTAAAGATTTCATATGATTTTTTAACGGTTAAAGACTTCATATGATTTTTTAACGTTTAAAGACTTCATGTGTTTTTTTAACGTTTAAAGACTTCATATGATTTTTTAACGTTTAAAGACTTCATATGTTTTTTTAACGGTTAAAGATATCATATGATTTTTTAACGTTTAAAGATTTCATATGATTTTTTAACGTTTAAAGACTTCATATGATTTTTTAACGTTTAAAGACTTCATGTGTTTTTTTAACGTTTAAAGACTTCATATGATTTTTTAACGTTTAAAGTCTTCATATGATTTTTTAACGTTTAAAGATTTCATATGATTTTTTAACGTTTAAAGACTTCATATGATTTTTTTAACGTTTAAAGACTTCATATGATTTTTTAACGTTTAAAGACTTCATATTATTTTTTGAACGTTTAAAGACTTCATATGATTTTTTAACGTTTAAAGATTTCATATGATTTTTTAACGTTTAAAGATTTCATATGATTTTTAACGTTTAAAGATTCATATGTTTTTTAACGTTTAAAGACTTCATATGATTTTTTAACGTTTAAAGATTTAATATTATTTTTTAACGTTTAAAGACTTCATATGATTTTTTAACGTTTAAAGATTTCATATTATTTTTTAACGTTTAAAGACTTCATATGATTTTTTAACGTTTAATGATTTCATATTATTTTTTAACGTTTAAAGACTTCATATGATTTTTTAACGTTTAAAGATTTCATATTATTTTTTAACGTTTAAAGACTTCATATGATTTTTTAACGTTTAAAGACTTCATATGATTTTTTAACGTTTAAAGACTTCATATGATTTTTTAACGTTTAAAGATTTCATATGTTTTTTTAACGTTTAAAGACTTCATATGATTTTTTAACGTTTAAAGACTTCATATATTTTTTTAACGTTTTAAGATTTCATATGTTTTTTTAACGTCTAAAGACTTCATATGATTTTTTAACGTTTAAAGACTTCATACGTTTTTTAACGTTTAAAGACTTCATATGATTTTTTAACGTTTAAAGACTTCATATGATTTTTTAACGTTTGAAGACTTCATATGATTTTTTAACGTTTAAAGACTTCATATGATTTTTTAACGTTTAAAGACTTCATATGTTTTTTTAACGTTTAAAGATTTCATATGTTTTTTTAACGTCTACAGACTTCATATGATTTTTTAACGTTAAAAGACTTTATTTGTTTTTTTAACGTTTAAAGACTTCATATGATTTTTTAACGTTTAAAGACTTCATATGATTTTTTAACGTTTAAAGACTTCATGTGTTTTTTTAACGTTTAAAGACTTCATATGATTTTTTAACGTTTAAAGACTTCATATGTTTTTTTAACGGTAAAAGATATCATATGATTTTTTTAACGTTTAAAGATTTCATATGATTTTTTGACGTTTAAAGATTTCATATGATTTTTTAACGTTTAAAGATTTCATATGATTTTTTTAACGTTTAAAGACTTCATATGATTTTTAAACGTTTAAAGATTTCATATGATTTTTTAACGTTTAAAGATTTCATATGATTTTTTGACGTTTAAAGATTTCATATGATTTTTTTAACGTTTAAAGACTTCATATGATTTTTTAACGTTTAAAGATTTCATATGATTTTTTAACGTTTAAAGATTTCATATGATTTTTTAACGTTTTAAGATTTCATATGATTTTTTTAACGTTTAAAGACTTCATATGATTTTTAAACGTTTAAAGATTTCATATGATTTTTTAACGTTTAAAGATTTCATATGATTTTTTGACGTTTAAAGATTTCATATGAATTTTTTAACGTTTAACGATTTCATATGATTTTTTAACGTTTAAAGACTTCATATGATTTTTTAACGTTTAAAGACTTCATGTGTTTTTTTAACGTTTAAAGACTTCATATGATTTTTTAACGTTTAAAGACTTCATATGATTTTTTAACGTTTAAAGACTTCATATGTTTTTTTTTACGTTTAAAGATTTCATATGTTTTTTTAACGTCTAAAGACTTCATATGATTTTTAACGTTTAAAGACTTCATGTGTTTTTTTAACGTTTAAAGACTTCATATGATTTTTTAACGTTTAAAGACTTCATATGATTTTTTAACGTTTAAATACTTCATGTGTTTTTTTAACGTCTAAAGACTTCATATGATTTTTTAACGTTTAAAGACTTCATATGTTTTTTTAACGTTTAAAGATTTCATATGATTTTTTGACGTTTAAAGATTTCATATGATTTTTTAACGTTTAAAGATTTCATATGATTTTTTTAACGTTTAAAGACTTCATATGATTTTTTAACGTTTAAAGATTTCATATGATTTTTTAACGTTTAAAGATTTCATATGATTTTTTGACGTTTAAAGATTTCATATGATTTTTTTAACGTTTAAAGACTTCATATGATTTTTTAACGTTTAAAGATTTCATTCGATTTTTAAACGTTTAAAGATTTCATATGATTTTTTGACGTTTAAAGATTTCATATGATTTTTTTAACGTTTAACGATTTCATATGATTTTTTAACGTTTAAAGATTTCATATGATTTTTTGACGTTTAAAGATTTCATATGATTTTTTTAACGTTTAAAGATTTCATATGATTTTTTAACGTTTAAAGACTTCATATGATTTTTTGACGTTTAAAGATTTCATATGATTTTTTGACGTTTAAAGATTTCATATGATTTTTTAACGTTTAAAGATTTCATATGATTTTTTGACGTTTAAAGACTTCATATGATTTTTTTAACGTTTAAAGACTTCATATGATTTTTTAACGTTTAAAGATTTCATATGATTTTTTAACGGTTAAAGATTTCATATGATTTTTTAACGTTTAAAGACTTCATGTGTTTTTTTAACGTTTAAAGACTTCATATGATTTTTTAACGTTTAAAGATTTCATATGATTTTTTTAACGTTTAACGATTTCATATGATTTTTTGACGTTTAAAGATTTCATATGATTTTTTTAACGTTTAAATATTTCATATGATTTTTTTAACGTTTAAAGATTTCATATGATTTTTTTAACGTTTAAAGATTTCATATGATTTTTTTAACGTTTAAAGACTTCATATGATTTTTTTAACGTTTAAAGACTTCATATGATTTTTTAACGTTTAAAGATTTCATATAATTTTTTGACGTTTAAAGATTTCATATGATTTTTTAACGTTTAAAGATTTCATATGATTTTTTAACGTTTAAAGACTTCATATGATTTTTTTAACGTTTAAAGACTTCATATGATTTTTTAACGTTTAAAGATTTCATATGATTTTTTAACGGTTAAAGACTTCATATGATTTTTTAACGTTTAAAGACTTCATGTGTTTTTTTAACGTTTAAAGACTTCATATGATTTTTTAACGTTTAAAGACTTCATATGTTTTTTTAACGGTTAAAGATATCATATGATTTTTTAACGTTTAAAGATTTCATATGATTTTTTAACGTTTAAAGACTTCATATGATTTTTTAACGTTTAAAGACTTCATGTGTTTTTTTAACGTTTAAAGACTTCATATGATTTTTTAACGTTTAAAGTCTTCATATGATTTTTTAACGTTTAAAGATTTCATATGATTTTTTAACGTTTAAAGACTTCATATGATTTTTTTAACGTTTAAAGACTTCATATGATTTTTTAACGTTTAAAGACTTCATATTATTTTTTGAACGTTTAAAGACTTCATATGATTTTTTAACGTTTAAAGATTTCATATGATTTTTTAACGTTTAAAGATTTCATATGATTTTTAACGTTTAAAGACTTCATATGTTTTTTAACGTTTAAAGACTTCATATGATTTTTTAACGTTTAAAGATTTAATATTATTTTTTAACGTTTAAAGACTTCATATGATTTTTTAACGTTTAAAGATTTCATATTATTTTTTAACGTTTAAAGACTTCATATGATTTTTTAACGTTTAATGATTTCATATTATTTTTTAACGTTTAAAGACTTCATATGATTTTTTAACGTTTAAAGACTTCATATGATTTTTTAACGTTTAAAGATTTCATATGTTTTTTTAACGTTTAAAGACTTCATATGATTTTTTAACGTTTGAAGACTTCATATATTTTTTTAACGTTTAAAGATTTCATATGTTTTTTAAACGTCTAAAGACTTCATATGATTTTTTAACGTTTAAAGACTTCATACGTTTTTTAACGTTTAAAGACTTCATATGATTTTTTAACGTTTAAAGACTTCATATGATTTTTTAACGTTTAAAGACTTCATATGATTTTTTAACGTTTAAAGACTTCATATGATTTTTTAACGTTTAAAGACTTCATATGTTTTTTTAACGTTTAAAGATTTCATATGTTTTTTTAACGTCTACAGACTTCATATGATTTTTTAACGTTTAAAGACTTTATTTGTTTTTTTAACGTTTAAAGACTTCATATGATTTTTTAACGTTTAAAGACTTCATATGATTTTTTAACGTTTAAAGACTTCATGTGTTTTTTTAACGTTTAAAGACTTCATATGATTTTTTAACGTTTAAAGACTTCATATGTTTTTTTAACGGTAAAAGATATCATATGATTTTTTTAACGTTTAAAGATTTCATATGATTTTTTGACGTTTAAAGATTTCATATGATTTTTTAACGTTTAAAGATTTCATATGATTTTTTTAACGTTTAAAGACTTCATATGATTTTTAAACGTTTAAAGATTTCATATGATTTTTTAACGTTTAAAGATTTCATATGATTTTTTGACGTTTAAAGATTTCATATGATTTTTTTAACGTTTAAAGACTTCATATGATTTTTTAACGTTTAAAGATTTCATATGATTTTTTAACGTTTAAAGATTTCATATGATTTTTTAACGTTTTAAGATTTCATATGATTTTTTTAACGTTTAAAGACTTCATATGATTTTTAAACGTTTAAAGATTTCATATGATTTTTTAACGTTTAAAGATTTCATATGATTTTTTGACGTTTAAAGATTTCATATGAATTTTTTAACGTTTAACGATTTCATATGATTTTTTAACGTTTAAAGATTTCATATGATTTTTTTAACGTTTAAAGATTTCATATGATTTTTTTAACGTTTAAAGATTTCATATGATTTTTTAACGTTTAAAGACTTCATATGATTTTTTAACGTTTAAAGATTTCATATGATTTTTTTAACGTTTAAAGAATTTATATGATTTTTTTAACGTTTAAAGACTTCATATGATTTTTTAACGTTTAAAGATTTCATATGATTTTTTTAACGTTTAAAGATTTCATATGATTTTTTAACGTTTAAAGATTTCATATGATTTTTTGACGTTTAAAGATTTCATATGATTTTTTTAACGTTTAAAGATTTCATATGATTTTTTTAACGTTTAAAGATTTCATATGATTTTTTTAACGTTTAAAGATTTCATATGATTTTTTTAACGTTTAAAGACTTCATATGATTTTTTTAACGTTTAAAGACTTCATATGATTTTTTAACGTTTAAAGATTTCATATGATTTTTTAACGGTTAAAGATTTCATATGATTTTTTAACGTTTAAAGACTTCATGTGTTTTTTTAACGTTTAAAGACTTCATATGATTTTTTAACGTTTAAAGATTTCATATGATTTTTTTAACGTTTAACGATTTCATATGATTTTTTAACGTTTAAAGATTTCATATGATTTTTTTAACGTTTAAAGATTTCATATGATTTTTTAACGTTTAAAGATTTCATATGATTTTTTTAACGTTTAAAGATTTCATATGATTTTTTAACGTTTAACGATTTCATATGATTTTTTAACGTTTAAAGATTTCATATGATTTTTTTAACGTTTAACGATTTCATATGATTTTTTAACGTTTAAAGATTTCATATGATTTTTTTAACGTTTAAAGATTTCATATGATTTTTTTAACGTTTAAAGATTTCATATGATTTTTTAACGTTTAAAGATTTCATATGATTTTTTTAACGTTTAAAGATTTCATATGATTTTTTAACGTTTAAAGATTTCATATGATTTTTTTAACGTTTAAAGATTTCATATGATTTTTTGACGTTTAAAGATTTCATATTATTTTTTAACGTTTAAAAACTTCATATGATTTTTTTAACGTTTAAAGACTTCATATGATTTTTTAACGTTTAAAGATTTCATATGATTTTTTTAACGTTTAAAGACTTCATATGATTTTTTTAACGTTTAAAGACTTCATATGATTTTTTAACGTTTAAAGATTTCATATGATTTTTTGACGTTTAAAGATTTCATATGATTTTTTAACGTTTAAAGATTTCATATGATTTTTTAACGTTTAAAGACTTCATATGATTTTTTTAACGTTTAAAGACTTCATATGATTTTTTAACGTTTAAAGATTTCATATGATTTTTTAACGGTTAACGATTTCATATGATTTTTTAACGTTTAAAGACTTCATGTGTTTTTTTAACGTTTAAAGACTTCATATGATTTTTTAACGTTTAAAGACTTCATGTGTTTTTTTAACGTTTAAAGACTTCATATGATTTTTTAACGTTTAAAGACTTCATATGTTTTTTTAACGGTTAAAGATATCATATGATTTTTTAACGTTTAAAGATTTCATATGATTTTTTAACGTTTAAAGACTTCATATGATATTTTAACGTTTAAAGACTTCATGTGTTTTTTTAACGTTTAAAGACTTCATATGATTTTTTAACGTTTAAAGACTTCATATGATTTTTTAACGTTTAAAGATTTCATATGATTTTTTAACGTTTAAAGACTTCATATGATTTTTTTAACGTTTAAAGACTTCATATGATTTTTTAACGTTTAAAGACTTCATATTATTTTTTGAACGTTTAAAGACTTCATATGATTTTTTAACGTTTAAAGATTTCATATGATTTTTTAACGTTTAAAGATTTCATATGATTTTTAACGTTTAAAGACTTCATATGTTTTTTAACGTTTAAAGACTTCATATGATTTTTTAACGTTTAAAGATTTAATATTATTTTTTAACGTTTAAAGACTTCATATGATTTTTTTAACGTTTAAAGATTTCATATTATTTTTTAACGTTTAAAGACTTCATATGATTTTTTAACGTTTAAAGATTTCATATTATTTTTTAACGTTTAAAGACTTAATATGATTTTTTAACGTTTAAAGATTTCATATTATTTTTTAACGTTTAAAGACTTCATGTGTTTTTTTAACGTTTAAAGACTTCATATGATTTTTTAACGTTTAAATACTTCATATGTTTTTTTAACGGTTAAAGATATCATATGATTTTTTAACGTTTAAAGATTTCATATGATTTTTTAACGTTTAAAGACTTCATATGATTTTTTAACGTTTAAAGATTTCATATGATTTTTTAACGTTTAAAGACTTCATATGATTTTTTTAACGTTTAAAGACTTCATATGATTTTTTAACGTTTAAAGACTTCATATTATTTTTTGAACGTTGAAAGACTTCATATGATTTTTTAACGTTTAAAGATTTCACATGATTTTTTAACGTTTAAAGATTTCATATGATTTTTAACGTTTAAAGACTTCATATGTTTTTTAACGTTTAAAGACTTCATATGATTTTTTAACGTTTAAAGATTTCATATTATTTTTTAACGTTTAAAGACTTCATATGATTTTTTAACGTTTAAAGATTTCATATTATTTTTTAACGTTTAAAGATTTCATATGATTTTTTAACGTTTAAAGACTTCATATGATTTTTTAACGTTTAAAGACTTCATATGATTTTTTAACGTTTAAAGATTTCATATGTTTTTTTTAACGTTTAAAGACTTCATATGATTTTTTAACGTTTAAAGACTTCATATGTTTTTTAACGTTTAATAACTTCATATGTTTTTTAACGTTTTAAGACTTCATGTGTTTTTTAACGTTTAAAGACTTCATATGATTTTTTAACGTTTAAAGACTTCATATGATTTTTTAACGTTTAAAGACTTCATATGATTTTTTAACGTTTAAAGACTTCATGTGTTTTTTTAACGTTTAAAGACTTCATATGATTTTTTAACGTTTAAAGACTTCATATGATTTTTTAACGTTTAAAGACTTCATATGATTTTTTAACGTTTAAAGACTTCATATGATTTTTTAACGTTTAAAGACTTCATATGATTTTTTAACGTTTAAAGATTTCATATGTTTTTTTAACGTTTAATAACTTCATATGTTTTTTAACGTTTAATAACTTCATATGTTTTTTAACGTTTTAAGACTTCATATGTTTTTTTAACGTTTAAAGACTTCATATGATTTTTTAACGTTTAAAGACTTCATATGATTTTTTAACGTTTAAAGACTTCATATGATTTTTTAACGTTTAAAGACTTCATGTGTTTTTTTAACGTTTAAAGACTTCATATGATTTTTTAACGTTTAAAGACTTCATATGATTTTTTAACGTTTAAAGACTTCATATGTTTTTTTTTACGTTTAAAGATTTCATATGTTTTTTTAACGTCTAAAGACTTCATATGATTTTTAACGTTTAAAGACTTCATGTGTTTTTTAACGTTTAAAGACTTCATATGATTTTTTAACGTTTAAAGACTCCATATGATTTTTTAACGTTTAAATACTTCATGTGTTTTTTTAACGTCTAAAGACTTCATATGATTTTTTAACGTTTAAAGACTTCATATGTTTTTTTAACGTTTAAAGATTTCATATGATTTTTTGACGTTTAAAGATTTCATATGATTTTTTAACGTTTAAAGATTTCATATGATTTTTTTAACGTTTAAAGACTTCATATGATTTTTTAACGTTTAAAGATTTCATATGATTTTTGAACGTTTAAAGATTTCATATGATTTTTTGACGTTTAAAGATTTCATATGATTTTTTTAACGTTTAAAGACTTCATATGATTTTTTAACGTTTAAAGATTTCATTCGATTTTTAAACGTTTAAAGATTTCATATGATTTTTTGACGTTTAAAGATTTCATATGATTTTTTTAACGTTTAACGATTTCATATGATTTTTTAACGTTTAAAGATTTCATATGATTTTTTGACGTTTAAAGATTTCATATGATTTTTTTAACGTTTAAAGATTTCATATGATTTTTTAACGTTTAAAGACTTCATATGATTTTTTGACGTTTAAAGATTTCATGTGATTTTTTGACGTTTAAAGATTTCATATGATTTTTTAACGTTTAAAGATTTCATATGATTTTTTAACGTTTAAAGACTTCATATGATTTTTTTTAACGTTTAAAGACTTCATATGATTTTTTAACGTTTAAAGATTTCATATGATTTTTTAACGGTTAAAGATTTCATATGATTTTTTAACGTTTAAAGACTTCATGTGTTTTTTTAACGTTTAAAGACTTCATATGATTTTTTAACGTTTAAAGATTTCATATGATTTTTTTAACGTTTAACGATTTCATATGATTTTTTGACGTTTAAAGATTTCATATGATTTTTTTAACGTTTAAATATTTCATATGATTTTTTTAACGTTTAAAGATTTCATATGATTTTTTTAACGTTTAAAGATTTCATATGATTTTTTTAACGTTTAAAGACTTCATATGATTTTTTTAACGTTTAAAGACTTCATATGATTTTTTAACGTTTAAAGATTTCATATGATTTTTTGACGTTTAAAGATTTCATATGATTTTTTAACGTTTAAAGATTTCATATGATTTTTTAACGTTTAAAGACTTCATATGATTTTTTTAACGTTTAAAGACTTCATATGATTTTTTAACGTTTAAAGATTTCATATGATTTTTTAACGGTTAAAGACTTCATATGATTTTTTAACGTTTAAAGACTTCATGTGTTTTTTTAACGTTTAAAGACTTCATATGATTTTTTAACGTTTAAAGACTTCATATGTTTTTTTAACGGTTAAAGATATCATATGATTTTTTAACGTTTAAAGATTTCATATGATTTTTTAACGTTTAAAGACTTCATATGATTTTTTAACGTTTAAAGACTTCATGTGTTTTTTTAACGTTTAAAGACTTCATATGATTTTTTAACGTTTAAAGTCTTCATATGATTTTTTAACGTTTAAAGATTTCATATGATTTTTTAACGTTTAAAGACTTCATATGATTTTTTTAACGTTTAAAGACTTCATATGATTTTTTAACGTTTAAAGACTTCATATTATTTTTTGAACGTTTAAAGACTTCATATGATTTTTTAACGTTTAAAGATTTCATATGATTTTTTAACGTTTAAAGATTTCATATGATTTTTAACGTTTAAAGATTCATATGTTTTTTAACGTTTAAAGACTTCATATGATTTTTTAACGTTTAAAGATTTAATATTATTTTTTAACGTTTAAAGACTTCATATGATTTTTTAACGTTTAAAGATTTCATATTATTTTTTAACGTTTAAAGACTTCATATGATTTTTTAACGTTTAATGATTTCATATTATTTTTTAACGTTTAAAGACTTCATATGATTTTTTAACGTTTAAAGATTTCATATTATTTTTTAACGTTTAAAGACTTCATATGATTTTTTAACGTTTAAAGACTTCATATGATTTTTTAACGTTTAAAGACTTCATATGATTTTTTAACGTTTAAAGATTTCATATGTTTTTTTAACGTTTAAAGACTTCATATGATTTTTTAACGTTTAAAGACTTCATATATTTTTTTAACGTTTTAAGATTTCATATGTTTTTTTAACGTCTAAAGACTTCATATGATTTTTTAACGTTTAAAGACTTCATACGTTTTTTAACGTTTAAAGACTTCATATGATTTTTTAACGTTTAAAGACTTCATATGATTTTTTAACGTTTGAAGACTTCATATGATTTTTTAACGTTTAAAGACTTCATATGATTTTTTAACGTTTAAAGACTTCATATGTTTTTTTAACGTTTAAAGATTTCATATGTTTTTTTAACGTCTACAGACTTCATATGATTTTTTAACGTTTAAAGACTTTATTTGTTTTTTTAACGTTTAAAGACTTCATATGATTTTTTAACGTTTAAAGACTTCATATGATTTTTTAACGTTTAAAGACTTCATGTGTTTTTTTAACGTTTAAAGACTTCATATGATTTTTTAACGTTTAAAGACTTCATATGTTTTTTTAACGGTAAAAGATATCATATGATTTTTTTAACGTTTAAAGATTTCATATGATTTTTTGACGTTTAAAGATTTCATATGATTTTTTAACGTTTAAAGATTTCATATGATTTTTTTAACGTTTAAAGACTTCATATGATTTTTAAACGTTTAAAGATTTCATATGATTTTTTAACGTTTAAAGATTTCATATGATTTTTTGACGTTTAAAGATTTCATATGATTTTTTTAACGTTTAAAGACTTCATATGATTTTTTAACGTTTAAAGATTTCATATGATTTTTTAACGTTTAAAGATTTCATATGATTTTTTAACGTTTTAAGATTTCATATGATTTTTTTAACGTTTAAAGACTTCATATGATTTTTAAACGTTTAAAGATTTCATATGATTTTTTAACGTTTAAAGATTTCATATGATTTTTTGACGTTTAAAGATTTCATATGAATTTTTTAACGTTTAACGATTTCATATGATTTTTTAACGTTTAAAGACTTCATATGATTTTTTTAACGTTTAAAGATTTCATATGATTTTTTTAACGTTTAAAGATTTCATATGATTTTTTAACGTTTAAAGACTTCATATGATTTTTTAACGTTTAAAGATTTCATATGATTTTTTTAACGTTTAAAGATTTCATATGATTTTTTTAACGTTTAAAGACTTCATATGATTTTTTAACGTTTAAAGATTTCATATGATTTTTTTAACGTTTAAAGATTTCATATGATTTTTTTAACGTTTAAAGATTTCATATGATTTTTTGACGTTTAAAGATTTCATATGATTTTTTTAACGTTTAAAGATTTCATATGATTTTTTTAACGTTTAAAGATTTCATATGATTTTTTAACGTTTAAAGATTTCATATGATTTTTTTAACGTTTAAAGACTTCATATGATTTTTTTAACGTTTAAAGACTTCATATGATTTTTTAACGTTTAAAGATTTCATATGATTTTTTAACGGTTAAAGATTTCATATGATTTTTTAACGTTTAAAGACTTCATGTGTTTTTTTAACGTTTAAAGACTTCATATGATTTTTTAACGTTTAAAGATTTCATATGATTTTTTTAACGTTTAACGATTTCATATGATTTTTTAACGTTTAAAGATTTCATATGATTTTTTTAACGTTTAAAGATTTCATATGATTTTTTAACGTTTAAAGATTTCATATGATTTTTTTAACGTTTAAAGATTTCATATGATTTTTTAACGTTTAACGATTTCATATGATTTTTTAACGTTTAAAGATTTCATATGATTTTTTTAACGTTTAACGATTTCATATGATTTTTTAACGTTTAAAGATTTCATATGATTTTTTTAACGTTTAAAGA
The DNA here is from genome assembly GCF_053919585.1 of Euprymna scolopes. NCBI lineage: Eukaryota > Metazoa > Mollusca > Cephalopoda > Sepiida > Sepiolidae > Euprymna > Euprymna scolopes. The sequence goes on from NC_136504.1 coordinate 80,238,015, forward strand.
TTTCATATGATTTTTTTAACGTTTAAAGATGTCATATGATTTTTTAACGTTTAAAGATTTCATATGATTTTTTTAACGTTTAAAGATTTCATATGATTTTTTAACGTTTAAAGATTTCATATGATTTTTTTAACGTTTAAAGATTTCATATGATTTTTTGACGTTTAAAGATTTCATATTATTTTTTAACGTTTAAAAACTTCATATGATTTTTTTAACGTTTAAAGACTTCATATGATTTTTTAACGTTTAAAGATTTCATATGATTTTTTTAACGTTTAAAGACTTCATATGATTTTTTTAACGTTTAAAGACTTCATATGATTTTTTAACGTTTAAAGATTTCATATGATTTTTTGACGTTTAAAGATTTCATATGATTTTTTAACGTTTAAAGATTTCATATGATTTTTTAACGTTTAAAGACTTCATATGATTTTTTTAACGTTTAAAGACTTCATATGATTTTTTAACGTTTAAAGATTTCATATGATTTTTTAACGGTTAACGATTTCATATGATTTTTTAACGTTTAAAGACTTCATGTGTTTTTTTAACGTTTAAAGACTTCATATGATTTTTTAACGTTTAAAGACTTCATATGATTTTTTAACGTTTAAAGACTTCATGTGTTTTTTTAACGTTTAAAGACTTCATATGATTTTTTAACGTTTAAAGACTTCATATGTTTTTTTAACGTTTAAAGACTTCATATGATTTTTTAACGTTTAAAGATTTCATATGATTTTTTAACGTTTAAAGATTTCATATGATTTTTTAACGTTTTAAGATTTCATATGATTTTTTTAACGTTTAAAGACTTCATATGATTTTTAAACGTTTAAAGATTTCATATGATTTTTTAACGTTTAAAGATTTCATATGATTTTTTGACGTTTAAAGATTTCATATGAATTTTTTAACGTTTAACGATTTCATATGATTTTTTAACGTTTAAAGACTTCATATGATTTTTTTAACGTTTAAAGATTTCATATGATTTTTTTAACGTTTAAAGATTTCATATGATTTTTTAACGTTTAAAGACTTCATATGATTTTTTAACGTTTAAAGATTTCATATGATTTTTTTAACGTTTAAAGATTTCATATGATTTTTTTAACGTTTAAAGACTTCATATGATTTTTTAACGTTTAAAGATTTCATATGATTTTTTTAACGTTTAAAGATTTCATATGATTTTTTTAACGTTTAAAGATTTCATATGATTTTTTGACGTTTAAAGATTTCATATGATTTTTTTAACGTTTAAAGATTTCATATGATTTTTTTAACGTTTAAAGATTTCATATGATTTTTTAACGTTTAAAGATTTCATATGATTTTTTTAACGTTTAAAGACTTCATATGATTTTTTTAACGTTTAAAGACTTCATATGATTTTTTAACGTTTAAAGATTTCATATGATTTTTTAACGGTTAAAGATTTCATATGATTTTTTAACGTTTAAAGACTTCATGTGTTTTTTTAACGTTTAAAGACTTCATATGATTTTTTAACGTTTAAAGATTTCATATGATTTTTTTAACGTTTAACGATTTCATATGATTTTTTAACGTTTAAAGATTTCATATGATTTTTTTAACGTTTAAAGATTTCATATGATTTTTTAACGTTTAAAGATTTCATATGATTTTTTTAACGTTTAAAGATTTCATATGATTTTTTAACGTTTAACGATTTCATATGATTTTTTAACGTTTAAAGATTTCATATGATTTTTTTAACGTTTAACGATTTCATATGATTTTTTAACGTTTAAAGATTTCATATGATTTTTTTAACGTTTAAAGATTTCATATGATTTTTTTAACGTTTAAAGATGTCATATGATTTTTTAACGTTTAAAGATTTCATATGATTTTTTTAACGTTTAAAGATTTCATATGATTTTTTAACGTTTAAAGATTTCATATGATTTTTTTAACGTTTAAAGATTTCATATGATTTTTTGACGTTTAAAGATTTCATATTATTTTTTAACGTTTAAAAACTTCATATGATTTTTTTAACGTTTAAAGACTTCATATGATTTTTTAACGTTTAAAGATTTCATATGATTTTTTTAACGTTTAAAGACTTCATATGATTTTTTTAACGTTTAAAGACTTCATATGATTTTTTAACGTTTAAAGATTTCATATGATTTTTTGACGTTTAAAGATTTCATATGATTTTTTAACGTTTAAAGATTTCATATGATTTTTTAACGTTTAAAGACTTCATATGATTTTTTTAACGTTTAAAGACTTCATATGATTTTTTAACGTTTAAAGATTTCATATGATTTTTTAACGGTTAACGATTTCATATGATTTTTTAACGTTTAAAGACTTCATGTGTTTTTTTAACGTTTAAAGACTTCATATGATTTTTTAACGTTTAAAGACTTCATATGATTTTTTAACGTTTAAAGACTTCATGTGTTTTTTTAACGTTTAAAGACTTCATATGATTTTTTAACGTTTAAAGACTTCATATGTTTTTTTAACGGTTAAAGATATCATATGATTTTTTAACGTTTAAAGATTTCATATGATTTTTTAACGTTTAAAGACTTCATATGATATTTTAACGTTTAAAGACTTCATGTGTTTTTTTAACGTTTAAAGACTTCATATGATTTTTTAACGTTTAAAGACTTCATATGATTTTTTAACGTTTAAAGATTTCATATGATTTTTTAACGTTTAAAGACTTCATATGATTTTTTTAACGTTTAAAGACTTCATATGATTTTTTAACGTTTAAAGACTTCATATTATTTTTTGAACGTTTAAAGACTTCATATGATTTTTTAACGTTTAAAGATTTCATATGATTTTTTAACGTTTAAAGATTTCATATGATTTTTAACGTTTAAAGACTTCATATGTTTTTTAACGTTTAAAGACTTCATATGATTTTTTAACGTTTAAAGATTTAATATTATTTTTTAACGTTTAAAGACTTCATATGATTTTTTTAACGTTTAAAGATTTCATATTATTTTTTAACGTTTAAAGACTTCATATGATTTTTTAACGTTTAAAGATTTCATATTATTTTTTAACGTTTAAAGACTTAATATGATTTTTTAACGTTTAAAGATTTCATATTATTTTTTAACGTTTAAAGACTTCATATGATTTTTTAACGTTTAAAGACTTCATATGATTTTTTAACGTTTAAAGACTTCATATGATTTTTTAACGTTTAAAGATTTCATATGTTTTTTTTAACGTTTAAAGACTTCATATGATTTTTTAACGTTTAAAGACTTCATATGTTTTTTAACGTTTAATAACTTCATATGATTTTTTTAACGTTTTAAGACTTCATGTGTTTTTTTAACGTTTAAAGACTTCATATGATTTTTTAACGTTTAAAGACTTCATATGATTTTTTAACGTTTAAAGACTTCATATGATTTTTTAACGTTTAAAGACTTCATGTGTTTTTTTAACGTTTAAAGACTTCATATGATTTTTTACCGTTTAAAGACTTCATATGTTTTTTTAACGTTTAAAGATTTCATATGTTTTTTTAACGTCTAAAGACTTCATATGATTTTTTAACGTTTAAAGACTTCATACGTTTTTTAACGTTTAAAGACTTCATATGATTTTTTAACGTTTAAAGACTTCATATGATTTTTTAACGTTTAAAGACTTCATATGATTTTTTAACGTTTAAAGACTTCATGTGTTTTTTTAACGTTTAAATACTTCATATGATTTTTTAACGTTTAAAGACTTCATATGTTTTTTTAACGTTTAAAGATTTCATATGTTTTTTTAACGTTTAAAGATATCATATGTTTTTTTTTACGTTTAAAGATTTCATATGATTTTTTAACGTTTAAAGATTTCATATGTTTTTTTAACGGTTAAAGATATCATATGATTTTTTTAACGTTTAAAGATTTCATATGATTTTTTGACGTTTAAAGATTTCATATGATTTTTTAACGTTTAAAGATTTCATATGATTTTTTTAACGTTTAAAGACTTCATATGATTTTTTAACGTTTAAAGATTTTATATGATTTTTTAACGTTAAAAGATTTAATATGATTTTTTGACGTTTAAAGATTTCATATGATTTTTTTAACGTTTAAAGATTTCATATGATTTTTTGACGTTTAAAGACTTCATATGATTTTTTTAACGTTTAAAGATTTCATATGATTTTTTGACGTTTAAAGATTTCATATGATTTTTTTAACGTTTAACGATTTCATATGATTTTTTAACGTTTAAAGATTTCATATGATTTTTTTAACGTTTAAAGATTTCATATGATTTTTTTAACGTTTAAAGATTTCATATGATTTTTTAACGTTTAAAGATTTCATATGATTTTTTGACGTTTAAAGACTTCCTATGATTTTTTTAACGTTTAAAGACTTCATATGATTTTTTAACGTTTAAAGACTTCATATGATTTTTTAACGTTTAAAGATTTCATATGATTTTTTTAACGTTTAAAGACTTCATATGATTTTTTAACGTTTAAAGACTTCATATTATTTTTTGAACGTTTAAAGACTTCATATGATTTTTTAACGTTTAAAGATTTCATATGATTTTTTAACGTTTAAAGATTTCATATGATTTTTAACGTTTAAAGACTTCATATGTTTTTTAACGTTTAAAGACTTCATATGATTTTTTAACGTTTAAAGATTTAATATTATTTTTTAACGTTTAAAGACTTCATATGATTTTTTTAACGTTTAAAGATTTCATATTATTTTTTAACGTTTAAAGACTTCATATGATTTTTTAACGTTTAAAGATTTCATATTATTTTTTAACGTTTAAAGACTTAATATGATTTTTTAACGTTTAAAGATTTCATATTATTTTTTAACGTTTAAAGACTTCATATGATTTTTTAACGTTTAAAGACTTCATATGATTTTTTAACGTTTAAAGACTTCATATGATTTTTTAACGTTTAAAGATTTCATATGCTTTTTTAACGTTTAAAGACTTCATATGATTTTTTAACGTTTAAAGACTTCATATGTTTTTTAACGTTTAATAACTTCATATGTTTTTTAACGTTTTAAGACTTCATGTGTTTTTTAACGTTTAAAGACTTCATATGATTTTTTAACGTTTAAAGACTTCATATGATTTTTTAACGTTTAAAGACTTCATATGATTTTTTAACGTTTAAAGACTTCATGTGTTTTTTTAACGTTTAAAGACTTCATATGATTTTTTACCGTTTAAAGACTTCATATGTTTTTTTAACGTTTAAAGATTTCATATGTTTTTTTAACGTCTAAAGACTTCATATGATTTTTTAACGTTTAAAGACTTCATACGTTTTTTAACGTTTAAAGACTTCATATGATTTTTTAACGTTTAAAGACTTCATATGATTTTTTAACGTTTAAAGACTTCATATGATTTTTTAACGTTTAAAGACTTCATGTGTTTTTTTAACGTTTAAATACTTCATATGATTTTTTAACGTTTAAAGACTTCATATGTTTTTTTAACGTTTAAAGATTTCATATGTTTTTTTAACGTTTAAAGATATCATATGATTTTTTTAACGTTTAAAGATTTCATATGATTTTTTGACGTTTAAAGATTTCATATGTTTTTTTAACGGTTAAAGATATCATATGATTTTTTTAACGTTTAAAGATTTCATATGATTTTTTGACGTTTAAAGATTTCATATGATTTTTTAACGTTTAAAGATTTCATATGATTTTTTTAACGTTTAAAGACTTCATATGATTTTTTAACGTTTAAAGATTTTATATGATTTTTTAACGTTAAAAGATTTCATATGATTTTTTGACGTTTAAAGATTTCATATGATTTTTTTAACGTTTAAAGATTTCATATGATTTTTTGACGTTTAAAGACTTCATATGATTTTTTTAACGTTTAAAGATTTCATATGATTTTTTGACGTTTAAAGATTTCATATGATTTTTTTAACGTTTAACGATTTCATATGATTTTTTAACGTTTAAAGATTTCATATGATTTTTTTAACGTTTAAAGATTTCATATGATTTTTTTAACGTTTAAAGATTTCATATGATTTTTTAACGTTTAAAGATTTCATATGATTTTTTGACGTTTAAAGACTTCCTATGATTTTTTTAACGTTTAAAGATTTCATATGATTTTTTGACGTTTAAAGACTTCATATGATTTTTTTAACGTTTAAAGATTTCATATGATTTTTTGACGTTTATATACTTCCTATGATTTTTTTAACGTTTAAAGATTTCATATGATTTTTTAACGTTTAAAGACTTCATATGATTTTTTTAACGTTTAAAGATTTCATATGATTTTTTGACGTTTAAAGATTTCATATGATTTTTTAACGTTTAAAGATTTCATATGATTTTTTAACGTTTAAAGATTTCATATGATTTTTTTAACGTTTAAAGATTTCATATGATTTTTTGACGTTTAAAGATTTCATATGATTTTTTAACGTTTAAAGATTTCATATGATTTTTTGACGTTTAAAGATTTCATATGATTTTTTTAACGTTTAAAGATTTCATATGATTTTTTTAACGTTTAAAGATTTCATATGATTTTTTTAACGTTTAAAGATTTCATATGATTTTTTTAACGTTTAAAGACTTCATATGATTTTTTTAACGTTTAAAGACTTCATATGATTTTTTAACGTTTAAAGATTTCATATGATTTTTTTAACGTTTAAAGATTTCATATGATTTTTTGACGTTTAAAGATTTCATATGATTTTTTAACGTTTAAAGATTTCATATGATTTTTTAACGTTTAAAGACTTCACATGATTTTTTTAACGTTTAAAGACTTCATATGATTTTTTAACGTTTAAAGATTTCATATGATTTTTTAACGTTTAAAGATTTCATATGATTTTTTAACGTTTAAAGACTTCATGTGTTTTTTTAACGTTTAAAGACGTCATATGATTTTTTAACGTTTAAAGATTTCATATGATTTTTTTAACGTTTAACGATTTCATATGATTTTTTAACGTTTAAAGATTTCATATGATTTTTTTAACGTTTAAAGATTTCATATGATTTTTTTAACGTTTAAAGATTTCATATGATTTTTTTAACGTTTAAAGATTTCATATGATTTTTTTAACGTTTAAAGACTACATATGATTTTTTAACGTTTAAAGACTTCATATGATTTTTTAACGTTTAAGATTTCATATGATTTTTTAACGTTTAACGATTTCATATGATTTTTTTAACGTTTAAAGATTTCATATGATTTTTTTAACGTTTAAAGATTTCATATGATTTTTTTAACGTTTAAAGACTACATATGATTTTTTAACGTTTAAAGATTTCATATGATTTTTAACGTTTAAGATTTCATATGATTTTTAAACGTTTAACGATTTCATATTATTTTTTTAACGTTTAAAGATTTCATATGATTTTTTTAACGTTTAAAGATTTCATATGATTTTTTTAACGTTTAAAGATTTCATATGATTTTTTTAACGTTTAAAGATTTCATATGATTTTTTTAACGTTTAAAGATTTCATATGATTTTTTTAACGTTTAAAGATTTCATATGATTTTTTAACGTTTAAAGACTTCATATGATTTTTTAACGTTTAAAGATTTCATATGATTTTTTAACGTTTAAAGATTTCATATGATTTTTTAACGTTTAAAGATTTCATATGATTTTTTTAACGTTTAAAGATTTCATATGATTTTTTAACGTTTAAAGATTTCATATGATTTTTTAACGTTTAAAGACTTCATATGATTTTTTTAACGTTTAAAGACTTCATATGATTTTTTAACGTTTAAAGATTTCATATGATTTTTTAACGGTTAAAGATTTCATATGATTTTTTAATGTTTAAAGACTTCATGTGTTTTTTTAACGTTTAAAGACTTCATATGATTTATTAACGTTTAAAGACTTCATATGATTTTTTAACGTTTAAAGACTTCATGTGTTTTTTTAACGTTTAAAGACTTCATATGATTTTTTAACGTTTAAATACTTCATATGTTTTTTTAACGGTTAAAGATATCATATGATTTTTTAACGTTTAAAGATTTCATATGATTTTTTAACGTTTAAAGACTTCATATGATTTTTTAACGTTTAAAGACTTCATATGATTTTTTAACGTTTAAAGACTTCATATGATTTTTTTAACGTTTAAAGACTTCATATGATTTTTTAACGTTTAAAGACTTCATATTATTTTTTGAACGTTGAAAGACTTCATATGATTTTTTAACGTTTAAAGATTTCACATGATTTTTTAACGTTTAAAGATTTCATATGATTTTTAACGTTTAAAGACTTCATATGTTTTTTAACGTTTAAAGACTTCATATGATTTTTTAACGTTTAAAGATTTCATATTATTTTTTAACGTTTAAAGACTTCATATGATTTTTTAACGTTTAAAGATTTTATATTATTTTTTAACGTTTAAAGATTTCATATGATTTTTTAACGTTTAAAGACTTCATATGATTTTTTAACGTTTAAAGACTTCATATGATTTTTTAACGTTTAAAGATTTCATATGTTTTTTTTAACGTTTAAAGACTTCATATGATTTTTTAACGTTTAAAGACTTCATATGTTTTTTAACGTTTAATAACTTCATATGTTTTTTAACGTTTTAAGACTTCATGTGTTTTTTTAACGTTTAAAGACTTCATATGATTTTTTAACGTTTAAAGACTTCATATGATTTTTTAACGTTTAAAGACTTCATATGATTTTTTAACGTTTAAAGACTTCATGTGTTTTTTTAACGTTTAAAGACTTCATATGATTTTTTAACGTTTAAAGACTTCATATGATTTTTTAACGTTTAAAGACTTCATATGATTTTTTAACGTTTAAAGACTTCATATGATTTTTTAACGTTTAAAGACTTCATATGATTTTTTAACGTTTAAAGATTTCATATGTTTTTTTAACGTTTAATAACTTCATATGTTTTTTAACGTTTAATAACTTCATATGTTTTTTAACGTTTTAAGACTTCATATGTTTTTTTAACGTTTAAAGACTTCATATGATTTTTTAACGTTTAAAGACTTCATATGATTTTTTAACGTTTAAAGACTTCATATGATTTTTTAACGTTTAAAGACTTCATGTGTTTTTTTAACGTTTAAAGACTTCATATGATTTTTTAACGTTTAAAGACTTCATATGATTTTTTAACGTTTAAAGACTTCATATGTTTTTTTTTACGTTTAAAGATTTCATATGTTTTTTTAACGTCTAAAGACTTCATATGATTTTTAACGTTTAAAGACTTCATGTGTTTTTTTAACGTTTAAAGACTTCATATGATTTTTTAACGTTTAAAGACTTCATATGATTTTTTAACGTTTAAATACTTCATGTGTTTTTTTAACGTCTAAAGACTTCATATGATTTTTTAACGTTTAAAGACTTCATATGTTTTTTTAACGTTTAAAGATTTCATATGATTTTTTGACGTTTAAAGATTTCATATGATTTTTTAACGTTTAAAGATTTCATATGATTTTTTTAACGTTTAAAGACTTCATATGATTTTTTAACGTTTAAAGATTTCATATGATTTTTTAACGTTTAAAGATTTCATATGATTTTTTGACGTTTAAAGATTTCATATGATTTTTTTAACGTTTAAAGACTTCATATGATTTTTTAACGTTTAAAGATTTCATTCGATTTTTAAACGTTTAAAGATTTCATATGATTTTTTGACGTTTAAAGATTTCATATGATTTTTTTAACGTTTAACGATTTCATATGATTTTTTAACGTTTAAAGATTTCATATGATTTTTTGACGTTTAAAGATTTCATATGATTTTTTTAACGTTTAAAGATTTCATATGATTTTTTAACGTTTAAAGACTTCATATGATTTTTTGACGTTTAAAGATTTCATGTGATTTTTTGACGTTTAAAGATTTCATATGATTTTTTAACGTTTAAAGATTTCATATGATTTTTTAACGTTTAAAGACTTCATATGATTTTTTTAACGTTTAAAGACTTCATATGATTTTTTAACGTTTAAAGATTTCATATGATTTTTTAACGGTTAAAGATTTCATATGATTTTTTAACGTTTAAAGACTTCATGTGTTTTTTTAACGTTTAAAGACTTCATATGATTTTTTAACGTTTAAAGATTTCATATGATTTTTTTAACGTTTAACGATTTCATATGATTTTTTGACGTTTAAAGATTTCATATGATTTTTTTAACGTTTAAATATTTCATATGATTTTTTTAACGTTTAAAGATTTCATATGATTTTTTTAACGTTTAAAGATTTCATATGATTTTTTTAACGTTTAAAGACTTCATATGATTTTTTTAACGTTTAAAGACTTCATATGATTTTTTAACGTTTAAAGATTTCATATGATTTTTTGACGTTTAAAGATTTCATATGATTTTTTAACGTTTAAAGATTTCATATGATTTTTTAACGTTTAAAGACTTCATATGATTTTTTTAACGTTTAAAGACTTCATATGATTTTTTAACGTTTAAAGATTTCATATGATTTTTTAACGGTTAAAGACTTCATATGATTTTTTAACGTTTAAAGACTTCATGTGTTTTTTTAACGTTTAAAGACTTCATATGATTTTTTAACGTTTAAAGACTTCATATGTTTTTTTAACGGTTAAAGATATCATATGATTTTTTAACGTTTAAAGATTTCATATGATTTTTTAACGTTTAAAGACTTCATATGATTTTTTAACGTTTAAAGACTTCATGTGTTTTTTTAACGTTTAAAGACTTCATATGATTTTTTAACGTTTAAAGTCTTCATATGATTTTTTAACGTTTAAAGATTTCATATGATTTTTTAACGTTTAAAGACTTCATATGATTTTTTTAACGTTTAAAGACTTCATATGTTTTTTTAACGTTTAAAGACTTCATATTATTTTTTGAACGTTTAAAGACTTCATATGATTTTTTAACGTTTAAAGATTTCATATGATTTTTTAACGTTTAAAGATTTCATATGATTTTTAACGTTTAAAGACTTCATATGTTTTTTAACGTTTAAAGACTTCATATGATTTTTTAACGTTTAAAGATTTAATATTATTTTTTAACGTTTAAAGACTTCATATGATTTTTTAACGTTTAAAGATTTCATATTATTTTTTAACGTTTAAAGACTTCATATGATTTTTTAACGTTTAATGATTTCATATTATTTTTTAACGTTTAAAGACTTCATATGATTTTTTAACGTTTAAAGACTTCATATGATTTTTTAACGTTTAAAGATTTCATATGTTTTTTTAACGTTTAAAGACTTCATATGATTTTTTAACGTTTGAAGACTTCATATATTTTTTTAACGTTTAAAGATTTCATATGTTTTTTTAACGTCTAAAGACTTCATATGATTTTTTAACGTTTAAAGACTTCATACGTTTTTTAACGTTTAAAGACTTCATATGATTTTTTAACGTTTAAAGACTTCATATGATTTTTTAACGTTTAAAGACTTCATATGATTTTTTAACGTTTAAAGACTTCATATGATTTTTTAACGTTTAAAGACTTCATATGTTTTTTTAACGTTTAAAGATTTCATATGTTTTTTTAACGTCTACAGACTTCATATGATTTTTTAACGTTTAAAGACTTTATTTGTTTTTTTAACGTTTAAAGACTTCATATGATTTTTTAACGTTTAAAGACTTCATATGATTTTTTAACGTTTAAAGACTTCATGTGTTTTTTTAACGTTTAAAGACTTCATATGATTTTTTAACGTTTAAAGACTTCATATGTTTTTTTAACGGTAAAAGATATCATATGATTTTTTTAACGTTTAAAGATTTCATATGATTTTTTGACGTTTAAAGATTTCATATGATTTTTTAACGTTTAAAGATTTCATATGATTTTTTTAACGTTTAAAGACTTCATATGATTTTTAAACGTTTAAAGATTTCATATGATTTTTTAACGTTTAAAGATTTCATATGATTTTTTGACGTTTAAAGATTTCATATGATTTTTTTAACGTTTAAAGACTTCATATGATTTTTTAACGTTTAAAGATTTCATATGATTTTTTAACGTTTAAAGATTTCATATGATTTTTTAACGTTTTAAGATTTCATATGATTTTTTTAACGTTTAAAGACTTCATATGATTTTTAAACGTTTAAAGATTTCATATGATTTTTTAACGTTTAAAGATTTCATATGATTTTTTGACGTTTAAAGATTTCATATGAATTTTTTAACGTTTAACGATTTCATATGATTTTTTAACGTTTAAAGATTTCATATGATTTTTTTAACGTTTAAAGATTTCATATGATTTTTTTAACGTTTAAAGATTTCATATGATTTTTTAACGTTTAAAGACTTCATATGATTTTTTAACGTTTAAAGATTTCATATGATTTTTTTAACGTTTAAAGAATTTATATGATTTTTTTAACGTTTAAAGACTTCATATGATTTTTTAACGTTTAAAGATTTCATATGATTTTTTTAACGTTTAAAGATTTCATATGATTTTTTTAACGTTTAAAGATTTCATATGATTTTTTGACGTTTAAAGATTTCATATGATTTTTTTAACGTTTAAAGATTTCATATGATTTTTTTAACGTTTAAAGATTTCATATGATCTTTTTAACGTTTAAAGATTTCATATGATTTTTTTAACGTTTAAAGACTTCATATGATTTTTTTAACGTTTAAAGACTTCATATGATTTTTTAACGTTTAAAGATTTCATATGATTTTTTAACGGTTAAAGATTTCATATGATTTTTTAACGTTTAAAGACTTCATGTGTTTTTTTAACGTTTAAAGACTTCATATGATTTTTTAACGTTTAAAGATTTCATATGATTTTTTTAACGTTTAACGATTTCATATGATTTTTTAACGTTTAAAGATTTCATATGATTTTTTTAACGTTTAAAGATTTCATATGATTTTTTAACGTTTAAAGATTTCATATGATTTTTTTAACGTTTAAAGATTTCATATGATTTTTTAACGTTTAACGATTTCATATGATTTTTTAACGTTTAAAGATTTCATATGATTTTTTTAACGTTTAACGATTTCATATGATTTTTTAACGTTTAAAGATTTCATATGATTTTTTTAACGTTTAAAGATTTCATATGATTTTTTTAACGTTTAAAGATTTCATATGATTTTTTAACGTTTAAAGATTTCATATGATTTTTTTAACGTTTAAAGATTTCATATGATTTTTTAACGTTTAAAGATTTCATATGATTTTTTTAACGTTTAAAGATTTCATATGATTTTTTGACGTTTAAAGATTTCATATTATTTTTTAACGTTTAAAAACTTCATATGATTTTTTTAACGTTTAAAGACTTCATATGATTTTTTAACGTTTAAAGATTTCATATGATTTTTTTAACGTTTAAAGACTTCATATGATTTTTTTAACGTTTAAAGACTTCATATGATTTTTTAACGTTTAAAGATTTCATATGATTTTTTGACGTTTAAAGATTTCATATGATTTTTTAACGTTTAAAGATTTCATATGATTTTTTAACGTTTAAAGACTTCATATGATTTTTTTAACGTTTAAAGACTTCATATGATTTTTTAACGTTTAAAGATTTCATATGATTTTTTAACGGTTAACGATTTCATATGATTTTTTAACGTTTAAAGACTTCATGTGTTTTTTTAACGTTTAAAGACTTCATATGATTTTTTAACGTTTAAAGACTTCATATGTTTTTTAACGTTTAAAGACTTCATGTGTTTTTTTAACGTTTAAAGACTTCATATGATTTTTTAACGTTTAAAGACTTCATATGTTTTTTTAACGGTTAAAGATATCATATGATTTTTTAACGTTTAAAGATTTCATATGATTTTTTAACGTTTAAAGACTTCATATGATATTTTAACGTTTAAAGACTTCATGTGTTTTTTTAACGTTTAAAGACTTCATATGATTTTTTAACGTTTAAAGACTTCATATGATTTTTTAACGTTTAAAGATTTCATATGATTTTTTAACGTTTAAAGACTTCATATGATTTTTTTAACGTTTAAAGACTTCATATGATTTTTTAACGTTTAAAGACTTCATATTATTTTTTGAACGTTTAAAGACTTCATATGATTTTTTAACGTTTAAAGATTTCATATGATTTTTTAACGTTTAAAGATTTCATATGATTTTTAACGTTTAAAGACTTCATATGTTTTTTAACGTTTAAAGACTTCATATGATTTTTTAACGTTTAAAGATTTAATATTATTTTTTAACGTTTAAAGACTTCATATGATTTTTTTAACGTTTAAAGATTTCATATTATTTTTTAACGTTTAAAGACTTCATATGATTTTTTAACGTTTAAAGATTTCATATTATTTTTTAACGTTTAAAGACTTAATATGATTTTTTAACGTTTAAAGACTTCATATTATTTTTTAACGTTTAAAGACTTCATGTGTTTTTTTAACGTTTTAAGACTTCATATGATTTTTTAACGTTTAAATACTTCATATGTTTTTTAACGGTTAAAGATATCATATGATTTTTTAACGTTTAAAGATTTCATATGATTTTTTAACGTTTAAAGACTTCATATGATTTTTTAACGTTTAAAGATTTCATATGATTTTTTAACGTTTAAAGACTTCATATGATTTTTTTAACGTTTAAAGACTTCATATGATTTTTTAACGTTTAAAGACTTCATATTATTTTTTGAACGTTGAAAGACTTCATATGATTTTTTAACGTTTAAAGATTTCACATGATTTTTTAACGTTTAAAGATTTCATATGATTTTTAACGTTTAAAGACTTCATATGTTTTTTAACGTTTAAAGACTTCATATGATTTTTTAACGTTTAAAGATTTCATATTATTTTTTAACGTTTAAAGACTTCATATGATTTTTTAACGTTTAAAGATTTCATATTATTTTTTAACGTTTAAAGATTTCATATGATTTTTTAACGTTTAAAGACTTCATATGATTTTTTAACGTTTAAAGACTTCATATGATTTTTTAACGTTTAAAGATTTCATATGTTTTTTTTAACGTTTAAAGACTTCATATGATTTTTTAACGTTTAAAGACTTCATATGTTTTTTAACGTTTAATAACTTCATATGTTTTTTAACGTTTTAAGACTTCATGTGTTTTTTTAACGTTTAAAGACTTCATATGATTTTTTAACGTTTAAAGACTTCATATGATTTTTTAACGTTTAAAGACTTCATATGATTTTTTAACGTTTAAAGACTTCATGTGTTTTTTTAACGTTTAAAGACTTCATATGATTTTTTAACGTTTAAAGACTTCATATGATTTTTTAACGTTTAAAGACTTCATATGATTTTTTAACGTTTAAAGACTTCATATGATTTTTTAACGTTTAAAGACTTCATATGATTTTTTAACGTTTAAAGATTTCATATGTTTTTTTAACGTTTAATAACTTCATATGTTTTTTAACGTTTAATAACTTCATATGTTTTTTAACGTTTTAAGACTTCATATGTTTTTTTAACGTTTAAAGACTTCATATGATTTTTTAACGTTTAAAGACTTCATATGATTTTTTAACGTTTAAAGACTTCATATGATTTTTTAACGTTTAAAGACTTCATGTGTTTTTTTAACGTTTAAAGACTTCATATGATTTTTTAACGTTTAAAGACTTCATATGATTTTTTAACGTTTAAAGACTTCATATGTTTTTTTTTACGTTTAAAGATTTCATATGTTTTTTTAACGTCTAAAGACTTCATATGATTTTTAACGTTTAAAGACTTCATGTGTTTTTTTAACGTTTAAAGACTTCATATGATTTTTTAACGTTTAAAGACTTCATATGATTTTTTAACGTTTAAATACTTCATGTGTTTTTTTAACGTCTAAAGACTTCATATGATTTTTTAACGTTTAAAGACTTCATATGTTTTTTTAACGTTTAAAGATTTCATATGATTTTTTGACGTTTAAAGATTTCATATGATTTTTTAACGTTTAAAGATTTCATATGATTTTTTTAACGTTTAAAGACTTCATATGATTTTTTAACGTTTAAAGATTTCATATGATTTTTTAACGTTTAAAGATTTCATATGATTTTTTGACGTTTAAAGATTTCATATGATTTTTTTAACGTTTAAAGACTTCATATGATTTTTTAACGTTTAAAGATTTCATTCGATTTTTAAACGTTTAAAGATTTCATATGATTTTTTGACGTTTAAAGATTTCATATGATTTTTTTAACGTTTAACGATTTCATATGATTTTTTAACGTTTAAAGATTTCATATGATTTTTTGACGTTTAAAGATTTCATATGATTTTTTAACGTTTAAAGATTTCATATGATTTTTTAACGTTTAAAGACTTCATATGATTTTTTGACGTTTAAAGATTTCATGTGATTTTTTGACGTTTAAAGATTTCATATGATTTTTTAACGTTTAAAGATTTCATATGATTTTTTAACGTTTAAAGACTTCATATGATTTTTTTAACGTTTAAAGACTTCATATGATTTTTTAACGTTTAAAGATTTCATATGATTTTTTAACGGTTAAAGATTTCATATGATTTTTTAACGTTTAAAGACTTCATGTGTTTTTTTAACGTTTAAAGACTTCATATGATTTTTTAACGTTTAAAGATTTCATATGATTTTTTTAACGTTTAACGATTTCATATGATTTTTTGACGTTTAAAGATTTCATATGATTTTTTTAACGTTTAAATATTTCATATGATTTTTTTAACGTTTAAAGATTTCATATGATTTTGTTAACGTTTAAAGATTTCATATGATTTTTTTAACGTTTAAAGACTTCATATGATTTTTTTAACGTTTAAAGACTTCATATGATTTTTTAACGTTTAAAGATTTCATATGATTTTTTGACGTTTAAAGATTTCATATGATTTTTTAACGTTTAAAGATTTCATATGATTTTTTAACGTTTAAAGACTTCATATGATTTTTTTAACGTTTAAAGACTTCATATGATTTTTTAACGTTTAAAGATTTCATATGATTTTTTAACGGTTAAAGACTTCATATGATTTTTTAACGTTTAAAGACTTCATGTGTTTTTTTAACGTTTAAAGACTTCATATGATTTTTTAACGTTTAAAGACTTCATATGTTTTTTTAACGGTTAAAGATATCATATGATTTTTTAACGTTTAAAGATTTCATATGATTTTTTAACGTTTAAAGACTTCATATGATTTTTTAACGTTTAAAGACTTCATGTGTTTTTTTAACGTTTAAAGACTTCATATGATTTTTTAACGTTTAAAGTCTTCATATGATTTTTTAACGTTTAAAGATTTCATATGATTTTTTAACGTTTAAAGACTTCATATGATTTTTTTAACGTTTAAAGACTTCATATGATTTTTTAACGTTTAAAGACTTCATATTATTTTTTGAACGTTTAAAGACTTCATATGATTTTTTAACGTTTAAAGATTTCATATGATTTTTTAACGTTTAAAGATTTCATATGATTTTTAACGTTTAAAGACTTCATATGTTTTTTAACGTTTAAAGACTTCATATGATTTTTTAACGTTTAAAGATTTAATATTATTTTTTAACGTTTAAAGACTTCATATGATTTTTTAACGTTTAAAGATTTCATATTATTTTTTAACGTTTAAAGACTTCATATGATTTTTTAACGTTTAATGATTTCATATTATTTTTTAACGTTTAAAGACTTCATATGATTTTTTAACGTTTAAAGACTTCATATGATTTTTTAACGTTTAAAGATTTCATATGTTTTTTTAACGTTTAAAGACTTCATATGATTTTTTAACGTTTGAAGACTTCATATATTTTTTTAACGTTTAAAGATTTCATATGTTTTTTAAACGTCTAAAGACTTCATATGATTTTTTAACGTTTAAAGACTTCATACGTTTTTTAACGTTTAAAGACTTCATATGATTTTTTAACGTTTAAAGACTTCATATGATTTTTTAACGTTTAAAGACTTCATATGATTTTTTAACGTTTAAAGACTTCATATGATTTTTTAACGTTTAAAGACTTCATATGTTTTTTTAACGTTTAAAGATTTCATATGTTTTTTTAACGTCTACAGACTTCATATGATTTTTTAACGTTTAAAGACTTTATTTGTTTTTTTAACGTTTAAAGACTTCATATGATTTTTTAACGTTTAAAGACTTCATATGATTTTTTAACGTTTAAAGACTTCATGTGTTTTTTTAACGTTTAAAGACTTCATATGATTTTTTAACGTTTAAAGACTTCATATGTTTTTTTAACGGTAAAAGATATCATATGATTTTTTTAACGTTTAAAGATTTCATATGATTTTTTGACGTTTAAAGATTTCATATGATTTTTTAACGTTTAAAGATTTCATATGATTTTTTTAACGTTTAAAGACTTCATATGATTTTTAAACGTTTAAAGATTTCATATGATTTTTTAACGTTTAAAGATTTCATATGATTTTTTGACGTTTAAAGATTTCATATGATTTTTTTAACGTTTAAAGACTTCATATGATTTTTTAACGTTTAAAGATTTCATATGATTTTTTAACGTTTAAAGATTTCATATGATTTTTTAACGTTTTAAGATTTCATATGATTTTTTTAACGTTTAAAGACTTCATATGATTTTTAAACGTTTAAAGATTTCATATGATTTTTTAACGTTTAAAGATTTCATATGATTTTTTGACGTTTAAAGATTTCATATGAATTTTTTAACGTTTAACGATTTCATATGATTTTTTAACGTTTAAAGATTTCATATGATTTTTTTAACGTTTAAAGATTTCATATGATTTTTTTAACGTTTAAAGATTTCATATGATTTTTTAACGTTTAAAGACTTCATATGATTTTTTAACGTTTAAAGATTTCATATGATTTTTTTAACGTTTAAAGAATTTATATGATTTTTTTAACGTTTAAAGACTTCATATGATTTTTTAACGTTTAAAGATTTCATATGATTTTTTTAACGTTTAAAGATTTCATATGATTTTTTAACGTTTAAAGATTTCATATGATTTTTTGACGTTTAAAGATTTCATATGATTTTTTTAACGTTTAAAGATTTCATATGATTTTTTTAACGTTTAAAGATTTCATATGATTTTTTTAACGTTTAAAGATTTCATATGATTTTTTTAACGTTTAAAGACTTCATATGATTTTTTTAACGTTTAAAGACTTCATATGATTTTTTAACGTTTAAAGATTTCATATGATTTTTTAACGGTTAAAGATTTCATATGATTTTTTAACGTTTAAAGACTTCATGTGTTTTTTTAACGTTTAAAGACTTCATATGATTTTTTAACGTTTAAAGATTTCATATGATTTTTTTAACGTTTAACGATTTCATATGATTTTTTAACGTTTAAAGATTTCATATGATTTTTTTAACGTTTAAAGATTTCATATGATTTTTTAACGTTTAAAGATTTCATATGATTTTTTTAACGTTTAAAGATTTCATATGATTTTTTAACGTTTAACGATTTCATATGATTTTTTAACGTTTAAAGATTTCATATGATTTTTTTAACGTTTAACGATTTCATATGATTTTTTAACGTTTAAAGATTTCATATGATTTTTTTAACGTTTAAAGATTTCATATGATTTTTTTAACGTTTAAAGATTTCATATGATTTTTTAACGTTTAAAGATTTCATATGATTTTTTTAACGTTTAAAGATTTCATATGATTTTTTAACGTTTAAAGATTTCATATGATTTTTTTAACGTTTAAAGATTTCATATGATTTTTTGACGTTTAAAGATTTCATATTATTTTTTAACGTTTAAAAACTTCATATGATTTTTTTAACGTTTAAAGACTTCATATGATTTTTTAACGTTTAAAGATTTCATATGATTTTTTTAACGTTTAAAGACTTCATATGATTTTTTTAACGTTTAAAGACTTCATATGATTTTTTAACGTTTAAAGATTTCATATGATTTTTTGACGTTTAAAGATTTCATATGATTTTTTAACGTTTAAAGATTTCATATGATTTTTTAACGTTTAAAGACTTCATATGATTTTTTTAACGTTTAAAGACTTCATATGATTTTTTAACGTTTAAAGATTTCATATGATTTTTTAACGGTTAACGATTTCATATGATTTTTTAACGTTTAAAGACTTCATGTGTTTTTTTAACGTTTAAAGACTTCATATGATTTTTTAACGTTTAAAGACTTCATGTGTTTTTTTAACGTTTAAAGACTTCATATGATTTTTTAACGTTTAAAGACTTCATATGTTTTTTTAACGGTTAAAGATATCATATGATTTTTTAACGTTTAAAGATTTCATATGATTTTTTAACGTTTAAAGACTTCATATGATATTTTAACGTTTAAAGACTTCATGTGTTTTTTTAACGTTTAAAGACTTCATATGATTTTTTAACGTTTAAAGACTTCATATGATTTTTTAACGTTTAAAGATTTCATATGATTTTTTAACGTTTAAAGACTTCATATGATTTTTTTAACGTTTAAAGACTTCATATGATTTTTTAACGTTTAAAGACTTCATATTATTTTTTGAACGTTTAAAGACTTCATATGATTTTTTAACGTTTAAAGATTTCATATGATTTTTTAACGTTTAAAGATTTCATATGATTTTTAACGTTTAAAGACTTCATATGTTTTTTAACGTTTAAAGACTTCATATGATTTTTTAACGTTTAAAGATTTAATATTATTTTTTAACGTTTAAAGACTTCATATGATTTTTTTAACGTTTAAAGATTTCATATTATTTTTTAACGTTTAAAGACTTCATATGATTTTTTAACGTTTAAAGATTTCATATTATTTTTTAACGTTTAAAGACTTAATATGATTTTTTAACGTTTAAAGATTTCATATTATTTTTTAACGTTTAAAGACTTCATGTGTTTTTTTAACGTTTAAAGACTTCATATGATTTTTTAACGTTTAAATACTTCATATGTTTTTTTAACGGTTAAAGATATCATATGATTTTTTAACGTTTAAAGATTTCATATGATTTTTTAACGTTTAAAGACTTCATATGATTTTTTAACGTTTAAAGATTTCATATGATTTTTTAACGTTTAAAGACTTCATATGATTTTTTTAACGTTTAAAGACTTCATATGATTTTTTAACGTTTAAAGACTTCATATTATTTTTTGAACGTTGAAAGACTTCATATGATTTTTTAACGTTTAAAGATTTCACATGATTTTTTAACGTTTAAAGATTTCATATGATTTTTAACGTTTAAAGACTTCATATGTTTTTTAACGTTTAAAGACTTCATATGATTTTTTAACGTTTAAAGATTTCATATTATTTTTTAACGTTTAAAGACTTCACATGATTTTTTAACGTTTAAAGATTTCATATTATTTTTTAACGTTTAAAGATTTCATATGATTTTTTAACGTTTAAAGACTTCATATGATTTTTTAACGTTTAAAGACTTCATATGATTTTTTAACGTTTAAAGATTTCATATGTTTTTTTTAACGTTTAAAGACTTCATATGATTTTTTAACGTTTAAAGACTTCATATGTTTTTTAACGTTTAATAACTTCATATGTTTTTTAACGTTTTAAGACTTCATGTGTTTTTTAACGTTTAAAGACTTCATATGATTTTTTAACGTTTAAAGACTTCATATGATTTTTTAACGTTTAAAGACTTCATATGATTTTTTAACGTTTAAAGACTTCATGTGTTTTTTTAACGTTTAAAGACTTCATATGATTTTTTAACGTTTAAAGACTTCATATGATTTTTTAACGTTTAAAGACTTCATATGATTTTTTAACGTTTAAAGACTTCATATGATTTTTTAACGTTTAAAGACTTCATATGATTTTTTAACGTTTAAAGATTTCATATGTTTTTTTAACGTTTAATAACTTCATATGTTTTTTAACGTTTAATAACTTCATATGTTTTTTAACGTTTTAAGACTTCATATGTTTTTTTAACGTTTAAAGACTTCATATGATTTTTTAACGTTTAAAGACTTCATATGATTTTTTAACGTTTAAAGACTTCATATGATTTTTTAACGTTTAAAGACTTCATGTGTTTTTTTAACGTTTAAAGACTTCATATGATTTTTTAACGTTTAAAGACTTCATATGATTTTTTAACGTTTAAAGACTTCATATGTTTTTTTTTACGTTTAAAGATTTCATATTATTTTTTAACGTTTAAAGATTTCATATGATTTTTTAACGTTTAAAGACTTCATATGATTTTTTAACGTTTAAAGACTTCATATGATTTTTTAACGTTTAAAGATTTCATATGTTTTTTTTAACGTTTAAAGACTTCATATGATTTTTTAACGTTTAAAGACTTCATATGTTTTTTAACGTTTAATAACTTCATATGTTTTTTAACGTTTTAAGACTTCATGTGTTTTTTAACGTTTAAAGACTTCATATGATTTTTTAACGTTTAAAGACTTCATATGATTTTTTAACGTTTAAAGACTTCATATGATTTTTTAACGTTTAAAGACTTCATGTGTTTTTTTAACGTTTAAAGACTTCATATGATTTTTTAACGTTTAAAGACTTCATATGATTTTTTAACGTTTAAAGACTTCATATGATTTTTTAACGTTTAAAGACTTCATATGATTTTTTAACGTTTAAAGACTTCATATGATTTTTTAACGTTTAAAGATTTCATATGTTTTTTTAACGTTTAATAACTTCATATGTTTTTTAACGTTTAATAACTTCATATGTTTTTTAACGTTTTAAGACTTCATATGTTTTTTTAACGTTTAAAGACTTCATATGATTTTTTAACGTTTAAAGACTTCATATGATTTTTTAACGTTTAAAGACTTCATATGATTTTTTAACGTTTAAAGACTTCATGTGTTTTTTTAACGTTTAAAGACTTCATATGATTTTTTAACGTTTAAAGACTTCATATGATTTTTTAACGTTTAAAGACTTCATATGTTTTTTTTTACGTTTAAAGATTTCATATGTTTTTTTAACGTCTAAAGACTTCATATGATTTTTAACGTTTAAAGACTTCATGTGTTTTTTAACGTTTAAAGACTTCATATGATTTTTTAACGTTTAAAGACTCCATATGATTTTTTAACGTTTAAATACTTCATGTGTTTTTTTAACGTCTAAAGACTTCATATGATTTTTTAACGTTTAAAGACTTCATATGTTTTTTTAACGTTTAAAGATTTCATATGATTTTTTGACGTTTAAAGATTTCATATGATTTTTTAACGTTTAAAGATTTCATATGATTTTTTTAACGTTTAAAGACTTCATATGATTTTTTAACGTTTAAAGATTTCATATGATTTTTGAACGTTTAAAGATTTCATATGATTTTTTGACGTTTAAAGATTTCATATGATTTTTTTAACGTTTAAAGACTTCATATGATTTTTTAACGTTTAAAGATTTCATTCGATTTTTAAACGTTTAAAGATTTCATATGATTTTTTGACGTTTAAAGATTTCATATGATTTTTTTAACGTTTAACGATTTCATATGATTTTTTAACGTTTAAAGATTTCATATGATTTTTTGACGTTTAAAGATTTCATATGATTTTTTTAACGTTTAAAGATTTCATATGATTTTTTAACGTTTAAAGACTTCATATGATTTTTTGACGTTTAAAGATTTCATGTGATTTTTTGACGTTTAAAGATTTCATATGATTTTTTAACGTTTAAAGATTTCATATGATTTTTTAACGTTTAAAGACTTCATATGATTTTTTTTAACGTTTAAAGACTTCATATGATTTTTTAACGTTTAAAGATTTCATATGATTTTTTAACGGTTAAAGATTTCATATGATTTTTTAACGTTTAAAGACTTCATGTGTTTTTTTAACGTTTAAAGACTTCATATGATTTTTTAACGTTTAAAGATTTCATATGATTTTTTTAACGTTTAACGATTTCATATGATTTTTTGACGTTTAAAGATTTCATATGATTTTTTTAACGTTTAAATATTTCATATGATTTTTTTAACGTTTAAAGATTTCATATGATTTTTTTAACGTTTAAAGATTTCATATGATTTTTTTAACGTTTAAAGACTTCATATGATTTTTTTAACGTTTAAAGACTTCATATGATTTTTTAACGTTTAAAGATTTCATATGATTTTTTGACGTTTAAAGATTTCATATGATTTTTTAACGTTTAAAGATTTCATATGATTTTTTAACGTTTAAAGACTTCATATGATTTTTTTAACGTTTAAAGACTTCATATGATTTTTTAACGTTTAAAGATTTCATATGATTTTTTAACGGTTAAAGACTTCATATGATTTTTTAACGTTTAAAGACTTCATGTGTTTTTTTAACGTTTAAAGACTTCATATGATTTTTTAACGTTTAAAGACTTCATATGTTTTTTTAACGGTTAAAGATATCATATGATTTTTTAACGTTTAAAGATTTCATATGATTTTTTAACGTTTAAAGACTTCATATGATTTTTTAACGTTTAAAGACTTCATGTGTTTTTTTAACGTTTAAAGACTTCATATGATTTTTTAACGTTTAAAGTCTTCATATGATTTTTTAACGTTTAAAGATTTCATATGATTTTTTAACGTTTAAAGACTTCATATGATTTTTTTAACGTTTAAAGACTTCATATGATTTTTTAACGTTTAAAGACTTCATATTATTTTTTGAACGTTTAAAGACTTCATATGATTTTTTAACGTTTAAAGATTTCATATGATTTTTTAACGTTTAAAGATTTCATATGATTTTTAACGTTTAAAGATTCATATGTTTTTTAACGTTTAAAGACTTCATATGATTTTTTAACGTTTAAAGATTTAATATTATTTTTTAACGTTTAAAGACTTCATATGATTTTTTAACGTTTAAAGATTTCATATTATTTTTTAACGTTTAAAGACTTCATATGATTTTTTAACGTTTAATGATTTCATATTATTTTTTAACGTTTAAAGACTTCATATGATTTTTTAACGTTTAAAGATTTCATATTATTTTTTAACGTTTAAAGACTTCATATGATTTTTTAACGTTTAAAGACTTCATATGATTTTTTAACGTTTAAAGACTTCATATGATTTTTTAACGTTTAAAGATTTCATATGTTTTTTTAACGTTTAAAGACTTCATATGATTTTTTAACGTTTAAAGACTTCATATATTTTTTTAACGTTTTAAGATTTCATATGTTTTTTTAACGTCTAAAGACTTCATATGATTTTTTAACGTTTAAAGACTTCATACGTTTTTTAACGTTTAAAGACTTCATATGATTTTTTAACGTTTAAAGACTTCATATGATTTTTTAACGTTTGAAGACTTCATATGATTTTTTAACGTTTAAAGACTTCATATGATTTTTTAACGTTTAAAGACTTCATATGTTTTTTTAACGTTTAAAGATTTCATATGTTTTTTTAACGTCTACAGACTTCATATGATTTTTTAACGTTTAAAGACTTTATTTGTTTTTTTAACGTTTAAAGACTTCATATGATTTTTTAACGTTTAAAGACTTCATATGATTTTTTAACGTTTAAAGACTTCATGTGTTTTTTTAACGTTTA
Organism: Euprymna scolopes; assembly: GCF_053919585.1. Classification (NCBI taxonomy): domain Eukaryota; kingdom Metazoa; phylum Mollusca; class Cephalopoda; order Sepiida; family Sepiolidae; genus Euprymna; species Euprymna scolopes. The sequence goes on from NC_136504.1 coordinate 80,263,719, forward strand.
AAGACTTCATATGATTTTTTAACGTTTAAAGACTTCATATGTTTTTTTAACGGTAAAAGATATCATATGATTTTTTTAACGTTTAAAGATTTCATATGATTTTTTGACGTTTAAAGATTTCATATGATTTTTTAACGTTTAAAGATTTCATATGATTTTTTTAACGTTTAAAGACTTCATATGATTTTTAAACGTTTAAAGATTTCATATGATTTTTTAACGTTTAAAGATTTCATATGATTTTTTGACGTTTAAAGATTTCATATGATTTTTTTAACGTTTAAAGACTTCATATGATTTTTTAACGTTTAAAGATTTCATATGATTTTTTAACGTTTAAAGATTTCATATGATTTTTTAACGTTTTAAGATTTCATATGATTTTTTTAACGTTTAAAGACTTCATATGATTTTTAAACGTTTAAAGATTTCATATGATTTTTTAACGTTTAAAGATTTCATATGATTTTTTGACGTTTAAAGATTTCATATGAATTTTTTAACGTTTAACGATTTCATATGATTTTTTAACGTTTAAAGACTTCATATGATTTTTTTAACGTTTAAAGATTTCATATGATTTTTTTAACGTTTAAAGATTTCATATGATTTTTTAACGTTTAAAGACTTCATATGATTTTTTAACGTTTAAAGATTTCATATGATTTTTTTAACGTTTAAAGATTTCATATGATTTTTTTAACGTTTAAAGACTTCATATGATTTTTTAACGTTTAAAGATTTCATATGATTTTTTTAACGTTTAAAGATTTCATATGATTTTTTTAACGTTTAAAGATTTCATATGATTTTTTGACGTTTAAAGATTTCATATGATTTTTTTAACGTTTAAAGATTTCATATGATTTTTTTAACGTTTAAAGATTTCATATGATTTTTTAACGTTTAAAGATTTCATATGATTTTTTTAACGTTTAAAGACTTCATATGATTTTTTTAACGTTTAAAGACTTCATATGATTTTTTAACGTTTAAAGATTTCATATGATTTTTTAACGGTTAAAGATTTCATATGATTTTTTAACGTTTAAAGACTTCATGTGTTTTTTTAACGTTTAAAGACTTCATATGATTTTTTAACGTTTAAAGATTTCATATGATTTTTTTAACGTTTAACGATTTCATATGATTTTTTAACGTTTAAAGATTTCATATGATTTTTTTAACGTTTAAAGATTTCATATGATTTTTTAACGTTTAAAGATTTCATATGATTTTTTTAACGTTTAAAGATTTCATATGATTTTTTAACGTTTAACGATTTCATATGATTTTTTAACGTTTAAAGATTTCATATGATTTTTTTAACGTTTAACGATTTCATATGATTTTTTAACGTTTAAAGATTTCATATGATTTTTTTAACGTTTAAAGATTTCATATGATTTTTTTAACGTTTAAAGATGTCATATGATTTTTTAACGTTTAAAGATTTCATATGATTTTTTTAACGTTTAAAGATTTCATATGATTTTTTAACGTTTAAAGATTTCATATGATTTTTTTAACGTTTAAAGATTTCATATGATTTTTTGACGTTTAAAGATTTCATATTATTTTTTAACGTTTAAAAACTTCATATGATTTTTTTAACGTTTAAAGACTTCATATGATTTTTTAACGTTTAAAGATTTCATATGATTTTTTTAACGTTTAAAGACTTCATATGATTTTTTTAACGTTTAAAGACTTCATATGATTTTTTAACGTTTAAAGATTTCATATGATTTTTTGACGTTTAAAGATTTCATATGATTTTTTAACGTTTAAAGATTTCATATGATTTTTTAACGTTTAAAGACTTCATATGATTTTTTTAACGTTTAAAGACTTCATATGATTTTTTAACGTTTAAAGATTTCATATGATTTTTTAACGGTTAACGATTTCATATGATTTTTTAACGTTTAAAGACTTCATGTGTTTTTTTAACGTTTAAAGACTTCATATGATTTTTTAACGTTTAAAGACTTCATATGATTTTTTAACGTTTAAAGACTTCATGTGTTTTTTTAACGTTTAAAGACTTCATATGATTTTTTAACGTTTAAAGACTTCATATGTTTTTTTAACGGTTAAAGATATCATATGATTTTTTAACGTTTAAAGATTTCATATGATTTTTTAACGTTTAAAGACTTCATATGATATTTTAACGTTTAAAGACTTCATGTGTTTTTTTAACGTTTAAAGACTTCATATGATTTTTTAACGTTTAAAGACTTCATATGATTTTTTAACGTTTAAAGATTTCATATGATTTTTTAACGTTTAAAGACTTCATATGATTTTTTTAACGTTTAAAGACTTCATATGATTTTTTAACGTTTAAAGACTTCATATTATTTTTTGAACGTTTAAAGACTTCATATGATTTTTTAACGTTTAAAGATTTCATATGATTTTTTAACGTTTAAAGATTTCATATGATTTTTAACGTTTAAAGACTTCATATGTTTTTTAACGTTTAAAGACTTCATATGATTTTTTAACGTTTAAAGATTTAATATTATTTTTTAACGTTTAAAGACTTCATATGATTTTTTTAACGTTTAAAGATTTCATATTATTTTTTAACGTTTAAAGACTTCATATGATTTTTTAACGTTTAAAGATTTCATATTATTTTTTAACGTTTAAAGACTTAATATGATTTTTTAACGTTTAAAGATTTCATATTATTTTTTAACGTTTAAAGACTTCATATGATTTTTTAACGTTTAAAGACTTCATATGATTTTTTAACGTTTAAAGACTTCATATGATTTTTTAACGTTTAAAGATTTCATATGTTTTTTTTAACGTTTAAAGACTTCATATGATTTTTTAACGTTTAAAGACTTCATATGTTTTTTAACGTTTAATAACTTCATATGATTTTTTTAACGTTTTAAGACTTCATGTGTTTTTTTAACGTTTAAAGACTTCATATGATTTTTTAACGTTTAAAGACTTCATATGATTTTTTAACGTTTAAAGACTTCATATGATTTTTTAACGTTTAAAGACTTCATGTGTTTTTTTAACGTTTAAAGACTTCATATGATTTTTTACCGTTTAAAGACTTCATATGTTTTTTTAACGTTTAAAGATTTCATATGTTTTTTTAACGTCTAAAGACTTCATATGATTTTTTAACGTTTAAAGACTTCATACGTTTTTTAACGTTTAAAGACTTCATATGATTTTTTAACGTTTAAAGACTTCATATGATTTTTTAACGTTTAAAGACTTCATATGATTTTTTAACGTTTAAAGACTTCATGTGTTTTTTTAACGTTTAAATACTTCATATGATTTTTTAACGTTTAAAGACTTCATATGTTTTTTTAACGTTTAAAGATTTCATATGTTTTTTTAACGTTTAAAGATATCATATGATTTTTTTAACGTTTAAAGATTTCATATGATTTTTTAACGTTTAATGATTTCATATGTTTTTTTAACGGTTAAAGATATCATATGATTTTTTTAACGTTTAAAGATTTCATATGATTTTTTGACGTTTAAAGATTTCATATGATTTTTTAACGTTTAAAGATTTCATATGATTTTTTTAACGTTTAAAGACTTCATATGATTTTTTAACGTTTAAAGATTTTATATGATTTTTTAACGTTAAAAGATTTAATATGATTTTTTGACGTTTAAAGATTTCATATGATTTTTTTAACGTTTAAAGATTTCATATGATTTTTTGACGTTTAAAGACTTCATATGATTTTTTTAACGTTTAAAGATTTCATATGATTTTTTGACGTTTAAAGATTACATATGATTTTTTTAACAGTTAACGATTTCATATGATTTTTTAACGTTTAAAGATTTCATATGATTTTTTTAACGTTTAAAGATTTCATATGATTTTTTTAACGTTTAAAGATTTCATATGATTTTTTAACGTTTAAAGATTTCATATGATTTTTTGACGTTTAAAGACTTCCTATGATTTTTTTAACGTTTAAAGACTTCATATGATTTTTTAACGTTTAAAGACTTCATATGATTTTTTAACGTTTAAAGATTTCATATGATTTTTTTAACGTTTAAAGACTTCATATGATTTTTTAACGTTTAAAGACTTCATATTATTTTTTGAACGTTTAAAGACTTCATATGATTTTTTAACGTTTAAAGATTTCATATGATTTTTTAACGTTTAAAGATTTCATATGATTTTTAACGTTTAAAGACTTCATATGTTTTTTAACGTTTAAAGACTTCATATGATTTTTTAACGTTTAAAGATTTAATATTATTTTTTAACGTTTAAAGACTTCATATGATTTTTTTAACGTTTAAAGATTTCATATTATTTTTTAACGTTTAAAGACTTCATATGATTTTTTAACGTTTAAAGATTTCATATTATTTTTTAACGTTTAAAGACTTAATATGATTTTTTAACGTTTAAAGATTTCATATTATTTTTTAACGTTTAAAGACTTCATATGATTTTTTAACGTTTAAAGACTTCATATGATTTTTTAACGTTTAAAGACTTCATATGATTTTTTAACGTTTAAAGATTTCATATGCTTTTTTAACGTTTAAAGACTTCATATGATTTTTTAACGTTTAAAGACTTCATATGTTTTTTAACGTTTAATAACTTCATATGTTTTTTAACGTTTTAAGACTTCATGTGTTTTTTAACGTTTAAAGACTTCATATGATTTTTTAACGTTTAAAGACTTCATATGATTTTTTAACGTTTAAAGACTTCATATGATTTTTTAACGTTTAAAGACTTCATGTGTTTTTTTAACGTTTAAAGACTTCATATGATTTTTTACCGTTTAAAGACTTCATATGTTTTTTTAACGTTTAAAGATTTCATATGTTTTTTTAACGTCTAAAGACTTCATATGATTTTTTAACGTTTAAAGACTTCATACGTTTTTTAACGTTTAAAGACTTCATATGATTTTTTAACGTTTAAAGACTTCATATGATTTTTTAACGTTTAAAGACTTCATATGATTTTTTAACGTTTAAAGACTTCATGTGTTTTTTTAACGTTTAGATACTTCATATGATTTTTTAACGTTTAAAGACTTCATATGTTTTTTTAACGTTTAAAGATTTCATATGTTTTTTTAACGTTTAAAGATATCATATGATTTTTTTAACGTTTAAAGATTTCATATGATTTTTTGACGTTTAAAGATTTCATATGTTTTTTTAACGGTTAAAGATATCATATGATTTTTTTAACGTTTAAAGATTTCATATGATTTTTTGACGTTTAAAGATTTCATATGATTTTTTAACGTTTAAAGATTTCATATGATTTTTTTAACGTTTAAAGACTTCATATGATTTTTTAACGTTTAAAGATTTTATATGATTTTTTAACGTTAAAAGATTTCATATGATTTTTTGACGTTTAAAGATTTCATATGATTTTTTTAACGTTTAAAGATTTCATATGATTTTTTGACGTTTAAAGACTTCATATGATTTTTTTAACGTTTAAAGATTTCATATGATTTTTTGACGTTTAAAGATTTCATATGATTTTTTTAACGTTTAACGATTTCATATGATTTTTTAACGTTTAAAGATTTCATATGATTTTTTTAACGTTTAAAGATTTCATATGATTTTTTTAACGTTTAAAGATTTCATATGATTTTTTAACGTTTAAAGATTTCATATGATTTTTTGACGTTTAAAGACTTCCTATGATTTTTTTAACGTTTAAAGATTTCATATGATTTTTTGACGTTTAAAGACTTCATATGATTTTTTTAACGTTTAAAGATTTCATATGATTTTTTGACGTTTATATACTTCCTATGATTTTTTTAACGTTTAAAGATTTCATATGATTTTTTAACGTTTAAAGACTTCATATGATTTTTTTAACGTTTAAAGATTTCATATGATTTTTTGACGTTTAAAGATTTCATATGATTTTTTAACGTTTAAAGATTTCATATGATTTTTTAACGTTTAAAGATTTCATATGATTTTTTTAACGTTTAAAGATTTCATATGATTTTTTGACGTTTAAAGATTTCATATGATTTTTTAACGTTTAAAGATTTCATATGATTTTTTGACGTTTAAAGATTTCATATGATTTTTTTAACGTTTAAAGATTTCATATGATTTTTTTAACGTTTAAAGATTTCATATGATTTTTTTAACGTTTAAAGATTTCATATGATTTTTTTAACGTTTAAAGACTTCATATGATTTTTTTAACGTTTAAAGACTTCATATGATTTTTTAACGTTTAAAGATTTCATATGATTTTTTTAACGTTTAAAGATTTCATATGATTTTTTGACGTTTAAAGATTTCATATGATTTTTTAACGTTTAAAGATTTCATATGATTTTTTAACGTTTAAAGACTTCACATGATTTTTTTAACGTTTAAAGACTTCATATGATTTTTTAACGTTTAAAGATTTCATATGATTTTTTAACGTTTAAAGATTTCATATGATTTTTTAACGTTTAAAGACTTCATGTGTTTTTTTAACGTTTAAAGACGTCATATGATTTTTTAACGTTTAAAGATTTCATATGATTTTTTTAACGTTTAACGATTTCATATGATTTTTTAACGTTTAAAGATTTCATATGATTTTTTTAACGTTTAAAGATTTCATATGATTTTTTTAACGTTTAAAGATTTCATATGATTTTTTTAACGTTTAAAGATTTCATATGATTTTTTTAACGTTTAAAGACTACATATGATTTTTTAACGTTTAAAGACTTCATATGATTTTTTAACGTTTAAGATTTCATATGATTTTTTAACGTTTAACGATTTCATATGATTTTTTTAACGTTTAAAGATTTCATATGATTTTTTTAACGTTTAAAGATTTCATATGATTTTTTTAACGTTTAAAGACTACATATGATTTTTTAACGTTTAAAGATTTCATATGATTTTTAACGTTTAAGATTTCATATGATTTTTAAACGTTTAACGATTTCATATTATTTTTTTAACGTTTAAAGATTTCATATGATTTTTTTAACGTTTAAAGATTTCATATGATTTTTTTAACGTTTAAAGATTTCATATGATTTTTTTAACGTTTAAAGATTTCATATGATTTTTTTAACGTTTAAAGATTTCATATGATTTTTTTAACGTTTAAAGATTTCATATGATTTTTTAACGTTTAAAGACTTCATATGATTTTTTAACGTTTAAAGATTTCATATGATTTTTTAACGTTTAAAGATTTCATATGATTTTTTAACGTTTAAAGATTTCATATGATTTTTTTAACGTTTAAAGATTTCATATGATTTTTTAACGTTTAAAGATTTCATATGATTTTTTAACGTTTAAAGACTTCATATGATTTTTTTAACGTTTAAAGACTTCATATGATTTTTTAACGTTTAAAGATTTCATATGATTTTTTAACGGTTAAAGATTTCATATGATTTTTTAATGTTTAAAGACTTCATGTGTTTTTTTAACGTTTAAAGACTTCATATGATTTATTAACGTTTAAAGACTTCATATGATTTTTTAACGTTTAAAGACTTCATGTGTTTTTTTAACGTTTAAAGACTTCATATGATTTTTTAACGTTTAAATACTTCATATGTTTTTTTAACGGTTAAAGATATCATATGATTTTTTAACGTTTAAAGATTTCATATGATTTTTTAACGTTTAAAGACTTCATATGATTTTTTAACGTTTAAAGACTTCATATGATTTTTTAACGTTTAAAGACTTCATATGATTTTTTTAACGTTTAAAGACTTCATATGATTTTTTAACGTTTAAAGACTTCATATTATTTTTTGAACGTTGAAAGACTTCATATGATTTTTTAACGTTTAAAGATTTCACATGATTTTTTAACGTTTAAAGATTTCATATGATTTTTAACGTTTAAAGACTTCATATGTTTTTTAACGTTTAAAGACTTCATATGATTTTTTAACGTTTAAAGATTTCATATTATTTTTTAACGTTTAAAGACTTCATATGATTTTTTAACGTTTAAAGATTTCATATTATTTTTTAACGTTTAAAGATTTCATATGATTTTTTAACGTTTAAAGACTTCATATGATTTTTTAACGTTTAAAGACTTCATATGATTTTTTAACGTTTAAAGATTTCATATGTTTTTTTTAACGTTTAAAGACTTCATATGATTTTTTAACGTTTAAAGACTTCATATGTTTTTTAACGTTTAATAACTTCATATGTTTTTTAACGTTTTAAGACTTCATGTGTTTTTTTAACGTTTAAAGACTTCATATGATTTTTTAACGTTTAAAGACTTCATATGATTTTTTAACGTTTAAAGACTTCATATGATTTTTTAACGTTTAAAGACTTCATGTGTTTTTTTAACGTTTAAAGACTTCATATGATTTTTTAACGTTTAAAGACTTCATATGATTTTTTAACGTTTAAAGACTTCATATGATTTTTTAACGTTTAAAGACTTCATATGATTTTTTAACGTTTAAAGACTTCATATGATTTTTTAACGTTTAAAGATTTCATATGTTTTTTTAACGTTTAATAACTTCATATGTTTTTTAACGTTTAATAACTTCATATGTTTTTTAACGTTTTAAGACTTCATATGTTTTTTTAACGTTTAAAGACTTCATATGATTTTTTAACGTTTAAAGACTTCATATGATTTTTTAACGTTTAAAGACTTCATATGATTTTTTAACGTTTAAAGACTTCATGTGTTTTTTTAACGTTTAAAGACTTCATATGATTTTTTAACGTTTAAAGACTTCATATGATTTTTTAACGTTTAAAGACTTCATATGTTTTTTTTTACGTTTAAAGATTTCATATGTTTTTTTAACGTCTAAAGACTTCATATGATTTTTAACGTTTAAAGACTTCATGTGTTTTTTTAACGTTTAAAGACTTCATATGATTTTTTAACGTTTAAAGACTTCATATGATTTTTTAACGTTTAAATACTTCATGTGTTTTTTTAACGTCTAAAGACTTCATATGATTTTTTAACGTTAAAAGACTTCATATGTTTTTTTAACGTTTAAAGATTTCATATGATTTTTTGACGTTTAAAGATTTCATATGATTTTTTAACGTTTAAAGATTTCATATGATTTTTTTAACGTTTAAAGACTTCATATGATTTTTTAACGTTTAAAGATTTCATATGATTTTTTAACGTTTAAAGATTTCATATGATTTTTTGACGTTAAAAGATTTCATATGATTTTTTTAACGTTTAAAGACTTCATATGATTTTTTAACGTTTAAAGATTTCATTCGATTTTTAAACGTTTAAAGATTTCATATGATTTTTTGACGTTTAAAGATTTCATATGATTTTTTTAACGTTTAACGATTTCATATGATTTTTTAACGTTTAAAGATTTCATATGATTTTTTGACGTTTAAAGATTTCATATGATTTTTTTAACGTTTAAAGATTTCATATGATTTTTTAACGTTTAAAGACTTCATATGATTTTTTGACGTTTAAAGATTTCATGTGATTTTTTGACGTTTAAAGATTTCATATGATTTTTTAACGTTTAAAGATTTCATATGATTTTTTAACGTTTAAAGACTTCATATGATTTTTTTAACGTTTAAAGACTTCATATGATTTTTTAACGTTTAAAGATTTCATATGATTTTTTAACGGTTAAAGATTTCATATGATTTTTTAACGTTTAAAGACTTCATGTGTTTTTTTAACGTTTAAAGACTTCATATGATTTTTTAACGTTTAAAGATTTCATATGATTTTTTTAACGTTTAACGATTTCATATGATTTTTTGACGTTTAAAGATTTCATATGATTTTTTTAACGTTTAAATATTTCATATGATTTTTTTAACGTTTAAAGATTTCATATGATTTTTTTAACGTTTAAAGATTTCATATGATTTTTTTAACGTTTAAAGACTTCATATGATTTTTTTAACGTTTAAAGACTTCATATGATTTTTTAACGTTTAAAGATTTCATATGATTTTTTGACGTTTAAAGATTTCATATGATTTTTTAACGTTTAAAGATTTCATATGATTTTTTAACGTTTAAAGACTTCATATGATTTTTTTAACGTTTAAAGACTTCATATGATTTTTTAACGTTTAAAGATTTCATATGATTTTTTAACGGTTAAAGACTTCATATGATTTTTTAACGTTTAAAGACTTCATGTGTTTTTTTAACGTTTAAAGACTTCATATGATTTTTTAACGTTTAAAGACTTCATATGTTTTTTTAACGGTTAAAGATATCATATGATTTTTTAACGTTTAAAGATTTCATATGATTTTTTAACGTTTAAAGACTTCATATGATTTTTTAACGTTTAAAGACTTCATGTGTTTTTTTAACGTTTAAAGACTTCATATGATTTTTTAACGTTTAAAGTCTTCATATGATTTTTTAACGTTTAAAGATTTCATATGATTTTTTAACGTTTAAAGACTTCATATGATTTTTTTAACGTTTAAAGACTTCATATGATTTTTTAACGTTTAAAGACTTCATATTATTTTTTGAACGTTTAAAGACTTCATATGATTTTTTAACGTTTAAAGATTTCATATGATTTTTTAACGTTTAAAGATTTCATATGATTTTTAACGTTTAAAGACTTCATATGTTTTTTAACGTTTAAAGACTTCATATGATTTTTTAACGTTTAAAGATTTAATATTATTTTTTAACGTTTAAAGACTTCATATGATTTTTTAACGTTTAAAGATTTCATATTATTTTTTAACGTTTAAAGACTTCATATGATTTTTTAACGTTTAATGATTTCATATTATTTTTTAACGTTTAAAGACTTCATATGATTTTTTAACGTTTAAAGACTTCATATGATTTTTTAACGTTTAAAGATTTCATATGTTTTTTTAACGTTTAAAGACTTCATATGATTTTTTAACGTTTGAAGACTTCATATATTTTTTTAACGTTTAAAGATTTCATATGTTTTTTTAACGTCTAAAGACTTCATATGATTTTTTAACGTTTAAAGACTTCATACGTTTTTTAACGTTTAAAGACTTCATATGATTTTTTAACGTTTAAAGACTTCATATGATTTTTTAACGTTTAAAGACTTCATATGATTTTTTAACGTTTAAAGACTTCATATGATTTTTTAACGTTTAAAGACTTCATATGTTTTTTTAACGTTTAAAGATTTCATATGTTTTTTTAACGTCTACAGACTTCATATGATTTTTTAACGTTTAAAGACTTTATTTGTTTTTTTAACGTTTAAAGACTTCATATGATTTTTTAACGTTTAAAGACTTCATATGATTTTTTAACGTTTAAAGACTTCATGTGTTTTTTTAACGTTTAAAGACTTCATATGATTTTTTAACGTTTAAAGACTTCATATGTTTTTTTAACGGTAAAAGATATCATATGATTTTTTTAACGTTTAAAGATTTCATATGATTTTTTGACGTTTAAAGATTTCATATGATTTTTTAACGTTTAAAGATTTCATATGATTTTTTTAACGTTTAAAGACTTCATATGATTTTTAAACGTTTAAAGATTTCATATGATTTTTTAACGTTTAAAGATTTCATATGATTTTTTGACGTTTAAAGATTTCATATGATTTTTTTAACGTTTAAAGACTTCATATGATTTTTTAACGTTTAAAGATTTCATATGATTTTTTAACGTTTAAAGATTTCATATGATTTTTTAACGTTTTAAGATTTCATATGATTTTTTTAACGTTTAAAGACTTCATATGATTTTTAAACGTTTAAAGATTTCATATGATTTTTTAACGTTTAAAGATTTCATATGATTTTTTGACGTTTAAAGATTTCATATGAATTTTTTAACGTTTAACGATTTCATATGATTTTTTAACGTTTAAAGATTTCATATGATTTTTTTAACGTTTAAAGATTTCATATGATTTTTTTAACGTTTAAAGATTTCATATGATTTTTTAACGTTTAAAGACTTCATATGATTTTTTAACGTTTAAAGATTTCATATGATTTTTTTAACGTTTAAAGAATTTATATGATTTTTTTAACGTTTAAAGACTTCATATGATTTTTTAACGTTTAAAGATTTCATATGATTTTTTTAACGTTTAAAGATTTCATATGATTTTTTTAACGTTTAAAGATTTCATATGATTTTTTGACGTTTAAAGATTTCATATGATTTTTTTAACGTTTAAAGATTTCATATGATTTTTTTAACGTTTAAAGATTTCATATGATCTTTTTAACGTTTAAAGATTTCATATGATTTTTTTAACGTTTAAAGACTTCATATGATTTTTTTAACGTTTAAAGACTTCATATGATTTTTTAACGTTTAAAGATTTCATATGATTTTTTAACGGTTAAAGATTTCATATGATTTTTTAACGTTTAAAGACTTCATGTGTTTTTTTAACGTTTAAAGACTTCATATGATTTTTTAACGTTTAAAGATTTCATATGATTTTTTTAACGTTTAACGATTTCATATGATTTTTTAACGTTTAAAGATTTCATATGATTTTTTTAACGTTTAAAGATTTCATATGATTTTTTAACGTTTAAAGATTTCATATGATTTTTTTAACGTTTAAAGATTTCATATGATTTTTTAACGTTTAACGATTTCATATGATTTTTTAACGTTTAAAGATTTCATATGATTTTTTTAACGTTTAACGATTTCATATGATTTTTTAACGTTTAAAGATTTCATATGATTTTTTTAACGTTTAAAGATTTCATATGATTTTTTTAACGTTTAAAGATTTCATATGATTTTTTAACGTTTAAAGATTTCATATGATTTTTTTAACGTTTAAAGATTTCATATGATTTTTTAACGTTTAAAGATTTCATATGATTTTTTTAACGTTTAAAGATTTCATATGATTTTTTGACGTTTAAAGATTTCATATTATTTTTTAACGTTTAAAAACTTCATATGATTTTTTTAACGTTTAAAGACTTCATATGATTTTTTAACGTTTAAAGATTTCATATGATTTTTTTAACGTTTAAAGACTTCATATGATTTTTTTAACGTTTAAAGACTTCATATGATTTTTTAACGTTTAAAGATTTCATATGATTTTTTGACGTTTAAAGATTTCATATGATTTTTTAACGTTTAAAGATTTCATATGATTTTTTAACGTTTAAAGACTTCATATGATTTTTTTAACGTTTAAAGACTTCATATGATTTTTTAACGTTTAAAGATTTCATATGATTTTTTAACGGTTAACGATTTCATATGATTTTTTAACGTTTAAAGACTTCATGTGTTTTTTTAACGTTTAAAGACTTCATATGATTTTTTAACGTTTAAAGACTTCATATGTTTTTTAACGTTTAAAGACTTCATGTGTTTTTTTAACGTTTAAAGACTTCATATGATTTTTTAACGTTTAAAGACTTCATATGTTTTTTTAACGGTTAAAGATATCATATGATTTTTTAACGTTTAAAGATTTCATATGATTTTTTAACGTTTAAAGACTTCATATGATATTTTAACGTTTAAAGACTTCATGTGTTTTTTTAACGTTTAAAGACTTCATATGATTTTTTAACGTTTAAAGACTTCATATGATTTTTTAACGTTTAAAGATTTCATATGATTTTTTAACGTTTAAAGACTTCATATGATTTTTTTAACGTTTAAAGACTTCATATGATTTTTTAACGTTTAAAGACTTCATATTATTTTTTGAACGTTTAAAGACTTCATATGATTTTTAACGTTTAAAGATTTCATATGATTTTTTAACGTTTAAAGATTTCATATGATTTTTAACGTTTAAAGACTTCATATGTTTTTTAACGTTTAAAGACTTCATATGATTTTTTAACGTTTAAAGATTTAATATTATTTTTTAACGTTTAAAGACTTCATATGATTTTTTTAACGTTTAAAGATTTCATATTATTTTTTAACGTTTAAAGACTTCATATGATTTTTTAACGTTTAAAGATTTCATATTATTTTTTAACGTTTAAAGACTTAATATGATTTTTTAACGTTTAAAGATTTCATATTATTTTTTAACGTTTAAAGACTTCATGTGTTTTTTTAACGTTTTAAGACTTCATATGATTTTTTAACGTTTAAATACTTCATATGTTTTTTTAACGGTTAAAGATATCATATGATTTTTTAACGTTTAAAGATTTCATATGATTTTTTAACGTTTAAAGACTTCATATGATTTTTTAACGTTTAAAGATTTCATATGATTTTTTAACGTTTAAAGACTTCATATGATTTTTTTAACGTTTAAAGACTTCATATGATTTTTTAACGTTTAAAGACTTCATATTATTTTTTGAACGTTGAAAGACTTCATATGATTTTTTAACGTTTAAAGATTTCACATGATTTTTTAACGTTTAAAGATTTCATATGATTTTTAACGTTTAAAGACTTCATATGTTTTTTAACGTTTAAAGACTTCATATGATTTTTTAACGTTTAAAGATTTCATATTATTTTTTAACGTTTAAAGACTTCATATGATTTTTTAACGTTTAAAGATTTCATATTATTTTTTAACGTTTAAAGATTTCATATGATTTTTTAACGTTTAAAGACTTCATATGATTTTTTAACGTTTAAAGACTTCATATGATTTTTTAACGTTTAAAGATTTCATATGTTTTTTTTAACGTTTAAAGACTTCATATAATTTTTTAACGTTTAAAGACTTCATATGTTTTTTAACGTTTAATAACTTCATATGTTTTTTAACGTTTTAAGACTTCATGTGTTTTTTTAACGTTTAAAGACTTCATATGATTTTTTAACGTTTAAAGACTTCATATGATTTTTTAACGTTTAAAGACTTCATATGATTTTTTAACGTTTAAAGACTTCATGTGTTTTTTTAACGTTTAAAGACTTCATATGATTTTTTAACGTTTAAAGACTTCATATGATTTTTTAACGTTTAAAGACTTCATATGATTTTTTAACGTTTAAAGACTTCATATGATTTTTTAACGTTTAAAGACTTCATATGATTTTTTAACGTTTAAAGATTTCATATGTTTTTTTAACGTTTAATAACTTCATATGTTTTTTAACGTTTAATAACTTCATATGTTTTTTAACGTTTTAAGACTTCATATGTTTTTTTAACGTTTAAAGACTTCATATGATTTTTTAACGTTTAAAGACTTCATATGATTTTTTAACGTTTAAAGACTTCATATGATTTTTTAACGTTTAAAGACTTCATGTGTTTTTTTAACGTTTAAAGACTTCATATGATTTTTTAACGTTTAAAGACTTCATATGATTTTTTAACGTTTAAAGACTTCATATGTTTTTTTTTACGTTTAAAGATTTCATATGTTTTTTTAACGTCTAAAGACTTCATATGATTTTTAACGTTTAAAGACTTCATGTGTTTTTTAACGTTTAAAGACTTCATATGATTTTTTAACGTTTAAAGACTCCATATGATTTTTTAACGTTTAAATACTTCATGTGTTTTTTTAACGTCTAAAGACTTCATATGATTTTTTAACGTTTAAAGACTTCATATGTTTTTTTAACGTTTAAAGATTTCATATGATTTTTTGACGTTTAAAGATTTCATATGATTTTTTAACGTTTAAAGATTTCATATGATTTTTTTAACGTTTAAAGACTTCATATGATTTTTTAACGTTTAAAGATTTCATATGATTTTTGAACGTTTAAAGATTTCATATGATTTTTTGACGTTTAAAGATTTCATATGATTTTTTTAACGTTTAAAGACTTCATATGATTTTTTAACGTTTAAAGATTTCATTCGATTTTTAAACGTTTAAAGATTTCATATGATTTTTTGACGTTTAAAGATTTCATATGATTTTTTTAACGTTTAACGATTTCATATGATTTTTTAACGTTTAAAGATTTCATATGATTTTTTGACGTTTAAAGATTTCATATGATTTTTTTAACGTTTAAAGATTTCATATGATTTTTTAACGTTTAAAGACTTCATATGATTTTTTGACGTTTAAAGATTTCATGTGATTTTTTGACGTTTAAAGATTTCATATGATTTTTTTACGTTTAAAGATTTCATATGATTTTTTAACGTTTAAAGACTTCATATGATTTTTTTAACGTTTAAAGACTTCATATGATTTTTTAACGTTTAAAGATTTCATATGATTTTTTAACGGTTAAAGATTTCATATGATTTTTTAACGTTTAAAGACTTCATGTGTTTTTTTAACGTTTAAAGACTTCATATGATTTTTTAACGTTTAAAGATTTCATATGATTTTTTTAACGTTTAACGATTTCATATGATTTTTTGACGTTTAAAGATTTCATATGATTTTTTTAACGTTTAAATATTTCATATGATTTTTTTAACGTTTAAAGATTTCATATGATTTTTTTAACGTTTAAAGATTTCATATGATTTTTTTAACGTTTAAAGACTTCATATGATTTTTTTAACGTTTAAAGACTTCATATGATTTTTTAACGTTTAAAGATTTCATATGATTTTTTGACGTTTAAAGATTTCATATGATTTTTTAACGTTTAAAGATTTCATATGATTTTTTAACGTTTAAAGACTTCATATGATTTTTTTAACGTTTAAAGACTTCATATGATTTTTTAACGTTTAAAGATTTCATATGATTTTTTAACGGTTAAAGACTTCATATGATTTTTTAACGTTTAAAGACTTCATGTGTTTTTTTAACGTTTAAAGACTTCATATGATTTTTTAACGTTTAAAGACTTCATATGTTTTTTAACGGTTAAAGATATCATATGATTTTTTAACGTTTAAAGATTTCATATGATTTTTTAACGTTTAAAGACTTCATATGATTTTTTAACGTTTAAAGACTTCATGTGTTTTTTTAACGTTTAAAGACTTCATATGATTTTTTAACGTTTAAAGTCTTCATATGATTTTTTAACGTTTAAAGATTTCATATGATTTTTTAACGTTTAAAGACTTCATATGATTTTTTTAACGTTTAAAGACTTCATATGATTTTTTAACGTTTAAAGACTTCATATTATTTTTTGAACGTTTAAAGACTTCATATGATTTTTTAACGTTTAAAGATTTCATATGATTTTTTAACGTTTAAAGATTTCATATGATTTTTAACGTTTAAAGATTCATATGTTTTTTAACGTTTAAAGACTTCATATGATTTTTTAACGTTTAAAGATTTAATATTATTTTTTAACGTTTAAAGACTTCATATGATTTTTTAACGTTTAAAGATTTCATATTATTTTTTAACGTTTAAAGACTTCATATGATTTTTTAACGTTTAATGATTTCATATTATTTTTTAACGTTTAAAGACTTCATATGATTTTTTAACGTTTAAAGATTTCATATTATTTTTTAACGTTTAAAGACTTCATATGATTTTTTAACGTTTAAAGACTTCATATGATTTTTTAACGTTTAAAGACTTCATATGATTTTTTAACGTTTAAAGATTTCATATGTTTTTTTAACGTTTAAAGACTTCATATGATTTTTTAACGTTTAAAGACTTCATATATTTTTTTAACGTTTAAAGATTTCATATGTTTTTTTAACGTCTAAAGACTTCATATGATTTTTTAACGTTTAAAGACTTCATACGTTTTTTAACGTTTAAAGACTTCATATGATTTTTTAACGTTTAAAGACTTCATATGATTTTTTAACGTTTGAAGACTTCATATGATTTTTTAACGTTTAAAGACTTCATATGATTTTTTAACGTTTAAAGACTTCATATGTTTTTTTAACGTTTAAAGATTTCATATGTTTTTTTAACGTCTACAGACTTCATATGATTTTTTAACGTTTAAAGACTTTATTTGTTTTTTTAACGTTTAAAGACTTCATATGATTTTTTAACGTTTAAAGACTTCATATGATTTTTTAACGTTTAAAGACTTCATGTGTTTTTTTAACGTTTAAAGACTTCATATGATTTTTTAACGTTTAAAGACTTCATATGTTTTTTTAACGGTAAAAGATATCATATGATTTTTTTAACGTTTAAAGATTTCATATGATTTTTTGACGTTTAAAGATTTCATATGATTTTTTAACGTTTAAAGATTTCATATGATTTTTTTAACGTTTAAAGACTTCATATGATTTTTAAACGTTTAAAGATTTCATATGATTTTTTAACGTTTAAAGATTTCATATGATTTTTTGACGTTTAAAGATTTCATATGATTTTTTTAACGTTTAAAGACTTCATATGATTTTTTAACGTTTAAAGATTTCATATGATTTTTTAACGTTTAAAGATTTCATATGATTTTTTAACGTTTTAAGATTTCATATGATTTTTTTAACGTTTAAAGACTTCATATGATTTTTAAACGTTTAAAGATTTCATATGATTTTTTAACGTTTAAAGATTTCATATGATTTTTTGACGTTTAAAGATTTCATATGAATTTTTTAACGTTTAACGATTTCATATGATTTTTTAACGTTTAAAGATTTCATATGATTTTTTTAACGTTTAAAGATTTCATATGATTTTTTTAACGTTTAAAGATTTTATATGATTTTTTAACGTTTAAAGACTTCATATGATTTTTTAACGTTTAAAGATTTCATATGATTTTTTTAACGTTTAAAGATTTCATATGATTTTTTTAACGTTTAAAGACTTCATATGATTTTTTAACGTTTAAAGATTTCATATGATTTTTTTAACGTTTAAAGATTTCATATGATTTTTTTAACGTTTAAAGATTTCATATGATTTTTTGACGTTTAAAGATTTCATATGATTTTTTTAACGTTTAAAGATTTCATATGATTTTTTTAACGTTTAAAGATTTCATATGATTTTTTAACGTTTAAAGATTTCATATGATTTTTTTAACGTTTAAAGACTTCATATGATTTTTTTAACGTTTAAAGACTTCATATGATTTTTTAACGTTTAAAGATTTCATATGATTTTTTAACGGTTAAAGATTTCATATGATTTTTTAACGTTTAAAGACTTCATGTGTTTTTTTAACGTTTAAAGACTTCATATGATTTTTTAACGTTTAAAGATTTCATATGATTTTTTTAACGTTTAACGATTTCATATGATTTTTTAACGTTTAAAGATTTCATATGATTTTTTTAACGTTTAAAGATTTCATATGATTTTTTAACGTTTAAAGATTTCATATGATTTTTTTAACGTTTAAAGATTTCATATGATTTTTTAACGTTTAACGATTTCATATGATTTTTTAACGTTTAAAGATTTCATATGATTTTTTTAACGTTTAACGATTTCATATGATTTTTTAACGTTTAAAGATTTCATATGATTTTTTTAACGTTTAAAGATTTCATATGATTTTTTTAACGTTTAAAGATTTCATATGATTTTTTAACGTTTAAAGATTTCATATGATTTTTTTAACGTTTAAAGATTTCATATGATTTTTTAACGTTTAAAGATTTCATATGATTTTTTTAACGTTTAAAGATTTCATATGATTTTTTGACGTTTAAAGATTTCATATTATTTTTTAACGTTTAAAAACTTCATATGATTTTTTTAACGTTTAAAGACTTCATATGATTTTTTAACGTTTAAAGATTTCATATGATTTTTTTAACGTTTAAAGACTTCATATGATTTTTTTAACGTTTAAAGACTTCATATGATTTTTTAACGTTTAAAGATTTCATATGATTTTTTGACGTTTAAAGATTTCATATGATTTTTTAACGTTTAAAGATTTCATATGATTTTTTAACGTTTAAAGACTTCATATGATTTTTTTAACGTTTAAAGACTTCATATGATTTTTTAACGTTTAAAGATTTCATATGATTTTTTAACGGTTAACGATTTCATATGATTTTTTAACGTTTAAAGACTTCATGTGTTTTTTAACGTTTAAAGACTTCATATGATTTTTTAACGTTTAAAGACTTCATATGATTTTTTAACGTTTAAAGACTTCATGTGTTTTTTTAACGTTTAAAGACTTCATATGATTTTTTAACGTTTAAAGACTTCATATGTTTTTTTAACGGTTAAAGATATCATATGATTTTTTAACGTTTAAAGATTTCATATGATTTTTTAACGTTTAAAGACTTCATATGATATTTTAACGTTTAAAGACTTCATGTGTTTTTTTAACGTTTAAAGACTTCATATGATTTTTTAACGTTTAAAGACTTCATATGATTTTTTAACGTTTAAAGATTTCATATGATTTTTTAACGTTTAAAGACTTCATATGATTTTTTTAACGTTTAAAGACTTCATATGATTTTTTAACGTTTAAAGACTTCATATTATTTTTTGAACGTTTAAAGACTTCATATGATTTTTTAACGTTTAAAGATTTCATATGATTTTTTAACGTTTAAAGATTTCATATGATTTTTAACGTTTAAAGACTTCATATGTTTTTTAACGTTTAAAGACTTCATATGATTTTTAACGTTTAAAGATTTAATATTATTTTTTAACGTTTAAAGACTTCATATGATTTTTTTAACGTTTAAAGATTTCATATTATTTTTTAACGTTTAAAGACTTCATATGATTTTTTAACGTTTAAAGATTTCATATTATTTTTTAACGTTTAAAGACTTAATATGATTTTTTAACGTTTAAAGATTTCATATTATTTTTTAACGTTTAAAGACTTCATATGATTTTTTAACGTTTAAAGACTTCATATGATTTTTTAACGTTTAAAGACTTCATATGATTTTTTAACGTTTAAAGATTTCATATGTTTTTTTTAACGTTTAAAGACTTCATATGATTTTTTAACGTTTAAAGACTTCATATGTTTTTTAACGTTTAATAACTTCATATGATTTTTTTAACGTTTTAAGACTTCATGTGTTTTTTTAACGTTTAAAGACTTCATATGATTTTTTAACGTTTAAAGACTTCATATGATTTTTTAACGTTTAAAGACTTCATATGATTTTTTAACGTTTAAAGACTTCATGTGTTTTTTTAACGTTTAAAGACTTCATATGATTTTTTACCGTTTAAAGACTTCATATGTTTTTTTAACGTTTAAAGATTTCATATGTTTTTTTAACGTCTAAAGACTTCATATGATTTTTTAACGTTTAAAGACTTCATACGTTTTTTAACGTTTAAAGACTTCATATGATTTTTTAACGTTTAAAGACTTCATATGATTTTTTAACGTTTAAAGACTTCATATGATTTTTTAACGTTTAAAGACTTCATGTGTTTTTTTAACGTTTAAATACTTCATATGATTTTTTAACGTTTAAAGACTTCATATGTTTTTTTAACGTTTAAAGATTTCATATGTTTTTTTAACGTTTAAAGATATCATATGATTTTTTTAACGTTTAAAGATTTCATATGATTTTTTAACGTTTAAAGATTTCATATGTTTTTTTAACGGTTAAAGATATCATATGATTTTTTTAACGTTTAAAGATTTCATATGATTTTTTGACGTTTAAAGATTTCATATGATTTTTTAACGTTTAAAGATTTCATATGATTTTTTTAACGTTTAAAGACTTCATATGATTTTTTAACGTTTAAAGATTTTATATGATTTTTTAACGTTAAAAGATTTAATATGATTTTTTGACGTTTAAAGATTTCATATGATTTTTTTAACGTTTAAAGATTTCATATGATTTTTTGACGTTTAAAGACTTCATATGATTTTTTTAACGTTTAAAGATTTCATATGATTTTTTGACGTTTAAAGATTTCATATGATTTTTTTAACGTTTAACGATTTCATATGATTTTTTAACGTTTAAAGATTTCATATGATTTTTTTAACGTTTAAAGATTTCATATGATTTTTTTAACGTTTAAAGATTTCATATGATTTTTTAACGTTTAAAGATTTCATATGATTTTTTGACGTTTAAAGACTTCCTATGATTTTTTTAACGTTTAAAGACTTCATATGATTTTTAACGTTTAAAGACTTCATATGATTTTTTAACGTTTAAAGATTTCATATGATTTTTTTAACGTTTAAAGACTTCATATGATTTTTTAACGTTTAAAGACTTCATATTATTTTTTGAACGTTTAAAGACTTCATATGATTTTTTAACGTTTAAAGATTTCATATGATTTTTTAACGTTTAAAGATTTCATATGATTTTTAACGTTTAAAGACTTCATATGTTTTTTAACGTTTAAAGACTTCATATGATTTTTTAACGTTTAAAGATTTAATATTATTTTTTAACGTTTAAAGACTTCATATGATTTTTTTAACGTTTAAAGATTTCATATTATTTTTTAACGTTTAAAGACTTCATATGATTTTTTAACGTTTAAAGATTTCATATTATTTTTTAACGTTTAAAGACTTAATATGATTTTTTAACGTTTAAAGATTTCATATTATTTTTTTACGTTTAAAGACTTCATATGATTTTTTAACGTTTAAAGACTTCATATGATTTTTTAACGTTTAAAGACTTCATATGATTTTTTAACGTTTAAAGATTTCATATGCTTTTTTAACGTTTAAAGACTTCATATGATTTTTTAACGTTTAAAGACTTCATATGTTTTTTAACGTTTAATAACTTCATATGTTTTTTAACGTTTTAAGACTTCATGTGTTTTTTAACGTTTAAAGACTTCATATGATTTTTTAACGTTTAAAGACTTCATATGATTTTTTAACGTTTAAAGACTTCATATGATTTTTTAACGTTTAAAGACTTCATGTGTTTTTTTAACGTTTAAAGACTTCATATGATTTTTTACCGTTTAAAGACTTCATATGTTTTTTTAACGTTTAAAGATTTCATATGTTTTTTTAACGTCTAAAGACTTCATATGATTTTTTAACGTTTAAAGACTTCATACGTTTTTTAACGTTTAAAGACTTCATATGATTTTTTAACGTTTAAAGACTTCATATGTTTTTTTAACGTTTAAAGACTTCATATGATTTTTTAACGTTTAAAGACTTCATGTGTTTTTTTAACGTTTAAATACTTCATATGATTTTTTAACGTTTAAAGACTTCATATGTTTTTTTAACGTTTAAAGATTTCATATGTTTTTTTAACGTTTAAAGATATCATATGATTTTTTTAACGTTTAAAGATTTCATATGATTTTTTGACGTTTAAAGATTTCATATGTTTTTTTAACGGTTAAAGATATCATATGATTTTTTTAACGTTTAAAGATTTCATATGATTTTTTGACGTTTAAAGATTTCATATGATTTTTTAACGTTTAAAGATTTCATATGATTTTTTTAACGTTTAAAGACTTCATATGATTTTTTAACGTTTAAAGATTTTATATGATTTTTTAACGTTAAAAGATTTCATATGATTTTTTGACGTTTAAAGATTTCATATGATTTTTTTAACGTTTAAAGATTTCATATGATTTTTTGACGTTTAAAGACTTCATATGATTTTTTTAACGTTTAAAGATTTCATATGATTTTTTGACGTTTAAAGATTTCATATGATTTTTTTAACGTTTAACGATTTCATATGATTTTTTAACGTTTAAAGATTTCATATGATTTTTTTAACGTTTAAAGATTTCATATGATTTTTTTAACGTTTAAAGATTTCATATGATTTTTTAACGTTTAAAGATTTCATATGATTTTTTGACGTTTAAAGACTTCCTATGATTTTTTTAACGTTTAAAGATTTCATATGATTTTTTGACGTTTAAAGACTTCATATGATTTTTTTAACGTTTAAAGATTTCATATGATTTTTTGACGTTTATATACTTCCTATGATTTTTTTAACGTTTAAAGATTTCATATGATTTTTTAACGTTTAAAGACTTCATATGATTTTTTTAACGTTTAAAGATTTCATATGATTTTTTGACGTTTAAAGATTTCATATGATTTTTTAACGTTTAAAGATTTCATATGATTTTTTAACGTTTAAAGATTTCATATGATTTTTTTAACGTTTAAAGATTTCATATGATTTTTTGACGTTTAAAGATTTCATATGATTTTTTAACGTTTAAAGATTTCATATGATTTTTTGACGTTTAAAGATTTCATATGATTTTTTTAACGTTTAAAGATTTCATATGATTTTTTTAACGTTTAAAGATTTCATATGATTTTTTTAACGTTTAAAGATTTCATATGATTTTTTTAACGTTTAAAGACTTCATATGATTTTTTTAACGTTTAAAGACTTCATATGATTTTTTAACGTTTAAAGATTTCATATGATTTTTTTAACGTTTAAAGATTTCATATGATTTTTTGACGTTTAAAGATTTCATATGATTTTTTAACGTTTAAAGATTTCATATGATTTTTTAACGTTTAAAGACTTCACATGATTTTTTTAACGTTTAAAGACTTCATATGATTTTTTAACGTTTAAAGATTTCATATGATTTTTTAACGTTTAAAGATTTCATATGATTTTTTAACGTTTAAAGACTTCATGTGTTTTTTTAACGTTTAAAGACGTCATATGATTTTTTAACGTTTAAAGATTTCATATGATTTTTTTAACGTTTAACGATTTCATATGATTTTTTAACGTTTAAAGATTTCATATGATTTTTTTAACGTTTAAAGATTTCATATGATTTTTTTAACGTTTAAAGATTTCATATGATTTTTTTAACGTTTAAAGATTTCATATGATTTTTTTAACGTTTAAAGACTTCATATGATTTTTTTAACGTTTAAAGACTTCATATGATTTTTTAACGTTTAAAGATTTCATATGATTTTTTGACGTTTAAAGATTTCATATGATTTTTTAACGTTTTAAGATTTCATATGATTTTTTCACGTTTAAAGACTTCATATGATTTTTTTAACGTTTAAAGACTTCATATGATTTTTTAACGTTTAAAGATTTCATATGATTTTTTAACGGTTAAAGATTTCATATGATTTTTTAACGTTACAAGACTTCATGTGTTTTTTTAACGTTTAAAGACTTCATATGATTTTTTAACGGTTAAAGATTTCATATGATTTTTTAACGTTTAAAGACTTCATGTGTTTTTTTAACGTTTAAAGACTTCATATGATTTTTTAACGTTTAAAGACTTCATATGATTTTTAACGTTTAAAGACTTCATGTGTTTTTTTAACGTTTAAAGACTTCATATGATTTTTTAACGTTTAAAGACTTCATATGTTTTTTTAACGGTTAAAGATATCATATGATTTTTTAACGTTTAAAGATTTCATATGATTTTTTAACGTTTAAAGACTTCATATGATTTTTTAACGTTTAAAGACTTCATGTGTTTTTTTAACGTTTAAAGACTTCATATGATTTTTTAACGTTTAAAGACTTCATATGATTTTTTAACGTTTAAAGATTTCATATGATTTTTTAACGTTTAAAGACTTCATATGATTTTTTTAACGTTTAAAGACTTCATATGATTTTTTAACGTTTAAAGACTTCATATTATTTGTTGAACGTTTAAAGACTTCATATGATTTTTTAACGTTTAAAGATTTCATATGATTTTTTAACGTTTAAAGATTTCATATGATTTTTAACGTTTAAAGACTTCATATGTTTTTTAACGTTTAAAGACTTCATATGATTTTTTAACGTTTAAAGATTTAATATTATTTTTTAACGTTTAAAGACTTCATATGATTTTTTTAACGTTTAAAGATTTCATATTATTTTTTAACGTTTAAAGACTTCATATGATTTTTTAACGTTTAAAGATTTCATATGATTTTTAACGTTTAAAGACTTAATATGATTTTTTAACGTTTAAAGATTTCATATTATTTTTTAACGTTTAAAGACTTCATATGATTTTTTAACGTTTAAAGACTTCATATGATTTTTTAACGTTTAAAGACTTCATATAATTTTTTAACGTTTAAAGATTTGATATGTTTTTTTAACGTTTAAAGACTTCATATGATTTTTTAACGTTTAAAGACTTCATATGTTTTTTAACGTTTAATAACTTCATATGTTTTTTAACGTTTTAAGACTTCATGTGTTTTTTTAACGTTTAAAGACTTCATATGATTTTTTAACGTTTAAAGACTTCATATGATTTTTTAACGTTTAAAGACTTCATATGATTTTTTAACGTTTAAAGACTTCATGTGTTTTTTTAACGTTTAAAGACTTCATATGATTTTTTAACGTTTAAAGACTTCATATGTTTTTTTAACGTTTAAAGATTTCATATGTTTTTTTAACGTCTAAAGACTTCATATGATTTTTTAACGTTTAAAGGCTTCATACGTTTTTTAACGTTTAAAGACTTCATATGATTTTTTAACGTTTAAAGACTTCATATGATTTTTTAACGTTTAAAGACTTCATATGATTTTTTAACGTTTAAAGACTTCATGTGTTTTTTTAACGTTTAAAGACTTCATATGATTTTTTAACGTTTAAAGACTTCATATGTTTTTTTAACGTTTAAAGATTTCATATGTTTTTTTAACGTCTAAAGACTTCATATGATTTTTTAACGTTTAAAGACTTCATACGTTTTTTAACGTTTAAAGACTTCATATGATTTTTTAACGTTTAAAGACTTCATATGATTTTTTAACGTTTAAAGACTTCATATGATTTTTTAACGTTTAAAGACTTCATGTGTTTTTTTAACGTTTAAAGACTTCATATGATTTTTTAACGTTTAAAGACTTCATATGATTTTTTTAACGTTTAAAGATTTCATATGATTCTTTAACGTTTAAAGATTTCATATGTTTTTTTAACGGTTAAAGATTTCATATGATTTTTTGACGTTTAAAGATTTCATATGATTTTTTAACGTTTAAAGATTTCATATGATTTTTTTAACGTTTAAAGATATCATATGATTTTTTTAACGTTTAAAGATATCATATGATTTTTTTAACGTTTAAAGATTTCATATGATTTTTTTAACGTTTAAAGACTTCATATGATTTTTTTAACGTTTAAAGATATCATATGATTTTTTTAACGTTTAAAGATTTCATATGATTTTTTAACGTTTAAAAATTTCATATGATTTTTTTAACGTTTAAAGATTTCATATGATTTTTTAACGTTTAAAGATATCATATGATTTTTTTAACGTTTAAAGATTTCATATGATTTTTTGACGTTTAAAGATTTCATATGATTTTTTAACGTTTAAAGATTTCATATGATTTTTTTAACGTTTAAAGACTTCATATGATTTTTTAACGTTTAAAGATTTTATATGATTTTTTAACGTTTAAAGATTTCATATGATTTTTTGACGTTTAAA
Source organism: Euprymna scolopes (assembly GCF_053919585.1). Classification (NCBI taxonomy): domain Eukaryota; kingdom Metazoa; phylum Mollusca; class Cephalopoda; order Sepiida; family Sepiolidae; genus Euprymna; species Euprymna scolopes. The sequence continues at coordinate 80,290,995 of NC_136504.1, forward strand.
GATTTCATATGATTTTTTTAACGTTTAAAGACTTCATATGATTTTTTAACGTTTAAAGATTTCATATGATTTTTTAACGTTTAAAGATTTCATATGATTTTTTGACGTTTAAAGATTTCTATGATTTTTTTAACGTTTAACGATTTCATATGATTTTTTTAACGTTTAAAGATTTCATATGATTTTTTTAACGTTTAAAGATTTCATATGATTTTTTAACGTTTAAAGACTTCATATGATTTTTTAACGTTTAAAGATTTCATATGATTTTTTAACGTTTAACGATTTCATATGATTTTTTAACGTTTAAAGATTTCATATGATTTTTTAACGTTTAAAGATTTCATATGATTTTTTAACGTTTAAAGATTTCATATGATTTTTTAACGTTTAAAGATTTCATATGATTTTTTTAACGTTTAAAGACTTCATATGATTTTTTAACGTTTAAAGACTTCATATGATTTTTTAACGTTTAAAGATTTCATATGATTTTTTAACGTTTAAAGATTTCATATGATTTTTTAACGTTTAACGATTTCATATGATTTTTTAACGTTTAAAGATTTCATATGATTTTTTTAACGTTTAAAGATTTCATATGATTTTTTTAACGTTTAAAGATTTCATATGATTTTTTAACGTTTAAAGATTTCATATGATTTTTTTAACGTTTAAAGATTTCATATGATTTTTTAACGTTTAACGATTTCATATGATTTTTTGACGTTTAAAGATTTCATATGATTTTTTGACGTTTGAAGATTTCATATGATTTTTTTAACGTTTAAAGACTTCATATGATTTTTTAACGTTTAAAGATTTCATATGATTTTTTAACGTTTAAAGATTTCATATGATTTTTTAACGTTTAACGATTTCATATGATTTTTTAACGTTTAAAGATTTCATATGATTTTTTTAACGTTTAAAGATTTCATATGATTTTTTTAACGTTTAAAGATTTCATATGATTTTTTAACGTTTAAAGATTTCATATGATTTTTTTAACGTTTAAAGATTTCATATGATTTTTTAACGTTTAACGATTTATATGATTTTTTGACGTTTAAAGATTTCATATGATTTTTTGACGTTTGAAGATTTCATATGATTTTTTGAACGTTTAAAGACTTCATATGATTTTTTGACGTTTAAAGATTTCATATGATTTTTTAACGTTTAAAGATTTCATATGATTTTTTGACGTTTAAAGATTTCATATGATTTTTTAACATTTAAAGATTTCATATGATTTTTTTAACGTTTAAAGATTTCATATGATTTTTTTAACGTTTAAAGATTTCATATGATTTTTTTAACGTTTAAAGACTTCATATGATTTTTTTAACGTTTAAAGACTTCATATGATTTTTTAACGTTTAAAGATTTCATATGATTTTTTTAACGTTTAAAGATTTCATATGATTTTTTAACGTTTAACGATTTCATATGATTTTTTAACGTTTAAAGACTTCATATGATTTTTTTAACGTTTAAAGATTTTATATGATTTTTTGACGTTTAAAGATTTCATATGATTTTTTAACGTTTAAAGATTTCATATGATTTTTTAACGTTTAAAGACTTCATATGATTTTTTTAACGTTTAAAGACTTCATATGATTTTTTAACGTTTAAAGATTTCATATGATTTTTTAACGTTTAAAGATTTCATATGATTTTTTAACGTTTAAAGACTTCATGTGTTTTTTTAACGTTTAAAGACTTCATATGATTTTTTAACGTTTAAAGATTTCATATGATTTTTTTAACGTTTAACGATTTCATATGATTTTTTAACGTTTAAAGATTTCATATGATTTTTTAAACGTTTAAAGATTTTATATGATTTTTTTAACGTTTAAAGATTTCATATGATTTTTTTAACGTTTAAAGATTTCATATGATTTTTTTAACGTTTAAAGACTTCATATGATTTTTTTAACGTTTAAAGACTTCATATGATTTTTTAACGTTTAAAGATTTCATATGATTTTTTGACGTTTAAAGATTTCATATGATTTTTTAACGTTTAAAGATTTCATATGATTTTTTCACGTTTAAAGACTTCATATGATTTTTTTAACGTTTAAAGACTTCATATGATTTTTTAACGTTTAAAGATTTCATATGATTTTTTAACGGTTAAAAATTTCATATGATTTTTTAACGTTTAAAGACTTCATGTGCTTTTTTTAACGTTTAAAGACTTCATATGATTTTTTAACGTTTAAAGACTTCATATGATTTTTTAACGTTTAAAGACTTCATGTGTTTTTTTAACGTTTAAAGACTTCATATGATTTTTTAACGTTTAAAGACTTCATATGTTTTTTTAACGTTTAAAGATATCATATGATTTTTTAACGTTTAAAGATTTCATATGATTTTTTAACGTTTAAAGACTTCATATGATTTTTTAACGTTTAAAGACTTCATGTGTTTTTTTAACGTTTAAAGACTTCATATGATTTTTTAACGTTTAAAGACTTCATATGATTTTTTAACGTTTAAAGATTTCATATGATTTTTTAACGTTTAAAGACTTCATATGATTTTTTTAACTTTTAAAGACTTCATATGATTTTTTAACGTTTAAAGACTTCATATTATTTTTTGAACGTTTAAAGACTTCATATGATTTTTTAACGTTTAAAGATTTCATATGATTTTTTAACGTTTAAAGATTTCATATGATTTTTAACGTTTAAAGACTTCATATGTTTTTTAACGTTTAAAGACTTCATATGATTTTTTAACGTTTAAAGATTTCATATTATTTTTTAACGTTTAAAGACTTCATATGATTTTTTAACGTTTAAAGATTTCATATTATTTTTTAACGTTTAAAGACTTCATATGATTTTTTAACGTTTAAAGATTTCATATGATTTTTTGACGTTTAAAGATTTCATATGATTTTTTTACGTTTAAAGATTTCATATGATTTTTTAACGTTTAAAGACTTCATATGATTTTTTTAACGTTTAAAGACTTCATATGATTTTTTAACGTTTAAAGATTTCATATGATTTTTTAACGGTTAAAGATTTCATATGATTTTTTAACGTTAAAAGACTTCATGTGTTTTTTTAACGTTTAAAGACTTCATATGATTTTTTAACGTTTAAAGACTTCATATGATTTTTTAACGTTTAAAGACTTCATGTGTTTTTTTAACGTTTAAAGACTTCATATGATTTTTTAACGTTTAAAGATTTCATATGTTTTTTAACGGTTAAAGATATCATATGATTTTTTAACGTTTAAAGATTTCATATGATGTTTTAACGTTTAAAGACTTCATGTGTTTTTTTAACGTTTAAAGACTTCATATGATTTTTTAACGTTTAAAGACTTCATATGATTTTTTAACGTTTAAAGATTTCATATGATTTTTTAACGTTTAAAGACTTCATATGATTTTTTTAACGTTTAAAGACTTCATATGATTTTTTAACGTTTAAAGACTTCATATTATTTTTTGAACGTTTAAAGACTTCATATGATTTTTTAACGTTTAAAGATTTCATATGATTTTTTAACGTTTAAAGATTTCATATGATTTTTAACGTTTAAAGACTTCATATGTTTTTTAACGTTTAAAGACTTCATATGATTTTTTAACGTTTAAAGATTTCATATTATTTTTTAACGTTTAAAGACTTCACATGATTTTTTAACGTTTAAAGATTTCATATTATTTTTTAACGTTTAAAGACTTCATATGATTTTTTAACGTTTAAAGATTTCATATGATTTTTTAACGTTTAAAGACTTCATATGTTTTTTAACGTTTAATAACTTCATATGTTTTTTAACGTTTTAAGACTTCATGTGTTTTTTTAACGTTTATAGACTTCATATGATTTTTTAACGTGTAAAGACTTCATATGATTTTTTAACGTTTAAAGACTTCATATGATTTTTTTACGTTTAAAGACTTCATGTGTTTTTTTAACGTTCAAAGACTTCATATGATTTTTTAACGTTTAAAGACTTCATATGTTTTTTTAACGTTTAAAGATTTCATATGTTTTTTTAACGTCTAAAGACTTCATATGATTTTTTAACGTTTAAAGACTTCATACGTTTTTTTAACGTTTAAAGACTTCATATGATTTTTTAACGTTTAAAGACTTCATACGTTTTTTTAACGTTTAAAGACTTCATATGATTTTTTAACGTTTAAAGACTTCATGTGTTTTTTTAACGTTTAAAGACTTCATATGATTTTTTAACGTTACAAGACTTCATATGTCTTTTTAACGTTTAAAGACTTCATATGATTTTTTAACGTTTAAAGACTTCATCTGTTTTTTTAACGCTTAAAGACTTCATATGTTTTTTTAACGTTTAAAGACTTCATATGTTTTTTTTTACGTTTAAAGACTTCATATGATTTTTTAACGTTTAAAGACTTCATATGATTTTTTCACATCTAAAGACTTCATATGTTTTTTAACGTTTAAAGACTTCATATGTTTTTTTAACGTTTAAAGACTTCATATGATTTTTTAACGTTTAAAGACTTCATATGATTTTTTAACATCTAAAGACTTAATATGATTTTTTAACGTTTTAAGACTTCATGTGTTTTTTTAACGTCTAAAGACTTCATATAATTTTTTAACGTTTAAAGACTTCATACGTTCTTTTAACGTTTAAAGACTTCATGTTTTTTTAACGTTTAAAGACTTCATATGTTTTTTTAACGTCTAAAGACTTCATATAATTTTTTAACGTTTAAAGACTTCATATGTTTTTTTAACGTTTAAAGACTTCATATGTTTTTTAACGTCTAAAGTCTTCATATGATTTTTTAACGTTTAAAGATTTCATATGTTTTTTAACGTTTAAAGACTTCATATGATTTTTTAACATCTAAAGACTTCATGTGTTTTTTAACGTTTTAAGACTTCATATGATTTTTTAACGTTGTAAGACTTCATACGTTTTTTTAACGTTTAAAGACTTCATATGATTTTTTAACGTTTAAAGACTCATATGTTTTTTTAACGTTTAAAGACTTCATATGATTTTTTAACGTTTAAAGACTTCATATGTTTTTTTAACGTTTAAAGACTTCATATGATTTTTTAACGTTTAAATGCTTCATATGTTTTTTAACGTTTAAAGACTTCATATGATTTTTTAACGTTTAAAGACTTCATATGATTTTTTAACGTTTAAAGACTTCATATGATTTTTTACGTTGACTTCATATGTTTTTTTAACATCTAAAGACTTCATATGATATTTTAACGTTTGAAGACTTCATATGATGTTTTACGTTGACTTCATATGTTTTTTAAACGTTTAAAGACTTCATATGTTTTGTAACGTTTGTCAAGGCGTAAAATACGCTTAAATATGATATTTTAATTTGTCGAGATTTCGCATATATATATATATATATATATATATATATATATATATATATATATATATATATATATGTTGCATCCCTCTGCCTTTTCTACAAGTATTTTAGTGGCGAATGCTCTGACGAACTGCAATCACTTGTGCCCCCACGACGTGAGCACCCTCGACAAACCTGACAGGCTGCTAAATCCCACCCCCACACTGTAGAGATCCCTAGATGTAAAAGATCTTTTTACTCCAATAGTTTCTTCCCCAGAACCGCTAGACTCTGGAATTCCATTCCAGGTGCCTGCTTCCCCAACAGTACTGACGTGCAGAAGTTCAAGTGTAACGTGAACCGACACCTTGCTGCCCAAATCCCTACATAGTACCCCAGTAGTTGTTGCCCCTGATAGTAGCCCCCTACACCAAAGTGGCAATTTGCCTTGTTTGGGGTGAAAATGTAATAAAAAAAAAAAAATATATATATATATATACCAGGGGCGTGCAATAAGGAATGCCCCTGACCCACTTCCCATAGAAATAGAGCAACAAAACTTTGCACAGTTATTAGTCTTTCTCTACATAGGAACCACCCAGAGTTATGCATTTCTCCCATCGTTTGATGCAGCTCTGGAGACCGTTTCTGTAGAACACCCCAGATTGGTCTTCCAACCATGACGTGACTTCAGAAATCAAGGCTGCATCATCTGGAAAACGCTTTCCTTTCAAAAACAACTTCATGGCTGGGAAGAGGTGAAAGTCAGAGGGTGCAAGGTCAGGAGAGTAGGGAGGATAGTGAAAGGATTTCATAACCACACACCTGTGCTTCTGATCTGGCGATATGCGAGTTGTGGACCGGAGTGTTATCCTGCAGGAGGAGGGTACATTTGCTGATCTTGCCCCGCCTTTTGATTTTGATAGCTTCCCTTAATTTCCTCAAAAGTGAAGCATAATAGGCTTTTGTAATTGTGGTACCCTTTGCCAGGAAATCTGTCATCACTACTCCGTTTTGGTCCTAGAAGACTGTGAGCATGATCTTGCCAGCAGAGGGCTGCACCCTTGCCTTCTTTCGAGGTGGTGTGTCCAAGTGCTTCCACTGCATTGACTGGGCATTGGTCTTTGGATCATAGTGATGAACCCAGGTTTCATCCTGTGTAATCAGTCTTTTGGAAAACTTTGACTCATCTTCTTGGCCCATCTTTAAATTCATCCTCGAGCACTCGAAGAATTCTCGCTTCTGGAATGGTGTGAGCAACCTGGGAATCCATCTGGCAGACACCTTATGCATATGCAAATGGTTATGAATGATAGTTTCCACAGACCCTGTACTAATCCTGACATCTTGGGCTATTTGGCGAATAGTAATGCGCCGATCTTCCAAAATGGCAGCCTCAACTTGACGGACAGATGCCTCATCAATGGCAGAAGGGGAAGTGGGGGGCGACCAGGTCTGGGAGCTGTTTCCACAGACTTCCGACCATGTTTGAATTCACAATGCCAGCGTTTTACAAGGTCATATGATGGGGCATTATCACCATAAGTTTCTTTTATATCATCAAAAGTCTCCTGTGGTGTGCGTCGTTTCAAATACAAAAACCGGATCACTGCTCGACATTGAACAGGCTCCATTTCACACTTGACTCAGTTCAAACACCTGTAAAACAGAAACCACAATTAGTTCAGAGCTGTAATTTGCCACATAACCCATAGAGATATAAATCATTGCACATGCAAAATTTCAGCTAGATCCAACAACTGGAAGTGGGTCAGGGGCATTACTTATTGCACGTCTCTCGTGTATATATATATATATATATATATATATATATATATATATATATATATATATATATATAGTCGTGATTTCAAAAGAAAAAAGTATGTGTGCTATCAACTAAAATCGAAACCGAAAGCATTCAAAGCTGGTGACGTTACCACTGTGGCAACGTAACACATATATAGACTAATGAAAAATAAAAATTAAATAATAAACCAAGATGCATGTACAAAATGTATAACGATATTTTCAATTTTGACCCATTTTTCACCCCTAAAAACTATTTTCACAGACTAAAGACACATAAAAGGACGGCCCGTAAAAATTCAATCATTTGAGACCCCTAGCGCCACTCTGCGACTTTTGGTTTCAGCGGAGATAAAGTTCGAAAATATGGAGACAGACAGACAGACAGATGGAAAGAGATTGTGGAACATAAGAGTTGTGGTTGTGCGAATCAAGTTTTTATTTCCATGTAAATTGTGGAAGGTATTTCAGGCATATTAATGAAGTTATGATTTAATATGCAAATGGTGAGTTAGAATGGTAGAATTAAGGACGGTTTTAAATAGTGCTACATGTAGATAAATGTTTAAGTGTTTCAATGATATTAAATAGATGAATGAAATTTAAATTTAAAACTATATATATATATATATATATGTATATATATATATATATATATATATATATATATATATATATATATATATATATATATATATATATATTGAGAATCTACATTTCCCCAAGTTTTTTTTTTAGATAAGTAAATCTTAGGCTAATATCAGTTGATCAAAAGCGGTACAATATTTGTTTTGGAATATATGTTCGGAATTCAAAACAGACTTCGTAGCCTAGTGGAGGATGCTCTTTTCTCTTCGCTACAACCTCTTTCCCACAGAAGAGACTTTGCACACCTGTCTCTACTTTATTATTATTTTGATGGCAAGTGCTCGTCTGAGCTCCAATCTATAGTCCCCCCTGGCCTGACTTTTACGAAAAGCACTCGTCTAGCTAAAACCACTATCAATAATTTCCCCCACTTTTTATCTGTGCCTAAACATAAACGTAGATTCCATAAACAAAGCTTCTTTCTTAGAACTGCACGCCTGTGCCGTTTTCCTGCTTTCCAGCTGACTACAATTTGGTCGTCTTCAAGTCCAACATAAACAAATTCTTGATGAGCTATCCTCTTATGTAATTCAATTTACCAAATTTCCACTACTAACGATTACTACGACATGTTCCCCTTGACCACTGTACACTCATTAACCCTTATCCTCGAGTGGCATCCGGACTTTGATAAGTGGTGACTCCTTTGTAAAAAAAAAATCCCATACAATCCATCCAAGACATCTCAGTTAAATCCTAATATTAACTGGCTATACTTTAATAAGACAAATAACATTAGCATAAAAAATAAGATTTCCTTTGTACAGGATAATCCATAAAAAGGAAATACGCTTTATTTCATTTTTTGTGAAGTGGTTCAGGGCTTGGAATATGAGTACATCGGGGTCCTCATTTATAAAGACAATAAATATATCCAAATTTCAATTAATATCATTCTACTTATATCTCCCCATCCCCAATTAACGGTGAATATATTCTTCAACTCTATTTCAATGATCTCTAACTTTATAAAATAGGTATGTGTAGATGTTTATAAATATAAGTCCTGCATTCACTCTAACTAACCGATCGTTATGAATTTTGGAACACAAATGTAAAAGTTCGTAACGTTGTTGCAAAGAACTTCCCTCCAAGAGAAGGTCTCATGTAAGTCATAACCAAACAAAATTCATGACTGTAACCGAATGCAAATCCCAAATCATAACAACACAACGTACAACACATATAAATCACTCCTCCTGTGCGCGAGGCTCTTCATTCTCTAATCGCCCCCATGAGGCAAATCCTTAATCTGGAATTAAAGTTTTAAAACAACCAAAGAAAGAAAAATATTTTCAAACTTGTTGCAGGACCATTAATTAAGCTGTTGCCGTCACCTTTTCTCCTGCAAACGGCATACATCTAGGGACCTTAGTCGCTTGGTTTATAATCGATTTTTTAAATCATTTCTTTACATGTGCCGTCCGCTCAATGCTTCCCAATAAACTTGTATCTTGAGCCATGTGATGTTACATCCGTTTCTAGCAGGTCAATGTAACAATTGAGTGCGTATGTTAATCCCCATGACTCGATTTCCTGTGTACATGTTAAAGTACTGCAAACACAAATCATCACATATCTACTAACGAACGTATTCAACAATGTGGGCATTGTTTAGTTTCATTTAGTTTAATGCAAAGGAGTGGGGAGCTTCGTTAAAATTCGACATCTCGGATTTCTCAGATGTTATTAAGTTTTGAGCATAAGTGTTAGATATCAATTAATAAGTGTTTCCAAATTTCTATATTTTAAACGTTTTTAGATAGTACAAATTCCCACTTAAAATTAAAATATTTCAGATTTACATTAAATTTCCTACGTGATTAGACACTTATAACCCGACGGTCCCTTAAACTTAAGCTTTAAGTTTTAGATATTTTCTAAAATCAAAATCATGTAATGAATTTTGATCAAAAATGAATTCTAGACATAAAACGTTGTATCGTTATATGCTGATTATAATTTTTGTAAGGAATGGTGCAAAACTGTTCTTCCAGTTGAATATGAAAATCCAAACAAAAAGGATAATATAATGGTATGGGTTGGAAGAAAAGAGACATAGGATTCATTCTATCCCGGGCAACGCCGGATTTACTTGCTGATAAATAAATATAACAGATACAGTCTTTTCAGATTTATAATACTTTCTGCCAGACATCAAGTATATTTTCTTTCTGACTAATGAGTGGCCTGCCATCCTTCGCGGAAGTACACCCAGAAATAAAGCCGATAATGTTCATCGAAGCAAGTGATGGAGAGGAGAAAAGCTTTTAAGATACACGTGCGGCGGAGAAGTAAGTGGCCGTCGCTAGTCTAATGATTAGGCAATTGTGTTTTGTGGTTTTTGATTTGAAAAGATGGCGTCAACTTCACATCGATTGCGACAGATTCTTCTTTTAATTCCGACGCCAAATCGCCCTGACACCGTTTTATATGATCTGGTTACGCAATGCAGAAATCATTTTGACAGTGAGATGACTTGCCAAGGAGATAATGATACGCTGTAGAAGATACAAGTGTCTGAAACACATGCTACTTAAAAGGATGGAGAAGAACAATATGACATGATACGTTCTTAAGTATTAACTGGGCTCATAAAAATCCACAAAGTAAGATATGTGTACGTGTATTTATTACTGTACTATATAATATAATCACATTGGCACTCGTCAGATCACAGGTTAAGCAACGTTGAGCCTGGCTAGTACCAGAGGGGTGACCATCTGGGAATTCTAGGCACTCCGCTTATTTCGGCATTGTTTCCGGTCGTCTTGAACCTCCACTTCCCACTGATATTTAACAATGCCGACTAAGGAGAAGCGTGGTTAGAGATTACGTAACTCTTGGTACAAAAATTCATGTGTATGCACCCTTGCTAAGTATCCATAATCTATCAAGATTAGAGGAAGTTGCCGTTATTAAACTAAAGCTGAGGTAATCAACGTTTGTTTTCCTATACATTTCCCCATATATTTTAATTGCACAAAATACATGCTAAAATATTCATCAGTTCTGGGATTGTGTTATGTTTGAAAAGAAAATCCATTTTAATTCTTCTTAGTAGCCGTAATTTAAATTAACTTACCAAATCTCACTAAGTTTCTGTCTATCACTTTAACTGTATGTTGTTTGACCCACACCCTTATCTTATACAGTGTCTATCAGTCTCGCTATTTTTTTCAGTCTCTCACTCTCTCTGTTTATAAAGAATAAATAAAGAATAAAAAATAAATAAAGTCTGGAATAGTCCATTATAAACAAAAGGTACTTTCACCATCAGTACTGATATTCTTTAATGCATAGCTGCAAAGAGAAATAGTATGCAATTTCATTTGTCATTTTTAACTGGCTTTACAAACTCATTTTTCCTTATTCATGCAAGTTCACTTAAGCAAAATGGGTAACTGAATGGGCAAAATCTTTTTCTAGTATATGTTATTTGTGTCGACTGAACTCCGAAATTAATTAACCAATTAAACATTAATTAATTAACCAATTACTATGAATTTTGGAGCACAGCTGCTAGCCGTAAAAGTGGGTAATGTGGGCTATATTTACTTTTATGAAAAGGGCACAAAGTTTAGCTGGAATCCTTCATGAAAATTCAAATATCTCAGATTCTCATGAAATTTTAACCATAGTTATTAGACACCGATTACATATTTTTGATTTGCATGCAATTTGATTTATAGTGATTCCACATCAATCAAGTAAAATTATGCCAAAAAAATTTAGAGTTGCAATACCTGCTTACACATCTTAAATTTAAACCCTAAATGTTAAACTTTTTTTCTAAAATCCCAATCATTTAATAGATTTGGATCAAAATTGGAATCAAGATTCTTGGCATAAAGTTTAATAATAGATACCTCATAATCTTCATTAGAAGGCATAAAAGTGGTACCAAAATTTCCTAAATACAACAATATATCCAGACTGCAGGACAAGTATATTCATAAGGATCTTCAAGACGTGCTTGCAAGTGCAAAGTTGATGGCAAGTTGAATCAATTCAAGACCGTTGAGATTCACTGTCTTACTCCACAGTTAGTTCAATCAAAATAAGTCCTATGTTAATAACCTTCTGGAAAAGAAAAGCAAGCTGCACTGCAATACCTCAGTGCACTTTAAAGAGGACGTGACTCTCTACATCAAAATTTAAAGAGTAAAAAGTCAGCACTTCAATACAGTATGATAATATTGAAGTTGAAATAAAGTCTTTCAAAGTTTTGCTTAACCGGCTCGATGTGTGGATATGTCCCTCCGTTATCCCAGAATAAAAATTATATGATGGATATGATCTTTTCCACCAGACAGCTTCAGAAAAAATGCATCAAACAATGGGTAGCACCCTAACGTTGTCTTGTGGATCTGACCAAAGCTTTCAATGTTGATAGTACATCACGATGTGTTGATAGTACGATACGATGCCCACTAGTTGTCAAAATGCTTTGAAAAACACTGGTGACAATTCTTTCTTTAATTACAGGTACTTCAGTAGTTCATGGACTATGCTGAAATAATAACGTTATATTTAGAAACACATCTTTAACATGGAAATGTGGCTTTGTTAACTATTCTGTACATTAATCTAACGATTTAATAAGCAAAAAATACAATAAAAATATAGCTGACTTAAAAATTCTATCTAGAAAATAGCATGGTTTATAAACTGCAGAAGTACCAAATTATATTACACATATTTTATTTACTAGTATTGTGATTGGCATTTCTATACAGAAAAAAAGCCAACCCTGCAAGATTGTAATGTCCTGTTGTGATCAGACAGATGGCTTAGCAGACTCGACTTATCTGTACTGTTTTAATTACCTTATTTGGGGGTTATAAGCAGTCTGGAAGTTTATAAGTGAGTCGTTTTTTTTTTGTTTTTGGAAACGACTATGTATTTTAATTGTAAGTGCCTATGTATTTTTTGTAAACGACTGTGATTTTTTTTTATATTCTGAGAGGTGGTAAAGGTGATGCAGCCGACCTCAGAATTAGATGACGTGGACAAAATTGGGTTCCACGAAACTGTGTTTTGTTATTTGAAGTTTTATTATTGATGAGATGAGACTTTGTGAATGCTTATAAGAATTTTTTTATTTTTATTTTTTATATAATTGATGTTTTATCGAATTGGTATTGTGCAGGATTTTCTTGTCCTTTGACATGTATTTTTTTTTGCAGAATGGAGGAGTGAATCTTTGCCTTGTGGGGTTTATTGAAATAATGATTAATTTAAAAGTAAGAACATGTTGTTAATTAATCAATAATGATACTAATAATAATGGTAGAAGAAGAGAGAGAAATAAGATTTAAGCAGTGTAAGCAATAAAAAAGACACACTACTGAGTTATGAATAAGGGGTCAACTAGGTCTTGAGTTTGGGAAGAGTCAAAGGTTCAGTTGATATTTATTCTAATTTTCGAAATGGTTGTAGAATTTTTTTTGTGTGTCGTTTTTTTTTTCGTAGGATTTTTCTCCGGATGCATAATTCAGTGGGAGACATACGAAAATGCTCTCGTGATGTTATAAGAAAAATCTTTTATCTCATAGGAGTCATGTGCTTATGGAAACACGTTATAGTGTGACAAGAGATATCGTGATCTCTGCATGATGGGAACCATCGGGTCACAGATGTGTTGACCTTTGAGAGCGCAAGGATTTGCACCACATGGTATTATTTGTGGATGTTATTTTATTTATTTGAATTATAATTTATTGGATAATGGCTGACAGTTCCTTTGCCAGTGGGGTGAGCTTAGGATTCCCTTAGTAAAAGTGGGTAGTAGAAAATGTATGTCTTTGCCATTTTGATAAATAATGGGGGAAAGAATGTTAGAGAATGGAGAGAGAGAGACAGGGAGGGGTGTAAATTATATTGTAGACACATTGACCGGAAGTCAGGGTCAGCTGATCAGATTGCATGTGAGTCACATGATCAGGTTAGCTGAATCGGAGATTTGGTTTGGACATAGAAGGCGACGGACGGCTTCAAAGACGTCTCCTCTACTTCACTGGGGGGAGGGACGCTGACGTGTGTAGAAACGAGACCAAGAGAAACCACGCAAGCCAGAGATTCACTTTCCATCCTTCTGTGAGACATCTGGAAAGTGAAATAAACTATAAAACCAATTCCGTATCTTCGAGTGAAATGAATCTTCGTCCAACAGGTGCCAGTCTCCATCCAAGACACAAGATGATTCCAGATGGACCACAGCTACAACGCAGAAGGTATGTCCAAAAATACATGTACCACACATACATTCACACACAACGGCATATGAACATATCATTTAATAGAAAGAACAACTAGACGATCACAAAATGTTAACTCTGATAAGACGATCACACATGATCCCCTTTATGATACAACAACACAACACTCTCTTGTACTTGGTTTACCAAGAATACTAGTTAGTTAGTTCTTCTTCATTAGCCTTGTGGCACCTATAATCACTGGGATTATTGATATCTTCATAAGATTCCAGTTTCTCTTCATTTCATACATGATATGCATATTTGGTCTGTTTCTCCCGTTTAGCTCCGCTCAGACCTCCATCATTAGGGACACTCATTTCAACCAAGGTTGCCCTCTTTCTCTTATTCTATATAACTAGGTCAGGCTTGACAGCAGCATTTTCAAGGTATGGAGCTGTAGTAATGTCGTAATGTATAAGTCATTTCCAACTTCTTTCAGGTTAATGACCCAGCATTTGCTCCTATGAGGGGCGTGCAATAAGTAATGCCCCTGACCCACTTCCCATAGCAGTAGAGCAACGAAACTTGGCACAGTTATTAGTCTTTCTCTACATAGGAACCACCCAGAGTTATGCATTTCTCCAATCGTTTGATGCAGCTTTGGGACCGTTTTTGTAGAACACCCCAGGTTGGTCCTCCAACTATGTCGTGACTTCTGAAATCAAGGCTGCATCATCTGGGAAACGCTTTCCTTTCAAAAACAACTTCATGGCTGGGAAGAGGTGAAAGTCAGAGGGTGCAAGGTCAGGAAAGTAGTGAGGATAGGGGTGGATTTCATAACCACACGCCTGTGCTTCTGATCTGGCGACATGCGAGTTGTGGACCGGAGCGTTGTCCTGCAGGAGGAGGGTACCTTTGCTGATCTTGCCCTGCCTCTTGATTTTGATAGCTTCCCTTAATTTCCTCAAAAGTGAAGCATAATAGGCTCCTGTAATTGTGGTACACTTCGCCAGGAAATCTGTCATCACTACTCCGTTCTGGTCCTAGAAGACTGAGCATGACCTTGCCAGCGGAGGGCTGCACCCTTGCCTTCTTTTGAGGTGGTGTGTCCAAGTGCTTCCACTGCATTGACTGGACTTTGATCTCTGGATCATAGTGATGGACCCAGGTTTTATCCTGTGTAATCAGTCTTTTAAAAACCTTTGACTCGTCTTCTTGGCACATCTCCAAATTCATCCTTGAGCACTCGACGCGTTCTTGCTTCTGGAATGGTGTGAGCAACCTGGGAATCCATCTGGCAGATACCTTATGTATATGCAAATGGTCATGAATGATAGTTTCCACAGACCCTGTACTAATCATGATATCTTGGGCTATTTGGCGAATAGTAATGTGCCGATCTTCCAAAATGGCAGCCTCAACTTGACGGACAGATGCCTCATCAATGGCAGAAGGGGGGGGGCGACCAGGTCTGGGAGCTGTTTCCACAGACTTCTGGTCATGTTTGAATTCACAATGCCAACGTTTTACAAGATCATATGATGGGGCATTATCACCATAAGTTTCTTTCATTTCCAACTTCTTTCAGGTTAATGTCCCAGCATTTGCTGCTCATACATTGTATGTTTAACTTTTTACAGAGTTTCCAGTGGAGGTGTTTATACACAGCATCACATCTTGCTGTGTATTAGCCGTCCCTTCAAAAAAACCTTGCAACTTGATACTAGTTGGCTCACACTTTCCACTTCCGTGTAGCAGAACCTGCATATGTTGTCGTTACTTAGGTCTGACATCTTGTACTAGTCTGCCTGCAGATATGACATATGAGGTAAATTGCTTCCATTTGAGGCGTAGCTCCTGTTTGCAACTCGCATAGTTGGTGGCTGCTATGAGATCTTATTTCAAAAGATCAATCCTTATTTACTTTCTTCCTAAAACTAGAGGCAATTAGTAATAAACTAACATCCTCTTAAATATAAGGTAAAGCCTAGGAGAGTTGAGCTCCTAAGACCGAACATGACTGCATAACTTAATGTTAATAATAATATTCTATTTAAAATAATAAATATCTCTCAAAGTTAATACTAATTCTTAAAGCCGCTTTTAGCTTCTATAAAAAATCGTTGTCATTGTCAGCTATTATTTAAATAAAAAAACAATATTTATTTGAAATTGCTAAAATATTCTCTTTTTTCTTACTCTAAAAATGATTGCCAATTAAATGTTTCCAAACGAATAAAACGAATGTTACTTTTTTTAATGTAGTACCCACTAAACGGCTGGCCATTCGGATGTGCTCTCTGCTTATCTTTGTTTCCAGTCATCCTAAACTTCTCCTGGCTACTGGACTCAGTGCCGATTCAGGACAGGTGTAGTTAGAGATTGCGCAACCCTTGCCTCACAATTACATACAACTGCTCCTACAGGGGGTATCCTTTGTTTTTTTAGACTGAACGGAAGCAACGGATTTAGAATTGTAACGTTTAATCAATGTGACAACATAATCTGATTTTAGAACAATTTATTTTCAAATGAATATCGTTGGAATCATGAACTATCTTTGCTGATCGGACGATCTTATTTTTTTAAGATGGGCGAAAGATAATAACGCATATACAAACATAAAATGACTTATTATTATAATTATAGACTTAGCTTATTATTATAATTTATAATAAGTCGTTTTTGGATTTCAACTAAAATATATAATAATTTTAATCTTCATATCCACATCCTTCGATTAGACACCCTATGAGGTGGTGGTTTCACACCAAAAATCTGAATGGCAAAGTATTAATTATACTGTAGCAGGTGTGATCTTGTTCTCTGTCGATGTTAAGCATGGTCCTGTGCAATTTGTGGAAGGTCCACCTACCAAGCTTTACATTCATTCCCTTTGAGAAGAGGTTAGTTTTTTTGCTACTTTTAGGAGCCCCTAAAATGCTGATGGAGCTGACGAGGCAATTTTTGTTCGTTCAGAGTGCTCTTCCTTTACAGCACTGGCTTTTCAAATCCCACGTTCTTGTGTGTAATATTTCTGCCGTGAAAGAAAGATCAAAATAATATCACCATGAAATTGATTTATAATTTACAGAAATTTCAGACATCTTGCAATATTGTCATCATTATAATGATTCCTCTGTTTAGATGAATGGATTCCATTAGAAGCGACCTTTTATGATTTGTATCGTTGAGATGAAGAGCATGTGGGCAAAATGATTGTCTTTATTGATTCCTGCATGAAATCCGACGTCAAGGTAAAAGCCACCACCAGAGGGAAATGTGTCGCACTTAAGACGTGTGATATGACACCTCTGCCCTCTGGCCGGTCCTGAACTTCTCAATGGTTAAGTGAAGATTCTTACAAACAAATTGAGTGTGAAATGCTTTATAACCTTAAATCTGAAGCTCTTTGGATTTAGTTTCGCTCATCTGCATCTCTATTATTTTTAAACTTATTGAATGGCATTTATTAAACTTAGCCATGTTGGAGTAGACGTTGATTTGGTTGCCTTGTTTTCCAGCATATCAACATTTTTCTGGTTATTTAATGCTGAATTTAATGCTGGACTTTTGAAAAAGATTTATGCTTCAAATATTTATTCATATAGTTTGGTTTGGTTGTTTTCTTTTGCAATTACTACTTATCAAGGCCTGAAAGCTACTCGGGATAAGGGTTAATGAATGTAAGGTGGTAGTGTAGTAATTATTAATGGTGTGATGTGGACACAACTTAATGGTTTAAGGAGACTTCTTTACATTTGACTTGAAGGTTACCATATTGTACTCGGTTGGAAAGCAGGTCAATGGAACAGTGTTCCACAGGTGCGCAGTTCTAGGAAAGAAGCTGTATTCATGGAATCTGCATTTATATTTAGGCACAGATAGAAAGTGGGGGAAATTGTTGATAGTTGTTGTAGCTAGCTGAGTGTTTTTTTGTGAAAGTTTGGTAAGATGGAGACTATAGATTGGAGCGCAGACAAGCACTTGCCATGAAAATAACGATAGAGCAGAGCCAGGCTTGCAACGTCTCTTCTGTGGGAAAGAGACCGTGGGAAAGAGACTGCAGGAAAGACTTCAAAGGCCGGAACTGGCCAAGATCTCTCTGATTCTTTCTCGTCTAATCTTGAGCACGTGATGCATTGGAGAAAAAACATCGCTGGTTAATTTTAATACATCTAAATATATGCCCCCTTAACTACAAATTTTAGTGGGAGCCATTGTTGGCCCCGTAAAATAGTGGGCACTGGGACCCGTGGCCAAAATGAGTGTCCCGAAGTAACAACGTTAGTATCTATAAACCCGTTCTTAACATGGAGATTTGATTATGTGATGTGATTATTCTGTGCGTTCACCTAACGTGCCAAATAAAATAGGATGTTGTAGAAAACTAATTTGTTTTTATGGTAAAATCAAAGTTTATGATACACAACTTTGTAAAAATTGTAGTAAACGTTGCTATTGGAGACATAAAAAGATTTTAAGAGGAATACAGTTGGTAAATTAGACGAAGACATTTCATTATGGTTTACCTACTTGTGTGTGAGGTATGAACAAAAAAAGCAATCGAATGACATAAGCTTCACTAAATGATTGAGAACAGAACTTCAACCAGGAGGAAGCAGTTGTTCCATTTGGATCAAAAGGTTATACCGAAGTACTTGTTGAAACCATCTTCAGGGTTGTTTCTTTCATTGATATTTCCTACATGCAGGGTCTGGTATTTCTAAATGGTCACCTATTTGATATTAGTCAGACACAATGTTGCTTAACTTTAGTTATCTAACGAGAACCATTGTGTCAACGTGATTACAGTATATTCACGGTAAAATTAAATTAATATTTAATAGAAAATATAAGCAGGTGAACTTATGATTACTTTGGCCATTTGTTGGCCAAGTTTTCTTTTCCAGAAGTAGGCTTAAAATATTGAATAAGCATTAATAGCCTACATTAAAAGTAACTTCAAATTCTTATATTTTTTGAATATTAATACTTTATCACGATTTATCAAGACTAAAGCATTTGAGGATAAGGTGTAATGAGACGGATAGATTGACAAGTGAATAATTGGGAGGACACCAACAAAGTGCTCGATTATTAAAAATTGCAATTCAAATCCAAGATTAAAGCATAATATTTATTTATGTATCGTGTTATAAAACTTTAGAACATTGCCGGTTTAAAATCCGGACAACAATGATTGAATAAATTTAACAAAATACGATAATTGTTGAATAGTAGTTGATCTGAGACCGAGTGTAGTATGTTGTTCTGAACTTTTATATATAGTAATTTATAAAATATATATGGCGATTAAGCTACAACGAATATTCCGCGTTCCATCCACTCTAGGATTCTTTAGGCTTATGCGCATATTCGGTGTAGCTTAATCGCCATATATATTTTATAACTTACTAACTAGCTCTACCTACGTATTGAGCACTTTTGAAGTAAATACTTAAAGTTTATGCATAAATTTATACTTTCGTATATTAATTTTATGTGAGTAAATGAAGTAGTTATACTTATATATATATATATATATATATATATATATATATATATATATATATATATATATATATATACTAGTGTTGGGACGATTAATCAGAATTGGGAATCGAAAAAAAGCAAAAATTGGAGGGGTATTGCAATCGGAAAAATTTGTGCCTATTCGTCGATGCCAGAAACGATTCTTTAATTGGCTTTTTTATTTGATGTTCTTTAAAGTAAAATATTCTACCGCTGACAATAATACAAAATAATGAATATTGATTTTAAATTATTAGAAAAACTAAAATTGATAGATCATCCCTCACAAGTGTATTCTTATGTTGGAGAAAATATCTGCACATTTACTGTATGTTTTTATGGTAATCGTGAAAAATAAGAATTTTATAGTTAAATATTTAGAGATATATAAAGAATCGGAATTGGAATCGGGAATTGTAGCGGAATCGGAAAAAATATTGGAATCGTCCCATCCCTAATATATACGTCTATAGATTTTTTTTCTTGTGTATTGATATTCATACTAAAAATCCTTTTTTTCTATTTATTAAAAAGAAAATACAACTTTGTTATAAATGGATCGTGGAATTGCATTAATCTGCAAAAGATCTAGCTAATTTGCATATTCTATTAAACATTCATTTTAATTAATTCCCTATTAGTTTTTTCGGTTTTCTTATGGGATAATTATCGTTAGTTAACTATTACGTGTAATTAATGCAGATATTCTACATGATTTATACTTGTGTAATATTTGCGTAAAAAGTTTATAGTAAACACAAACCTCTTTGACGTTTCTGAATTTTTTTGATGAAAATTGGTTATTCATATTATTTGGGATTTATTGAATTACTGTTCTCATCTTGAGTGTGATTTTCACAACGTTTCGGTTAATATAACCTTCGAACTTCTTCTAGTGTATCTTGTTGAACTCGAAAATATTTCTGTCGAACTCGGAAATTTGAACGGAATTTCGAGTGGAACACTTTATTTACTTCACGAGGGTAGCATGCTCTTGTTCGGTCAGCCATGACTGGATAGAGGTCTTGAGTAATTCACTATTGTATTTTTCGATTGCTCACACTGAGGATTGAGCTTCAACCTTCAGGAGAATATCACTTTTTATAATTGATTTTTCCAAATACTTTAATCATTGCACCACGAGTCCACAAGGATAAACCTGGAAAAAGTCGGAAGTTATATCAACCGAAACGTTGTGAAAATCGCACTCAAGATGAGAACACTATATTAAATTTAAATATTTTTCACGTCGTGAAAAAACAACAATCAATAAAGATGAGAACAACAACTAATGAAGATGTGAATAATAGTCTGAAATAAAAAATAAAATTAATATATATAATGCTCATCTCAAAAATGAATTCCAATTAAGAAATAATATATACTAATCGGTACGGACCCAACTATGGAAGCTCAGATAATAAGATAATGAACGTGGATTTATAAGATCAAAGAATCCAACCATGATCGTTGAATCTCTACAGTTCCAGGTGGACATTGTGTGAAGATAGAGGTTTCAATCCTACCCAAAGCGTGCCAGAGGTTTACTTGGCCAAAACGTGGTGAGACAACAACTACGGATGGCAGGGATTGCTGAGAATGCAGTTAGGAGATTCGAAGTTCCTATCCGTCGCGGTTACCACCTGATGAAGGCCAGAGGAATAGTTGGCCGAAACGTCATGAAAACAACAACTAATAAAGATAAAAACAACAACTAATAAAAATGAGAATAATAGTCCGAAATAAAAAATAAAATTAATATATATAATGCTCATCTCAAAAATGAATTCCAATTAAGGAATAATATATATGAGAACACTAGTCTGATAAATCCAAATAATGCTGACAAACCTCTTTATATATATATATATATATATATATATATATATATATATATATATATATATATATATATATAACTATTTCATTTACTCGCATAAAATTAATATACGAAAGTATAAATTTATGCATGAACTTTAAGTATTTACTTCAAAAGTGCTCAATACGTAGGTAGAGCAAGTTAGTAAGTTATAAAATATATATGGCGATTAAGCTACACTGAATATTCCGCGTTTCATCCACTGTAGGACTCCTCAGGCTTATGCACGGATTTTGTGGTTGTCTATCGTTTTTATATACGCATTATATATTGCGTATATAAAAACGACAGACAACCACAAAATTTGCGCATAAGCTTGAGGAGTCCTAGAGTGGATGAAACGCGGAATATTCAGTGTAGCTTAATCGCCATATATATTTTATAACTTACAATATATATATATATATATATATATATATATATATAAATATATATATATAAATAAAAAATCACTTCGGAGGACCCCCCCCCCCATCCGCTTTTATTTTATATCGTAAGTTTCTTAAAACGTGACTAGTTAAAGTTCAGAATAAAATCACGCTTTTCTTTTAACGGTTAATTAAAAAAAAAAATCTTCTGAACGCTGTTTAAACTTAAACTCTTCACTACAGTTTGCATTTTGGAGACAAAAGTGTTTTTGTTGAGATAAGTGATTTCAATATTAATTCGTACTTTTTATTTTTAGATTCAAATATTAATAACTACATTTTATTTCAGTATTTAATTTATGTATTTCTGTTTTATTAAATGCTAGCTTTCTTTTTCTCGTCCATAAATGTTTATTTATCTACTGAGTTGATTGTAAAAATAGATTACGAAATTGTACTCATTTTTAGTTCGTGAGAGGGGAATCTATCACCATACTTTCCCTTAAACACGTCTGTTGGACTTTTATTAAGTAGAATAATGATTTTTTTTTTTTTTTAATGGAGAGTAAAAAACGCATTGTGGATGCGTTATCGGCAGCTCCTGTTACTCTCGCTTCTTCTTATTTGTCCCTCAGTCCTCATTTTTTAATGAGCGATTTTTCTGACAAAGGGAGAAGAAATAGCTGTTTTCTAGGTTGGCAGTATTTTGTGTGAACAGTTGGCAGAGATGGCGGAAATTTTCTGTTTCTATGTCTATCCTTGTAGCCATGTCACTAGTAAGGGTGCTGGAGGTAAACGTTTTGTCTGGGCTGACGTTATCCGCCTTATAGTCAGGGACCCGAACCTTGGATTAACCACTAAGGAGGCTGTCCTATCAGCAGGTGCAAAGTACTGGGGCTGCTGTATTGCCATTTGGTGAATGGATTCTGGACCATGCAGTAGCTTCTGGTGTGGCCTCTCGATGCCATACTAGTGGGTAATTGTTACGGCTTTACCTTATCATTAGCTACAAATAAAAGAAATAAAAAAAATTCTTCATTTCTTTTTCTCTCTTAGTTTCCCCTCTCTGTCCTGCTCTAAGTAAATCTGACGACCTAGTCCACAAATTCCAAAATTTCATCATGGCAAGTTTCAAGAAAAAATACACGATTAAACCCGGTTCTCCAACTTCCAACGTAGACCCCTACTACCATGCCTCCTTCTCCAACATCAGGGGTCTACGTTCTAACCTTCCAGAGGTTGAAACCCAATTACAGGAGACTAAACCAGACCTTTTATTTTTAAGTGAAACTGGCATTGGACAGGCTATTTCCCTAGAAGAGTTCGCAATTAAAGGATACTCTAACTTAACTTCTAAATCTGACCCCCAAGATCGCCATGGGCATGGAATATGTGCCTATATTTAAGATAGCTTTCCATGTGGTAGGGACATCTCCAGGGAAGATCCTAACTTACCCTATATGTGCTTCCGGGTTGCTTTAGCTCACACTACTGCATTTATATTTACTCTCTATCGCCCCCACAACAGCGGAGTTACTATCTTTCAAAGCATATCTGAGAAAATTGACCAAGTCCTATCTGCTTATCCTTCAGCTAACATTCACGTATGTGGAGACTTCAATGTTCACAACGTCGAATGGTTGACCCACTCAAACAAGACGGATGATGAGGGGAGGTTCTGTCATGATTTCTCCATTGCCTATGACCTCACTCAGATTGTTCAGGAACCCACCCGTGTGCCCGACAATGGGAGCTTACTAGACCTTTTTCTCACAACTTGCCTATGTTCAGTGTAGAAGCCAGAGAGGAGTTATCTCCCTTTCACTTAGACTTTGCATAAGTGGAGTTTTCCCCCTTATAAAAGGACAGAGGAATTGCCATTATTTGTTTTTACTCATTCACGGCGACACGCTGTCGGATTGGAAAACCAGCTTGCTTAACGCAAACTTTACATGGCGCTACGAACATATTGTCACTTTAAAACGTGAAATACTTATATCGCAGCATTGGACTAAAAATATCGTTACACTATGGAACAAGAAAACGTTCTCTTATTACGTCAACTAGTCGAGTTACAAAAAGAAAACATAGAATTACGGAAGGACATCTTACATGGACGAGCCAACACGTTGCAAACAAAAAGATGCAGCGACTTTCTATAGGTCTGGACTCAACAGATAGCGAATGGGCACTCTTTTTAGACACCTAGTCACGGTACAAGGAGATGTGCAGACTCGAAAATCCAGCTGTAATTCGAAACGAACTGCGAGAAGCATGCACACTGGAAACTGTTTGAGCTCATTGGACCAGAACGACTCAACAATGCGGCAGAGGAGTACCTTCTTCATCAAATACGACTGGTGGCCGTTCGAGGCTTACACAAGGAAGTCCACCAACAAACGTTTCACTCCATGAAGCAAAATGAGGGAGAGTCAGTAACCCAGTTTTTATCGAGGTTACGTGGCCAGGACAGAGGAATCGCCATTATTTGTTTTTACTCATTCACGGCGACACGCTGTCGGATTGGAAAACCAGCTTGCTTAACGCAAACTTTACATTCAGTTTCTGTTCTGTCGCCTCTTGGATCTTCCGACCACTCTGTTGTATCAGATAAGATAAAAATGAAATGTAATATGTCCCCAGACGTACCTCTCCATCGTACAGTATATCGATACATTAAGGCTGACTGGGATAGCTTCCATACATTTATATCTGATCTACCTCTGCATTCCATGTTTAAAAAGGATGTGTCCTCTATAGTATTAGACCTGATGGAATGGTTAATTGTAGGTATTGATCGTTTCATACCCTCGAAAAAGTTTCAGCAAAAACCTAACAGCCAGCCATGGTTCTCTCCAGAATGTGCTGCTGCCATTGCACACAGAAATCACTTTTTCCACTGCTTCCAACGTAATAGATGTATGGAAACTAAAGCCGCTTTCAGGACTGCCAGCAACCATTGTAAGAAAGTAATAAAGAACGCTAGAGAGTTGTATGCTCAATCTGTTAAGTCCAAAGTAGCTGAGCAGCGGCTTGGTTCCCACCAGTTTTGACAAATAGCAAACAGAATCCTGAACAGAAGCGTGTGCTCCATCCCAACTATTATCAATGGACATGAGGTAATCTCGTCAGCATCAGACAAAGCCAAACTCTTTGGCAAGAATTTTGCAGCTAATTCTACCCTTTGCGACCAAGGCCGCCAACCCTCAATATTTCCTCCTGTATCAGAAAACACGCTATGTGATATACGTATATCTGTATGTGATGTTGCCAAGCTAATCAAAAACCTTGATTCCAGTAAAGCAACAGGCCCTAACGGTATTCCAATTATAGTACTCAAAAAACTTCAACCAGAACTAGCACCCATACTTACAAAACTGTTTAAACGTTGTCTTAAGGAGAATAGTTTCCCATCTCCCTGGAAAATCTCATCAGTATGCCCTGTATTTAAGAATTCAGGTGATCGCTCAGTACAGGCCAATAAGTCTCCTGTGCGTCATGAGTAAGTTGTTGGAATCTGTGTTAAATACAGAAGTAATCAACCATCTCAACAAAAATAACCTTCTTAGTGACACTCAATATGGTTTCCCTTCTGCTAGATCTACAGCAGATGTGCTTACAGTTATATCTCATAGGATTAGCAAATCTCTCGACGGAGGCCACCTTTCTAGGGCAATTGCTCTTGACATATCTAAGGCCTTTGATAGGGTATGGCATAAAGGTTTATTTCATAAGATCTCTAGCTATGGTATAGCTGGAAATGTCTTCTCAATTATGAAATCATTTCTGTCTGATAGGTTCTTAAGAGTAGTAGTTGAGGGGCAAAAATCAGAAGCTCACAGTATTAATGCCGGTGTCCCTCAGGGGTCCATCCTGGGCCCAACTCTTTTCCTGATCTACATTAATGATCTTCCAAATCACATCCTTACATCATTTGTAGACATTTTTGCTGACGACACTACCATTTATGGTAGCACATCTAAGACAGTAAACGACCAAGTTCTCTCCAATTCTCTCTCCTCTGATCTTGAGCACGTAGTACAATGGGGAAAGGAGTGGCTGGTTACTTTTAATGCATCTAAAACCAAGCTTCTCTCTTTACATCATCAACATTCTGATCCACATCTGGCATCAATTGAAATGAATGGCTTTCGTCTTCAGGAGGCCTCAAGTTTTGACAAGCTTCTGGGCTTGACCTTTACTCCTGATCTTAAATGGAAGACGTACATCAAATCTGTTGCCAAGGTCATTGGAAAAATGGTGGGATCTTTCTATCGATCCAGTAAATATCTCACTGCTGATGCTATTCTCTATCTATATAAGAGCCAGGTACGTCCAAGGATGGAATATTGTTGCCACATCTGGGCAGGAGCTGCTAGAAAGGACTTGTCCTGCCTTGATAGAGTTCAAAATAGACTTCGTAGCCTCGTAGGAGATGTCATTTTCTCTTCCTTGCAACCTCTATCTCACAGAAGAGATGTTGCGAGTTTGTCTCTGATGTATCATTATTTTCATGGAAGGTGTTCAACTGAGC
Organism: Euprymna scolopes; assembly: GCF_053919585.1. Classification (NCBI taxonomy): domain Eukaryota; kingdom Metazoa; phylum Mollusca; class Cephalopoda; order Sepiida; family Sepiolidae; genus Euprymna; species Euprymna scolopes. The sequence goes on from NC_136504.1 coordinate 80,317,336, forward strand.
TTCAATCTATGGCCCCCCCCTCGCCAAACTTTCACAAGAAACACTCGTCTAGCTGTACACACTGTCAATAATTCCCCCCACTCTTTATCTGTGCCTAAACCTAAACATAGATTCCATGAACAAAGCTTGTTTCTTAGAACTGCATGTCTGTGGAATTGTCTTCCGTTTTCCTGCTTTCCGGCTGACTACAATATGGTTGTGTTCAAGTCTAACGTAAATAAGTTCTTGATGAGCCGTTCTATATAAGTTATCAAATTTACCAAATTTTCATTACTAATGATCACTATATTGTCCAATGTCTACTGTACACTCTTTAACCCTTATCCTTGAGTGGCCTCTTGGCCTTGAAAAGTGGTGATGCCTATGTAAAAAAAAAAGAAAAAAAAAAGGAAATCATAAGCTAAACGTTTTAGTTTCGATTCTCGGTGGAGGCCAACGAGTCATTTTTTTAACTTTTGAAATCATTACTATATATTGGGTCCAATATAATATAATAATAAATATGTAATCTGCATTAATCAAAATATCATATTTAAGCGTATTTTACGACCGGGCAATGCCGCCCGGCCTGCTAGTATATATATATATATATATATATATATATATATATATATATATATATATATATACTTGATTGCCCTCTCCGTGGCTTTGCCAGGCCACTAATATCGATTGTGTTAGGGACGTTTAAAACATATATGTATGTATTTATGCATATATATATGTATATATATATATATATATATATATATATATTTATATATATATATACATATATATATATATATATATATATATATAGATAGATAGATAGATAGATAGAAATAACATGTCCTCAGCAACAACCCTAGATCTACTTTGAAAGTTGCAATAAGCTTATCTCTGCTAGTTAAATGCTTTGTTTGGAGGAGCGAGAAGATGAATTATCAGTTTTCTGACTTAATGAAGCTGAACCGTTCTATGATTACCGAGTTTAGCAATTAATGATGGAGCTCTGACACAAATATTGTGTGAAGACGAGGAAGGTAAGACTTGGGAATAGTGGCAGGCGCAGCTAAAACCGCAAAGACTCGCAGAAAGCACTTATACTGAAAATTGATACATTGGCTAAAGATATCGCCATGGTACCTGCTAATGCTGATGGAAATCGGCGAGATGCAGAATGGAAAGCTATTCTTGTCGAGATTAGTAATTGGAGGTGCAAGGCTGTATGACGGTCATTGCCACAGGATCAGGAGATAACGTTAACATTCCGGCATTGCCGCTACAATAATATATCTGGAAAAGGTATTACTTTTATAATAATAAAAGAATATTTGTGGGTAAAAAATAGTTAAAAATAACTGAAAAAAGCTAAAAAAAAAAAAGACGATTCCAATTTTAGTAATTTCTTTCCAAAGAAGATTTTACTTCAAGTGCAAAACTGACTTTAGAATCACGTGCAGAATGTCTCCTTCCCTACAGCCTTTTTATCATAGAAAATAAGTTGCTAGTCTTTCCCTGCTTATAATCGGTGCGTGACTGAGTCACAATGTATGGTTTCCATTTGTAAAACAACAAGAACTCGTCTATCTACAACTAATGTAGATTATTTTTATTTCTACTTCAGCATTCCTAAAACTAAACTTATAGTCTCCACCAATTTGCTGTTTGTATAACTCATTGTAATACAGCTTCCTATTCCAGTAACTTCTTCCAAGAACTGCAGGCTTATTGAACTGTTTTCTTGCTTAAAAAGTATAACATCTTGACCATTTGCATAAAAGCTTATAACATTTTGACCATTTGCATGAAACATTATAATCTTTTGACTACCCCCATAAAAATGATAACATTTTGATCATTGGCATGAAAAAATTATCACCATAAAAACGCATAACCTTTTGACCATTTGCATAAATAATCATATTGTTTGACAATCACCATAAAAATTATAACTTTTTGACCACTGCCATATAACCTATAGTCTTTCGATCCCGCCAATGAAAATTATAACCTATTGACCATCTCATAAAAATATGAACTTTTGACCACCTCCACAAAAAATTATAACCCTTTAACCAATACCATAAAATATTATAACCTTTTAATAAACACCGTAAAAATTATAATGTTTTGACCATTGGTATGAAAAGTCAAGATCCTTTGACTATTTGTGTGAAAAAATATAAACTTTTGAGCATGCAAAATGATAAAATAATAAAAACTGGATGCCCAAGTACTTTTTTGGCAAAACCATTAAATATTGTTTCTAACAAGTCCTCAATCATTCTCAGGCGATAACTTTTGGCTGTGATATGATTTTTTTTTTCCAATATTATTATTACAGAGTTCCTAGAAATATAAACATCAATTTCAATGAGTTAAAGGACAATACTCGGAAGAAACACAATGGCAATAAAATACATCACTTTTAATGAATAAAGACACTCACGGAGGGGTTTCTGACAGTAATGGTTAAAGAATAAGAAAAAAGCACAGATTGAATATCTTTTGAAAAAAAGATTAGTTTAAAAAACTGATGCTTGACTCAAATCTCTTTTAGAGACTGAAGATCTTGATGGGAGGTTTCGAGCTGTAATGCAATAATATTTGTACAAAAAGAAAAAAAAAACGCAAATCGAATAAAAATTGATGGAATAAAGGCCAATGCAAGAAATAGAGAAATAAAACAAACAAGTAAACAACAAGAAAAATCTGACCCATTTAGAAGCTGTTTGCAACGAAAGTATTATTTCAAACTTAAGCATAACAAATTGACGGAAATGCATCACAACAAATCATCGAAAATACGATTTGTAATGTATTGTCCGAATGTAACAGCTAAATAGACATATTTAAATACTGGAACCTGTAAAAACCAATTACATATAACCATTTACAAGTAAGACAAGGAGAAATAAGATAAAGTAAAAACCACTTGAACTAATTATAAATTTTTATTTAAAGACGGAAAAATAAATTGAAAGAGAAGGGAGAAAAAATAACAATAAAGTCTGAAGTTCACCTATTAACCGTATAAAAGACTATATTTTGACTGCCAAAAAATGTCCCTTTTTTGGCGAACCTTAAAGGTTCTAGCAGCAGTTCAGGAGAGAGAAAAAAGAGAATTAAAAGATAAGAAAAGATTAAGAAAGAGGCAAAACTTACTTTGAGGTAAGAATAGTTTTTTTATAAGCAAAGATAATTTATTCGGAATTGTTTAGAGAGAAGAATTGTCATTCCTGCTTGAGATAAAAATAAAAAAATGTCTCGTTGGATTTTCTTATTTTTTTATCACATAAATCTGCATCTTCTTCAACTTTCTTTTACTCATATTTGTTGGCTTTTACTTGGGCAAAAAACACAGTACTTGACCTGATGTAGCTTCGACAGCTTAGTCGAACAAAAACGTTTTTCTTATTAGAGAAGGCTCTTTCTTCTTGCTGCACAATTGAAGATTATGCACTTTCCTTTTCACTTCGAATATTTCCTGAGGAACAAGCAAATTATTGTTGTTTGCAACGTCACTTTTTTCACTCGTCTGAGGTTTAACATTTACACTTATTTCTTTTCCTCTAGAAAAGACTTTTAACTTGATTTTTTAAGACTTTTCTGTCTCAACTCAGCCAACATTTTTCTCTTCATTTTCGTCACCTAGACGAACATTTAACTGACGAAAAAGGACCTTCATCTAGAGCCTCCTGATGTCTCGCCAAGATGAGTTACTACATCCAGGTCCGACTTTTTTAAACAATGACAGTTCACTCCCAAAGGCCAAAGCAACAACTGCATTTTTTCACTTAAATCGACGAACAAAAAATCACTCGACCAATCGTCAACAAAAAAACAGTCACGTGCTATCAGTGGCAATCTACAACTACTTGCATAGAAGGGAGGGTTAAAGAAAGAAGAAAAGAAAGAGAGAAAGAAAATTCTGACAGTATGTTTAATAAAATAAAGCGAAATGTTATTTCCAAATTGATAGAGCAATGAAAATGTAATTTTATATGTGATTTTAAATAGAAGTTTAGAGACTGATGTGATTTTATATATAAGTTGACAGACCACCAAAAATGTGATTTCAAACGTAAGCATGACAGACTGAAGAAAATGCTATATCAAACATAAGTCTGACAGAAACATGAAAATTTGATTTTCAGCTTGACAGACCAATGGAATGGTTATTTCAAAATTAAATGCTATTTCAAAGTTTAGTGTAGCAGATAATTCGATTTAAAACTTAATCGTGACAGACCGACGAAAACATTACTTAAAATTTAAATTTGACAGACTGACTAAAATTCTGTTTGAAATTTAAGCATCGCAAATAAGTGAATTGCTACTTAATCATGACAAGCCACAAAAAATGCAATTTTGAACTTGTGCTTGACAGCCCACCGAAATTGCTATTACAAAGTATCACAGATCAACAAAAAATTCTATTGCAAACTGAAAATGCGATTTTACTTACAGACTAACAAAATGCATTTCAATAAGAAGAGTAATGAACCATCGAAAATACTATTTCGAGCTCATGTTTGACAGACTGATGAAAATTCTATTTCAATTACGAGTCTGACAGACTGCTTCAGATGCAAATTCAAGCTTATACTTTACAGACTGATAAAAATGCTATTTCAAGCATGACAGACTGACAAATAGAACTAGAGATGATTGTATGTATCTTACAACTGAGTCGTCTATCGAACGAAATATAATTTCCAAACAAAAGCATGCCAATTCAACTGACGAAGAACTTTCTAGAAATTCATGAACAAATTATTACTTTATGGAAGCGGGGCACCCTCTGTGAAAATGATGGAGCTTATCAAGCAAAGTTGAATAGCATTTGCAAATCAAAATGATGCTAATGAAAGACGGTTTTAAAATGGTGAAACAAAAAAGGCAGAATCCATTTCAGGAATCAGGATTCTTCCCCTAGGAGGTATTAAAAAAATAAAAAAAATGTCTGAAGGTGCAATCTCGTTTCTACATTATTCTGACGTTTCCTGTTATTGGATTTTTTTTTAACAACAACATATATATCTGGCTTTTCAAACAATAAAATATATATCTGACTTTGACAATAAAACAAAATATATATCTATATATTTCAATTCAAGTATTTTTGATATCTGGTGTTATCCGGGATTCAATTAAACAATTTTAGCATTTTTACCTAGTCTTTCTCAGGTCCCAGGAAGGTCTCAACCTCCCCAATGCGGAGCAAATCACTCCCCCAAGTCAATCATGTCACACAAAAGCAAAAACAAAACAAAGAGAGAAATACACGCACACACTCGCATATACATATAACACACACACACATAGATATGTCATATACAGTTATGTATGTGTGTATGTATGATATATATATATATGAAATTTATTTATACAAACATTGATGGCTACATATGTGCATACATGTTTCTGTAATCACCCGCGTTGGGGGACTACGTCTTTAGGCCAAGAATTATCGTCGAGAACTGATATTTCAAACAAAAACATTTTCTTATTCCGTTTACAAAGTTAGAATGTAACATAGGTGGGGGTTATGAGCGGAGAGAGGACAAGTGAGGTCTTTGAAGATAATAAACATTTCCTTTTTTATTTCCCTTTTTTTTATATTCCCTTTTTTTAAGTTTATCTTTTGGTTTTTATGGCATAAGGTACTTGAGAATGTAGTATTTTTGTCTTGCGGTCTGTAAATTAAAAACATTTCTCATGGGCATTGAGTACTGACCGGTGCGTTCAATCCACACACACACACACACACACACACACACACACACACACACACACACACACACACACACACACACACACACACACTAGAAGCAACCATACGCTTATATCTATACTCAGGAGCGTTGTATTTTACTCACACACACACACACACACACACACACACACACACACACACACACACACACACACACACACACACACGCGTACTGAAAACCGGCCATAACTATATCGACACAGGAATAAAATTAAAATTAAAATAAATCAAATAAATAAATAAAACAAAATAAAAATAAAACAAAACAAAATAAAAAAACAAACAAACAAACAAACCAAAAATAAAAATAAACATAAAACCCCGAAAGTTATCAAACTCCTCACGCATACATATATATACATACACGTATATACACCCACACCTTGATACACCCGCGCCTATATACACATACCCACACACATATACACATACATAGACATATAATGCTCACATACAGTTATAACATGTTTACATCTATACCTACATACGCAGTTATATTAATGCATGGACCCTCAAACACAGACATCTATGTACACACTTGGATACCATACATCATGACTGTTATTATATCAAAACTAATATTAATCCCCTTAACAATCCTAATAATAATAATTCTTATAATATTGATCATACTAATAACACCACCAATATCAATAATAATAACAATAATAAGACTGTCGATTGGGAACCCCAAAACTCGTGGACCCTAACTGGACAGACGTCCCAACAAAACACATATATACATATATATATACATACATATATACATATACACAGACACACACATATATATACATATATACATATATACATATAAAAATATACATATATATAAAACACACACACATATACACACACATACACATATACATGCACACATACACACACACACGCACACGCACACGCACACCAGTATACACAGAACACATATACACACAGTCAGACCATCCGCAGGCGCAGACACACATCCCCATCCACACGTCTCCTCAAATCTCCACAGACGTATACGAGACACATATACATATAGTCACCAACATAGACTCATACCCACATACATACACACGCATAGACATACAGATACCCGTTCACTCACAACGCATAAAACCCAGGAATACATGCACAAATGCAAAAACCTTTTTTAATAATAATAATAATAAGGTGTCCTTTCTCTTCAGTAGTGTGGTAACCTCTTTATATGTGAAATAGACCACTCCAGTCCCCACGGGCGTATATATGCATACACAACATACATGTATATATACCCAGACACCCATACATTCTTGTAATATACATTATTACAATCATCGTATACGAGACAGCCTATTTTAATAGTTCAGATATATATATATATATATATACATATATATATACATATACATTCATATACATACACACATATACATACACACATATACACATATACACACATATATACACACATATGCATACAGATACATACATGAATACACTTATACATACATATTTACACAAAATACAGACATATATATATGTACACTGCCACCAAATGATACATCTAAAATAGAAATAGAAATGAACTCATTCACTACATAATTCTCTTTTCTATCAAACCCCACACGCACAGTTATATTACCCGCCCCCACCCGCTTGTTATTTTTTCATAAGTTGTACGTTTTTTTACTATGTAAAAATTTTTACTACGTAAAAATTTATAGTGAATTCAGCTTGAAGTCCATAGGTCTATCCCCATATTTAGTAAGCACTCTTTCGAGGGTTACACAGATATACATACGATATATAAATATATGAATTATTCTACTTTCAATAGAAATAACGTTATTTCTATTGAAAGTAGAATAAGTAACAATTCATCTGATGAAGTAACTTTCAATGATTGCAAAGCTATTTATAATACAGCAATTAAAAATAGTGGGTATAAGGACATAGATATAAAATATAAAGTAACTAATGCAAGCACAAATAGGTCGAGGAATCGTAATGGGAAGGTGATTTGGTTCACACACCCCTTTAATATTATGTTGAAAACAAAACTTGGTACAAAATTTTTACAACTTATTAACAAGCATTTCCCACCAAATAATATATTACATAAAATATTTAATAAAAATACATTAAAATTAAGTTATAGCTGGGGTGATTACATGGAAAGAATTATAAAAAAGCATAATGGAAGAATCTTAAGGATGACTAATAGAGAAAGTCTAAATACTAGTGATAACACGGCTGTGAATAAATGTAACTGCCAAAAGCCTGAGGAATGCCCAATAAAAATGAATGTCTAACCTCATCAGTGGTATACTATCCTAGGATATTCCCAGTAGAGAACCCAAAGGATGAAAGGTTCTACATAGGTAGTACCCAAATGACTTTCAAAAATAGATTCTATTGACATACACGTTCGATGAATAATCAAACGTATGAAAAGGACACTTCCTTATCGTTATACTACTGGAAATTAGTTAGAGAAAATAAAACACCTAGAATAGAATGGAAGATTATTAGAAGGGCCAATACTTGCCACTCATTAAACTCACCATGTCCATTATGCTTATTAGAAAAACTTGAGATAACTAGGTTTAAAGATAGGGATAAACTGCTAAATATTAAACAAGAAACTTCTATATCCTGCAAACATTTCAGAATACATGCACTTAAAGAACTCTAAATTAGAATATAAGAACAACTATGAGTACAACTATCCTCCATCCAATAACCTCCCCCCCCAAAGAGGATAAGTGAGATCGTAAATATAATCATACCCGTATGGGTTACATAAATCGCTTAATATTCTACTTTCTCAAACAGTTATAATATTGCTAACCTAAATAAATACCTGTATGAAATATATTTGAACCAAACGAGTAATAGATTGTTTAGGTGAACCTCGTGATAATGTATGCATGTGGATATGTTTGGGTGTGTGCATGTATGTGTTTATGATCTGTATGTATATGTATATATATGTGTGTAGAAAAAAAAAATAAATAAATAAAAAATAAAGGGAAGGAAAGATAAAATGAAAAAATAAATAAATAGATAAATAGATAAAAAAGTAAAAAAATGAAAAGTGAAAGAGAAGGAAAGGAAATGGGTGGATATCCTCATGAAAATTTGAATACCCCATTTTTTTATTCTTTATTTTAACATTAAACATCAAGGATAAATATTCTCCCAATTTCAGTCTCGTTGGAACATTTTAAAAGAGTTCTTAGGGGACATAATTGCTTTGAGAGAGCATGAATTGCCACACGTTATTTAAAGAATCGTGCATGGAAATATAATGTTTGAATAAACTGTAAAAAATATAAATAGAAAGAACTAAGCTGCGAATTCTTAGGTTGAATATGGTGCGTGAGGAATGTGTTCATTTAAGGTGAACTTCGTTACACAGAATGCATGAGGTAAGAACTTGAAAACATACTATGCACTGTCCTTGAGTGTCACAGGTCAGTCTGTACAGAAGTTTGTCAGAACAAAATGGCATAAGAATACTTTACAAGTAAATCCTAAATAAATATAGAAAATCACATAAAATTCACAGTTCAAATGACAAATGCTCACTAGCTTATACGAGCAATGGTGCATCTTCTCGAAGCAATGTTGTCCATATCAATAATCATTATCAATAATTTATATCAATAATTAATATTAATAATTAATATTAATTATTAATATCAATAATTAATATAAATAATGAATATCAATAATTTATATTTATAATTAATATCAATAATTAATTTTAATAATTAATATAAATAATTAATATTAATAATTAATACCAATAATTTATATGAATAATTTATATCTATAATTAATATCAATAATTAATATTAATAATTAATATTAATAATTAGTATTAATAATTAATATTAATAATTAATATCAATAATTAATAGTAATAATTTATAGCAATAATTAATAGCAATACAATAATTATTAATAATTAATATTAATAATTAATATTAATAATAATTATTAATAATTAATATTAATAATTAATATCAATAATTAATGTTAATAATTAATATTTATAATCAATATCAATAATTAATAATTAAATTAATATTAATGATTGATATCAATAATTAATATCAATAATTTATATTAATAATAAATATTAATAATTGATATTAATAATTTATATCAGTAATTAATATTAATAATTAATATCAATAATTAATATCAATAATTAAGATTAATAAATTATATCCATAATCTATATTAATAATTAATATTTATAATTTATATCAATAATTAATATTAATAATTAATATTAATAATAAATATCAATAATTAATATTGATAATTAATATTAATAATTAATATCAATAATTAATATTAATAATTAATATCAATAATTAATAGCAATACTTAATATTAATAATTAATATTAATAATTAATATCAATAATTAATATTAATTATTAATATTAATAACAATTATTTATAATCAACATTAATAATTAATATCAATAATTAATATTAATAATTAATATTTATAATTAATATCAATAATTTATATTAATAAATTATATCAATAATCTCTATTAATAATTAATATTAATAATTTATATCAATAATTAATATTAATAATTAATATCAATAATTAATATTAATAATTTATATTAATAATAAATATGAATAATTAATATTAATAATGAATATCAATAATTAATATTAATAACTAATATTTATAATTAATCTCAATAATTAATAATGATAATTAATATTAATAACTAATATCAATAATTAATCTTAATACTTAATATTAATAATTAATATTAATAATACTTATTACTAATTAACATTAATAACAAGAAACTGGACGCTCCACCAGACAAAATGAATTCTTGTCTTGGAATCCACTAAGAATAAGAAACCACAAGAAAGGTATATTATATCATCTTTAAATGTTTAGTTGGGGGGAGAGGAAAGTTGTATTCTCAACGTCTTTACTAACTTGAACTTTAATGAAATATTCGAATATCTATGTATCGCTAGGTGTATCAGAATTTTAGGGGAATTTTTGACACCCCTAACATGAAACTGCCAATAAAATATAAAAAAAAAACTCGTAATTTCTCTTTTAAAAAGAAGTTTTTTTTAATTTTCTTTATGCATTATACTTCCAAAATAAACTATTGAAGTTGTATAAAAGGTAATAGAAATACTATATTTTATTTAAAAAAAAAACAGTGTTTACAAAATGCCGGCCAGCGTCCATGCAGCCATTTCCTTTATATAATGAAATTAATTGAATTTTATGAGTTAAGTATTTTTCAATTTTTAAACTTTAAAAATCTATCAAAATTTTTCTATTGATTCAATTTTTACGATATTTTCAGGGTCAATGTAAAATTTTATGCTCTTTCCAATAAACTGGATAGAATATTTTAGACAAACGTTTTTATTTAAATTCCCACCCCCATTTTGAAATGTCTATTAAAAAGTAAATAATTAATTTACTCACCAAAGTGTTATATATCACAAATTGAAGATAAAATATCAATAAATAATATATTCAAATTTAGAACAAAAAAAGAAGTGTTTTCTAGAAATTTACCTGTAAAGTCCGAAGTTTAAAACATTTTTTTATTAAAAAAAAAACACGTTTTTTTTCTTTAATGAAACCTTATAATCTTCTTATATTGTACAGAAAGTTTCGTTTTATTACGAAAATTATTTCTATTTCATTCAATGTTTTTTTATATTTAAAAATAAAATTACTCCATAAAGCGGAAATTAAATATATTAAATCAAAACTCGTGTATTTTTTTGAGAAAAGAAAAAAAATTCCTGAACTGTTTTTTTTTTTAAGTTAATAAAATGTGACTAGTTTTCAGGTATGGAGGCACACATTTCTTTACGCATAAAGGTAGACGGCTAACGTGAACGTGTGGTTTTTACTTCCTTCTGTCCACCCGTAATTCAAAACAATAAAAAAAAACTATTTCCGGTTTTAAATAAAAACGTAAAATGTTTGCATGATGGCGGGTTTTTCAAATAGGCGTTTAAAAATCTCTTTTATTTAAAAGATAAATGGATTTTAAAATATAAATATGGATAAATTCTTAACAATGAAGAATGCAACTACTCATTGATTAGTAAATTTTAAAGGTAAGTACTTTTATTGAAATTATATCGATTTTTTATAAATCGACCTAAGTTAAATTTCGTTTATTTTCTTCAAATCCTTTAAAGAAAACCGATTTAAAAAAAAAGCAAATATTACATAATTTGCTATTAAACCTGCTATTTTTTTTTTTAAATTTAGTCCTTGCTCCTTTAATTGAAGAAAAAAATTAGGGTTTGAATTTTCGAGTAGTTATAAGCTTGGAAAGACAGGGGGTCGAATTATTCAATATTTTTTCACGCATTCGTAAGGTCAGTTTCTGACACACCTAATGTATCACATACAGGAACCCTTGATTACTGAAAACTTCCACTGACACACACAAAAATAAATAATGATAAAGAATAAGGATATCAAAATTATTAAATGAACAGGTGCACTGAAATATTTCCCTTATGTAAATAACTTCCCAAGTGGAGAGTAATGACATAACAGTAGATAGGACGTAAATAGTGTTGGTATCTTCGCTTTTGAAGTTGTTTTTGTGAGAGGAAGAAATATGGGAATAAATGTAATCTTTTTTGTCAGATTTAAAAAATGTTAAAATGTTTTTTTATGAAACGCGCTGTAGGAATCAGTGCTGATTTGGAGTTGAAAATATTTACATAGGAAATGTTCGGTTATTTAGCTTATTTAGAGGGAAAATCGAGATCAACTTATATATAAGATGATGATGATGATGATGATGATGATGATGATGATGATAAGAAGAAGAAAAAGAAAGAAAGAACGAAAGAAAGAAAAAAGATATAAACACACCTAAATTTATAAAGATAAATGTATTTTAATCTGTGTAAAATGCAAATTTACTGCTGATTGTTAGCTAAGTTTGTTTTCTAAAACTCATTTACGTGATATTATTTGACTCGATAAAGCTACTTCAACCAACTATACAAGAATTTGTGATGCAGTTTCTGTGTCATGTATCAATAATTCAATAAACTGTCAATTCGAGTTAATCTTCAATAGTTACCTTCGTTGTTTCAATAATTGTACGTTGTCAGCAATAGAAGAGTGTGACATGGTGTTTATTTGATCACAAAAATAAGCGATCAAATTCGAAGCAAATGCGTGATGATAAAGCTAAAGATCAATAAAACAAAAATGACGCATCATGCCACGTTCTTTACATTCGAAATGTGTTGCAGTTCAAATGAATATTAGAAGTAAAACAGTTTGTATTATTTAGATTACTTGAACTACTCTTCTCATCTTCAGTGTTATTCTTACATTTCAACCGACCTTCTTTTAGTGTATTTTGTAGAACTCAGGAATCTACAGGTATTTTCAAACAGAACTCTTCATTTAATCCATAGGGGTAGTATGGTCTCGTTCTGTCAGTCATTCGCAGTTGTAAGCATCGAACCTTCAACCGCCAAAAGAGTGTCAACTGAATTTTAACTTTATCCTGTTCAGTAGGGAAATAAAAAGTTTTACCCCACGAATGCGATCTCTAAACGATTCCCAATCAGCACGTTTGTTGCTTTGACCGCACTTCTGTTTTGGGTTGGAGATTCACAGTGATATAATGATGAAGTGATCAAAATGCTTAAGCGAGCTATAGGCATCTGCCACGCAAATCTTGGGCAGTGTTGTCAGGAATGTGTTGGGAAATGACGTTTGCTTGACCTCCCAATTTAGGAAACGAGTCGGGAAGGTAACGGTTTGTGCAAGAGAATGGACGGTTTGTGCAAGAGAATGGAATTGAGACGGCAGGTCTGTGAAACTTGAAACACTGAGAAAATACATATGCAAAGAATTGCCCTGTCGATAATACCGGAGATGTAATCAATGGGTCGAAGAAGAAGAATGGTAGAGAAAATACTAATGTTTCATTGTATGGTTAAGCAAAGGCACGCACATGCCTGATCTTTGGACTCTCGATAAGTTTTCTAGTTAAGGGAAGGGTGTTATGGATAACTCCGAGGCCATGCATGTTTACCTGAGTTTTGTGGCAGAGTGTAGGTATCGTAGCATATCAAAATAATTAGAGATTGAGGATTTAGATTTGTTTCGCATAGCGCTAAAATAGCTGGGGATAATTCTCCAAAGATAACCATATATTCATAACGTAAACATTATAGTACTTTGCTCATGATGGTGATATAAATAAAATGAATATACAACACTTTTATATCCAACTATTGCCTGTATGTATGGGTGGAGGGAGATGGGTTCATACTTTTCTCAAAGATATTAATGAAACTGACTCAAAAACCATAAAATAGCACATCGATCCCATAGTTCACACCCACTGTAACCCCCCCCCCACAATACATGCACACAAATTGACGCACAATTGCTTAAAAAAAACATACACACATTTTAATGTACAACCCTGAAACCTTTATCAAATGAAAGAGTTTTATAATTATCTATGGGGCTGGGATCGAGGACACAGATCATGTCCGCTTAAAATATTGTTTAAAATATCATTTAATTATTATTTGCTTAATTACACACATATTTACGCTGACGATATTTCCCAGCTGAAAATACATATGTGTGCATATATATTCTGCCACGTCATTCTACTCATCTGAAGCCCTCTTTCATGAACATTATTCACAAGTCTTTTATGTCTGTGTTTTATGTAAAGTCCATTTTGGGACGAGGAAATCCTAAATAAAACTATTGTAAAGATGAAATGTACCAAGTTGTAAAAAGACTTGTTCTTTTGAACATTTGTCTTGCTTTGATGTTTGCACTGAATACAATGTCACAACAATTATTGGTTAATGTTGACTGTCATGTGAAAAATTGCAAACTGATGGCTTTTACAGAAGAAACAAAATTAAATTACTGGTGCAACAAGCTGAAAAATGACTTCTATCGCCAACGGCAATGTGGATAGGTGGGCGTCCTCAACAAATCTTCGGTCAGCCATTTTGATTTTGCTTTCTTCCCCTTTTCTATATTTTTTCTCGTTTTCGAGCAATATTTTCATTGGTTTTATTTAACGCTTTTTGATAGACTTTGTTTTTTTCCCGAAACTATTTTTCTTAATTGACATTTTTCGTTTTTATTCACTATTTTTGTGAATTTACGCTTTTTTTATTACTCTAAATCAAAATTGTTTTACAATCATTTCTACTTTCAATTTTTTGGTTTTCTTTTTGTTTGATTAGTATTAATTTATTTTCTGTTTTCTTTGACTCTTTTGCTTTCCAAATATTTTTTTTTCTGTTATTTTTCAGAATTTTGGAGATATCTGAGAGTCCATCTTTCAAAATCCTTGGCCTAACGTTCACAGGAAACATGAGTTGGAACAATTACATTGAAGGCATTGCCAGGGCCGCTGCAAGAAAGGTAGGCTCTCTCTACCGTGCTAAAAAACTACTAACACCCGAAAATATCCTGTACCTCTATAAGGCCACCATTCGCCCATGTATGGAGTATTGCTGCCACATCTGGGCTGTTGCATCTGCTACTAGTCTCTCGCTCCTTGACAAGGTTCAAAAGAGAGTCGCAAACCTGATAGGCCCTGAACTGGCATCTAAGCTTCAGCCTCTGTCCCATCGACGAAATGTTGCATCCCTCTGCCTTTTCTACAAGTATTTTAGTGGTGAATGCTCTGACGAACTGCAATCACTTGTGCCCCCACGACGCGAGCACCCTCGACAAACCCGACAGGCTAACAAGACTCTGGAATTCCATTCCAGGTCCCTGCTTCCCCAACAGTACTGACGTGCAGAAGTTCAAGTGTAACGTGAACCGACACATTGCTGCCCAAATCCCTACATAGTACCCCAGTAGTTGTTGCCCCTGATAGTAGCCCCCTACACCAAAGTGGCAATTTGCCTTGTTTGGGGTGAAAATGTAAAAAAAAAAAAAAAAAAAAAATTGTTCTCATAACATTTCAGGCAATGTAACCTCACTTCTTCTTTTGGGTGCGTCTCGTCAAACTCGAGAATCTGTATGTTGAACTAGGGAATCTATATGAACGGAACCCTTTATTTAATTTACTGTGATAGCTTGATCTCGTATCGTTAGTCATGACTCGGTAGAAGTTTAATTAATTCGTAATTGTATTCATGTTATAACCTGTGCTGAAAAATAACTTTTAACCTTTAATCTTAATGAGATTGTCACTTATACCTGATTATTATTTAGTTCTGTTATCTGTTGTGCCACAGGCCTTTGCGGATTAAATGAAGGGGTCCGTTTGAGATTCCATACGTTTCACAAGTTTGACATAAATTCCCGAGTTCAATAATACACACACAAAAAAAGAGGAGTTTATAATCAGCTAAAATGTTGTGAAAACATCTAAAATGAGAATAGTAATCTGAACAATCCAATACATCCTAATGTTTTCCATTATTTCCCTGGATTCGTTGATGTTTTTGTTGTCCTTTGATTTTCTATTCATCGTAAAAATAACGTTGTTTTCTTTTTATATCTTTTCCTTTCCTTTATTAATTAGTCCCTTTGTCGTCAGAAATGAAGCCATACCCTTTCTATTGTTTCCCAGTTTACAACCAATGACTTTTATAATCAAAGCAACTTGAGAAGAAAAAAAAAAAAAGAAAGTTGCTTATTGTTTAGATCCAATACTATAATTTCAAGTTAGCTGCTGCTGATACTTGGTATGATGCCGTTTGACGAACAGTTATACACATATTGTAACTTAAACATCTGTGGGAGCCTTTCCTAGCCTCACACAAAAACACGCGTCACATTTCAAGCCACTTTTCTTGTCATATACATACGCGCACACAAACAAACGCGCACATATAAACACACGTAGATATATTCACGTTCACTATCATACACTCACATTCACGTGTATACACACACACGCTAACGTACACACATGTACGCACACATACGCGCACATGTACGCACACATGGACAAAGTCACTTCCCCTTTCAAAGGAAATCCACACATGCGCAAAAGACCACCGAATTATAAAAGCAAGAGCAATAAGCAGCATCTTCCCTTTCGACCAGCTCTCGAGCTGAGAGGTTCACCAAACCAACCACCTCTCTTTCGGGAGGGGGTGCGCTCGCGCGTGTCACGTCCCCTGCTACTATGTATGGGGCACGAGCTAACAGACAGTATGTACACTTTATACGTTTTCTATCTCCATGGCCTGGATTGATTTTTTCTCATTCTCTCTCTATACTACAATAGACTTTCCTCCTCACCAGCTAACAGCGAGAGACGCACACCAAGCTGGATTGACTTTCTCTCTCTCTCGCTATACTACAATAGACTTTCCTTCTCACCAGCTAATGGCGAGAGACGCACACCAAACTGGATTGACTTTTTCTCATTTTCTCTCTCTCTTTATACTACAATAGACTTTCCTTCTCACCAGTAAACAGCGAGAGACGAACGCGGACATGAACACGTGTAGTACCCTTTTCTTTCACGTGTTTCTTCACGAAATAAATTCCAGTTCATTTACTTCAATTTAACAAGTAGCTCCTCTCTTCCTCAATTCAATTCATTTTCCCTATTTTGCACCACCACCACCACCACCACCACCACAAATTGGTGACACACGAATGCGAGAGGAACACGCATTTCCTTCTATACCACAAGTCCCGCAACAAACTGGCGACCGACTGACGTGAAACAAACACGCATAGTGACCCTACTTTTTTTTAAAGGAATTGTTTTGATTGAGACGCGCATTTTATTTGATAAAGAAGAAAACGAATTTTTCAACAAAGAAAAACAAGTGAACCACTACCGACAGGAATAACTACTACAAACAACAATGATGAAACACCTCGTCAGACTCGGCAGAAAAACAAACACGGAGCTGTCGACTTCATACCGAATTAAAAAAAAAATTCGAGCTCGACAAACATTTTTCATGGTTTCCTGACATTACCCTGCAACAAACGCGAGGAGCTAAATCACATAGGTCTATGCTATTCTCTCCCACACAGCAGATGAAACAACAAAGAAACAATTACAGGACATCCCTATCAACACATAGGAAGAAGCTGAATTAACAATGAGTTGAGATGCACCATGCACACGGATAAACTCACAACTGGAAGTTTCGTTGACACTGGCAACTGGAAACTCGTTTAACATGAACGAATGCACAACAAACGCCTGTACAGACAATGTACACATACTACCGCAGATTCACATGTGAAGACAACGGCAACTGGAAACATGTTCAACGCGAACGAATGCACAACAAACGCCCGTACAGAGAATGTATACACACTACCGCGGAGTCATTTGCGAAGACACTATCAATTTGACACATGACGACAACACTAAACAAAAATTGTCCTTCCAAACGAACAATTCACTTCAGTGTCCAAGCAACTCGTTGCACATGTCAGCATATAACAAACAAAACAAATGTCAGCCTAAAAAAAAAAGAGTAAGCGCCTTTTCCACGCATAAGGAAATATTTTTTTTTTACGAACACACTCCGTTTTTGACGTTTTTTTAAACAACTACACCAACAGCAAAAAAACAGGACGAAAAGTCAATTGCCGAAAACATTACTTAAAAAATAAAAAATATATATATACACTGCATATTTTTTTTTCCTAGGAAGGAGAGTATTGTGGGAGCCTTTCTAGCCTCACACAAAAACACGCGTTCACATTTCAAGCCACTTTTCTTGTCATATACATACGCGCACACAAACATACACGCACACAAACATACGCGCACATGTACACACACGTAGATATATTCACGTTCACTATCATACACTCACATTCACGTACATACACTCACATTCACGTACATACACTCACATTCGCATGTATACACACACACGCTAACGTACACACATGTATGCACACATACGCGCACATGTATGCACACATGGACAAAGTCACTTCCCCTTTCAAAGGAAATCCACACATGCGCAAAAGACCACCGGAAACAATTATAAAAGCAAGAGCAATAAGCAGCATCTTCCCTTTCGGACCAGCTCACGAGCTGAGAGGTTCACCAAACCAGCCGCATTCCTTTCGGGAGGCGTGCGCTCGTGCGTGTCACGTCCCCTACTATTATGTATGGGGCACGAGCTAACAGACAGTATGTACACTTTATACGTTTTCTATCTCCATGGCCTGGATTGATTTTTTCTCATTCTCTCTCTATACTACAATAGACTTTCCTCCTCACCAGCTAACAGCGAGAGACGCACACCAAACTGGATTGACTTTTTCTCATTTTCTCTCTCTCTACTACAATAGACTTTCCTTCTCATCAGTAAACAGCGAGAGACAAACGCGGACATGAACACATGTAGTACCCTTTTCTTTCACTTGTTTCTTCACGAAATAAATTCCAGTTCATTTACTTCAATTTAACACGTAGTTCATCTCTTTCTCAATTCAATTCATTTTCCCTATTTTGCACCACCACCACCACCACAAATTGGTGACACCCGAATGCGAGAGGAAAACACATTTCCTTCTATACCCTAGAACGCAACACATACATAATTTATCTCCCCTGGACTGGTATCCGAGCTACTTCTTTTGACGTATTCTGGCCAACGTTAGAGGAATGCCCTCTTCTGTTAGGAACTTACTAAAACTCTTTACATGATGTGTGGCAGTAAAATTCTATTTTTCTGGCTTGTCCTTTAGTACAATGTTTCTATTTATCGATTGACGCATCCAAATTACTACTTAAAGTTTTTATTGTTTACTACTCGAAATGGTGAACGCATAAAGTGTTTGAAAAAAAGTTGTTTTTTTTTTCTTTTTACACGGTGGTCACCACTTATCAAGGCCGGAAAGCCACTCAGGGATAAGGGTTATTGCAAGTACAGTAAGTTAGTGTGGAGATTTATTGAAGTGTTTACTTAAGGGGGCGGTTTATTAGGAATTTGTTTATGCTGGACTTGAAGACATCCAGGTTGTAGTCAGGTGGAAAGCAGGCAGACGGAACAGAGTTCCACAGGCGTACAGTTCTAAGAAAGAAGCTTTTTTCATGGAATCCACGTTTTGATTTAGGCACAGATAAAGAGTGGGGAAAATTTTTGACAATGGATTCAGCTAGATGGGTGTTTTTCGTGAAAGAGGGGGAACCAGAGATTGGAGTTCAGACGAGCACCTGCCATTGAAATAACGATAAAACAGGGATAGGCTCGCAACGTCTCTTCTGTGGGAGAGAGGTTGCAGGGAAGAGAAAAAGGCATCCCCCACTAAGCCACGAAGTCTATTTTGTACTCTGTCAAGGCAGGATAGGCTGTTTTAAGCAGCTCCTGCCCAGATATGGCAACAGTATTCCATCCTTGGACGTACTTGGCTTTTATATAGATAGAGAATTGCATCAGTAGTGAGATATCTTCTAGAGCGGTAGAAGGATCCCACAATCTTTCCAGCGATCTTGGCAACAGACTGATGTACGTGTTCCATTTCAGATCAGGAGTAAAGGACAAACCCAGAAGCTTGTCAAAACATGGGATTTCTCCTAGACGAGAGCCATCCATTTCAATTGATGCCAGATGGGGATCAGAGCGTTGATGATGTAAAGATAGGGGTTTGGTTTTGGATGCATTAAAGGTAACCAGCCACGTCTTCCCCCACTGAACCACGCGCTCGAGTTCAGAGGAGAGAGAATCAGAGAGAACTTTGTCATTTACAGCCTTTGATGTGTTGCCGTAGATGGTCGTGTCATCAGCATAGATGTCAACGAATGATTTAAGTATGTGTTTTGAGAGATGATTGATCTAGATCAGGAAAAGAGTTGAGCCCGGGATGGACCCTTGAGGGACTCCAGCATTAATACTGCAGCCCTCTGATTTTTGTCCATCGACCACTACTCTTATGAGCCTATCGGAGAGAAATGATTTAATGATTGAGAAAACATTTCCAGTTATACTGTAGCTGGAAATCTTATGAAGTAGGCCCTTATGCCATACCTTGTCGAAGGCCTTTGATATTTCAAGAGCAATTGCCCTAGAAAGGAAGCCTTTGTCAAGAGATTCAATAATCCTGTGAGATATAACCGTTAGCACATCTGTAGTAGATCTTGCAGAACGGAAACCATATTGTGTGTCACTAAGAAGGTTATTTCTGCTGAGGTGGTTGACTATTTCTCTATTTAATATGGAATCCAGCAACTTACTCATAACACACAGGAGACTTATTGGTCTGTACTGAGAGGGAGATGACTTATCACCTGAATTCTTAAATACAGGGCATACTGATGAGGTTTTCCAGGGAGTCGGAAAGCACTTCTCCTTAAGGCAACGCTTAAACAGTTTTGTAAGTATGGGAGCAAGTTCTGGTTGAAGCTTTTTTAACACTATAATTGGGATGCCGTCAGGGCCAGTCGTTTTACTGGAATCAAGGTTCTTGATTAGCTTGGCGACCTCATGCACAGATATTTGTATGTTACCTAGCATGTTCTGTGTTATAGGAGGAAATATGGGGAGTTGATGACCTTCGTCGCATAGGGTAGAATTAGCTGCAAAGTTCTTTGCAAATAGTTTGGCCTTGTCTGATGCTGACGAGATGAATTCTGGTCCATTAATAATGGTTGGGATAGAACGCACACTTCTGTTCAGGATCCTATTTGTTATTTGTCAAAACTGGTGGGAATCAAGCTACTGATTAGCTACTTTGGATTTAACAAACTGGGCATATAGCTCTCTTGCATTTTTTATTACTCTTTTACAGTGGTTGCTGGCGTTCCTGAAAGCAGCTTTAGTCTCAGTGCATCTATTACGTTGGTAGTTATGGAAAAAATGATTTCTGTGCGCGATAGCAGCAGCACATTCTGGGGAGAACCATGACTGGATGTTAGGTTTTTGTTGGAATTTTTTAGATGGTATGAATCGGTCTATACCTACAATTAACCATTCGGTCAGATCTGATACTATAGAGGACACATCCTTTTTAAACATGGAATGCAGAGGTAGATCAGATATGAATGTACGGAATCTATCCCAGTCAGCCATAGAGTATCAATATACAGTATGGTGGAGAGGTACGTCTGGGGACTTATTATATTTCATTTTTATCTTAACTGATACGACGGAATGGTCGGAGAGGAGAATGAACGGAACATGAGCATAGCTCAGAGGAAGTTGAGAGAAAAAGGTCTAAGAGGCTTGCATATTGACCAGTAGTATTGGGCACACGGGTGGGTTCACGAACAATCTGAGTGAGGTCATAAGCAATGGAAAAATCATGACTAAACCTCCCCTCATCGTCTGTCTTATTTGAGTGGCTCAGCCATTCCACGTTATGGACGTTGAAGTCACCAGAGATGTGCATGTTAGCCGAGGGATGTGTAGACAGGATGTGGTCTATTTTCTCAAATATACTCTTAAAGATAGTAACTCCACTGTTATGGGGCTGATAGAGGGCAAATATAAATGCAGTGATGTAAGCAAGTGCAACCCGGAAGCACATATAGGGTAAATTAGGATCTTCTCTAGAGATATCCCTGCCACACGGGAAGCCATCTTTAATGTAGGCACATATTCCATGCCCATGGCGATCTTAGGGGTCAGATTTAGCTGTTAAGTTAGAGTATCCGTTAATTATGAACTCATCTAGGGAAGTGGTCGGCCCTATTCCAGTTTTGCTTAGAAAGAATAAGTCCGGTTTCGTCTCCTGTAATTGGGTTTCAACCTCTGGAAGGTTGGAATGTAGACCCCTGATGTTGGAGAAGGAGACCTGGTAGTAGGGGTCTACGTTGGAAGATGGGGTTCTAGGTTTATTCGAGTTTTTTTTTCTGGAGGTATTTCCTGTTGAGGTTTTGGGATTTGTGGAACAAGTCGGCATACTTGGTTAGAGCAGGAAAGAGAGGGAAAATAAGAGAAAAAGGCAGGACATTTTTTTTATGTAGCACATGATAAGGTAAAGCCGTAACAATTACCCACTAGTATGGTATCGAGAGGCCCGACCAGAAACTACTGCATGGTCCAGAATCCATTCACCAAATGGCAATACAGCAGTCCCAGTATTTTGCGCCTGCTGATAGGACAGCCTCCTTAGTGGTTAATCCAAGGTTCGGGTCCCTATCAGGCGGATAACGTCAGCCCAGACAAAACGTTTACCTCCAGCACCCTTACTAGTGACATGGCCACAAGGATAGACATAGAGACAGAGTTCATCTGCCAAGTAGAAAGTGTTAGCCACGTCTCACTTTAGATTTCCTGTCCATTCCACTATATTCTGATACATGTCTCTTACTCCAATGACTGAACTTTCCATTCCTCAGCTTAATTTAACTTTATGTGGGAAATACCGTTTTAAACATTATTTTTGTACACTATGTTCATTATCGCTACATTAACTCAGTCGAGGTTCATTTTTATATTAGCACTTGCAGTGTGATAAAACTTTCCTTTGCAATTATCTGCTACTCAAATCCCATCAAATTCTGTTTCCCTTTAAGAAGCACACTTTGAAACGCTTACTCAGTTCTAAACCTCATAAAGTTACTGAAAAGAATGACACGTGTGCAGGGTATTAAATAAGCACACTATCACTATAAAAATGTATCTTATCTGTACTACTGTCGATAATTAATGGCGAATGTTTGAACTACTTGGACCGTGGTGTTGACCTTGTTATATAAATTACATATGTTGACAGATAGAAAAATTGTAGAAGACTATCAAACGACGTGCGATTTGGTTTTGCTCTATTTTAAGATTCTTATTGGGAATTCTTAATCAATTATTCCCACTCTTTGTTAAAATTACTTTTTTCTCCTGTCCAGAGAGTTCAGCAAATTTTATTTGAGAAAGAGATTTGAGGAGGAGAACGTCAACATTTTGCTACCTGTCAGCATTTTATAATTTGATCGCACTGAAGAATTAGAATAGTTGCTATTGGATTTCATCAATTTAGCAACGTGTAGCAGAGAATTTAAATTGATTCTCCGAGAATGTGTGGTTTGGCTAAAATTCACTGCGTATTGATTAATAATACTGCATGTGTCGAAAGGTAAAGATAGCTGTGAGGGACAAATACACTTCATTTATTAATAGTTTGTATACGAAAAATTATAGATAGGAAATTGGACATATACATAGATTAAACATACATTTTCCCCATAAACAGAGGAATGCAAATGTTATTCACGTAAAAATATAATTTGAAGACATATTTTCTGATGGCATTTTCTCTGTTGGAAAGCCCTCAAAAGCCTGTGGTGTTTGTTTTAAACCTGGTAAACAAATCCGGGTGAAATCTGATCATATTTTGGACCACATGTGGCGGAACAGTATTCACTTAAAATCTTCTATTCAAAAAGTTTGGGGATCTTTTTTTATTTTTTTTACAAGGGGGTCACTACTTATCAAGGCCTAGAGGTTATTCGAGGGTAAAGATTAATGCATGTAAGATGATCACTGAGAGTTCAAAATGAGTACTCCTTTCCTTATTAGGATTGATTTTTTGTTAATTCTTGATAAAAAGTATTTTCCAATTTAATTTTCACTCTAAAAATAAGTGAAAAATAACAAAGAAATATTTGTAAATTTAAATATTGGAGTTTTGTAAAAACTCCCTAACTCCAAGGCTTTAGAATTATGGAAACAAGAATCCAAGCAATTTCCTGATCAAAATTTCATACTACAAAAACAAGTTCATAGAAGTACGTCAGGAAAAAAGAACTGTACATCAGATAAAGTGACAACAAAATGGAAACGAAAAAAAAACACAAATAAATAAAAATGAAGAAGTAAAAAAAAAAGATCACATCACATTTGTTTTTTTCTCAAAAGATTAACTTCTGTTTTTTTTTAATTGTTCATATTGTCAATTTTTTCGTCAATAAATTTGAAATATATTAACAGTCTCAATTTGTATTTACATCACAAAATTACTGAAAAATAACCATACTTCATATTCTATTTTATCAAAATTAGCAACGCGTGGGTAGAAAATTTAAGTGTAAAAATCAATTAACATGCAATGTTGTTAAAAATGGGCATGTATTGTATTGACTATGTGAATGTGTAGAAAATAAAATAACCTTTGGTGGACGCTTATATTTATTTCTTAATAGTTTGCTCATGACAAACTTTACAAATTGTTACCATGACATGCACACGTAGATAAAATTAAACACATTGTTTCCAATTTATATATATAAAGTAGTAGCGTTCGTGTGTGTGTGTGTGTGTGTATGTATGTGTGTGTGACCAAAGAAATATCGAGACCATATGTGTGTACACCTCTCTTGGTCAAGAAATATTAATGCCCATGATAGGATACTTCTGTCAACGGAGATGTTATATTTCATACGTAATTTCTATATATAGCATTCTTCAAACCACATCTACAATGATTGAGTTACGCTCAATATCACATTAAATTAAATCTATTTAAATAATTAGCTCGATGATACTTATTCGACATAATAGCTTTGTTTTAACTGTACTAATTAAATTTTTTAAAAATTATTTATTATATAAGAGGGGGTGTTGATGTCTGATTGGGACAAAACAGAAATATCTATGGGATTTTGTCAGAAAGAGAAAAAACAAATAATAATTGTTTTTATTTCATTGTCGTTATATATCTGTTAACATGAAAGATTGTTTTTAAAACCTCTATTGAGAGGTATGAAGAGATCCAGAGATTCTTGGCTGATTAAGGCTGACAGCTTAGAATGGGGGTCAAGGAGAGAGGGTCGCCGCCGGTGTTGTTCGACCTGGGGTGACTAATCACTCCTAATTTGATAATAAGTAGAAACCTCAGTGCAAATGGGGTTGAGGTTTGGGAGAGATAGGTTCGAAGAGGAGGAGTAGAAATTAGGGAAACAGAGAGAGGGAGGAAATTCAAAAGAAAGAAAAGAAAAAAGGGAGTACAAATTAATAGGATAAAAGGGGGAGAGAGAGAGGTGCTGAGTGGACAAGATGAAGGGTAAGCTCTAAGAAGAAGAAAGATAGGGTGTTTGTAACCACTCTCTGAAGGAGAGGTGGGGAAAAAGGGGGATTTAGAAAAAGGAATTCTAAAAAGAGTAGAGTCATAGCCAGCAAACTGAATGGCTGGGCTGGTCAAGCGCTCCCGATTTGGGAGCCCTCAGGGCCTGATGTTATGGGAAATGTGATTTTACTGGTCTGGTCTTACATCGTTTCACTGCTATAGTCAGTCACCTCAATTTAGCCAGTAGCTGTTATGAAGTAATGAAATTAATAAATAGTTGTTATTGTTATAAACCGGAGTTCTGTTTGTTTGTTGTGAGGACTCTTCATTATGCAGCAGGGTAGGAGACGATTCGATCGAGATGCAAAGCGCCACACCATGAAAACACAGTGAGTGAAGACGATCAACAGGCCAACTTGTGACGGGACAATGTACGATCGAAAGAACACCTGTCATATCAGGTGGAATCCGACGAGGTTAAGGACACCCAGTGTGGTTGGTGTAGTAATCGGTCTCGTTATAGGCTAGACAATCGAAAAGAGGGGATGACTGAAATATCGGCGAAAAAAGCAACCCCTCCCCGTAGAAAAGTGCCAAGTTAAGAGTGAAGAAATTAATGTTTTTAGCCAATTTTTCGGCATTTGTTGTCTGAAGGTTCGAGCTTCAAAACGATACTGATCTTGTGAAAATCCGTCGCTTCTGTCGAAAGATTTAGGCAGACATGCAAACATACATGCATACATAGATTTATATATTTATAGTTCAAATTTTTGACTCAAAACCAATTACAAAACTTGCCCTATCTCTGAATACCCTTTATGTAAAATTTCAAATGTTTAGACCAGAAATTGTCTGAGTAATTTGGTAGAGACCGCAGAAGTCAAATTTTTTAAAAACTTTGACCCCTAATATGACTCCTTAAAATATCTAAAATTTCAATTGTTTATACCAATAATTGGCGGAGGAGTTTGGTAGAGTTCTCAAAGGTCAAATAGTTGAACTTTGACCCATTAACAACCAAATTTTTGGCCGAAAACGGATTACAAAGATTTTCCCAAATCTCAGTACCCTGTATATGAAATTTCGAGTCTGTACACTAAAACTTGACAGAGTTATTGTGTAGGAAAATGTACACAGACACACAGACACGTTCACTTTTATAGATATACTCGCATTTCAACCAAACTCCTTTATGTCAAATTTCAAATGTTTAGACCAGAAATTGTCTGAGTAATTTGGAAGAGACCGAAGAGGTTAATTTTTTTTTTAACTTTGACCCCTTAACATTTATTATTTTGGGCTCAAATCAAGTTATTAAGTTATATCCATGACCAAGGAAACTATATCTAAAATTTCAAGAGGAGTTTGGTAGGGTTCTCAAAGATCGAATCGTTGAACTTTGACCCCTTAACAGCCAAATTTCTGGCCGAAAATAGATTCCAAAGATCTTCCCAAATCTCAGTACCCTGTATATGAAATTTCGAGTCTGTAGACTTAAAATTGACAGAGTTATTGCGTAGGGAAATGTACACACACACACACACACACACACACACACACACACACACACCGACATGTTCACTTTTATAGATATTTAGATAGATAGATTTAATATCTTAAATTAAAAATAGTCATTTTTTACGATGTGACCCAGCATCGTTTAACCCCTAAAAATAAATTAGGACCTGCTTTTTTGTGATCTAATACGTCTAAGCAGTCTTTATAAATAATATGAAAGAAGAAATTTTGAAAAAAAAAAAAAAAATGAACATTTTAGCGTGCGGGATAACTTTTCTATATAAACTAGCAAAAAAAAAAAAAAAAAAAGGGTAAATTTTTAAAACTTTGACCCCTTAAAATTTATTGTTTTGGGCTCAAATCAAGTTATTTGAAGTGTTTAGACCCAAAATTGTCAGAGGAGTTTGGTAGAGTTCTCAAAGGTCAAATCGTTGTCCTTTGACCCCTTAACAGCCAAGTTTCTGTCCGAAAACCGATCACATAGATTATCCCAAATCTCAGTACCCTGTATATGAAATTTCGAGTCTGTAGACTTAAAATTGACAGAGTCATTGCGTAGGGAAATGTACACACACACACACACACACACACAGATAGACACGTTCACTTTTATAGATTTCAGCCCGGCGTTGCCCGTGTGTTTGGATGTGTATGTTGAGCAAAAAAAAAAAAAAAGTGGTAGTAGGAAGGCAGGCTTGAACCCGTACCGCAAAGAAGGAAAAGAACGGGGTAAAACCTAACGTTTATGCTGTTACGACCACCGGCAAACCGGAAGCGACTTTTTTTTAAATTAAGGCTAGACAATCTAAAGGAGAGGATAACTTTCAAAAATATCGGCGAAAAAAAGTGACCCTCCCCCCTGTAGAAAAGTGCCTAGTTGAAGGGGAATATATTAATGTTTTGGCCAATTTTTCGATATCTGTCATATGAAAGGTCGAACTTTAAAACGATACTGATCTTGGTAAAATCCGTCGGCTCTATTGAAAGTTTAAGGCAGACATGCAAACAGACATACATACATACATACATTTATATATTGGTAACTAAAAATTTTCGACCCAAACTGATGAAAAAGCTTGCCTTATCTCTGAATACCCGTTATGTAAAATTTCAAATGTTTAGACCAGAAATTGTCTGAGTAATTTAGAAGAGACCGCAGAGGTCAATTTTTTTAAAACTTTGACCCCTATTATGACCCCTTAAAATTTATTGTTTTGGGCTCAAATCAAGTTATTAAGTTAGATCCATGTCCAAGGAACCTATATCTAAAATTTCAAGTGCGTAGACCCCAAATTGTCGGAGGAGTTTGGTAGAGTTCTCAAAGGTCAAATCGTTGAAAATTGACCCCTAAATCGCCAAATTTCTGGCCAAAAACCGATCACATCGATTTTCCCAAATCTCAGTACCCTGTATATCAAATTTCGAGTCTGTAGACTAAAAATTAACAGAGTTATTGCGTAGGGAAATGTACACACACACACACACGTTCACTTATATATATATATATATATATATATATATATATATATATATATATATATATATATATATATAAAGATAGATAGATAGATAGATAGATAGATTTAACGTGAAATGAGCACCCACTTTTTGGCCACAAATAATTATGTTTAAGCAATCTTTATAAATAATATGAAAAAAGAAATTTTGAAAAAAAAAAAAAATTAACATTTTAGCGTGGGGGATAACTTTTCTATATAAACTAACATGGGTGCCCGGCGTTGCCCGGTTGTTTGGAGGTGTATGTTGAGCAAAAGAAAAAAAAACAAAAAAAAACGGTTAATTTTTTTAAACTTTGACCCCTATTATTTTGAAAAATAAAAGTTAGCATTTTCGTGTGGGGGATAACTTTTCTATTTAAATTTAACGTAAAATGAGTGCCCACTTTTTGGCCACAAAGCGTTTAACCAGTCATGTCATCTCTAGCATTTTTTTCAAGTTTGGCGATCGAGAGGGGGGGGGGCAAAACATGGCAAATACAGTTTGTTTTTTTGTGGGAGGGGCGGCGGGAATTACATTTGAAACATAAAATAACGATAAATTTAATTAATTTTTATGAGACCATTCTGTACTTTCACCTAACAAGTTTATAAACAGAACGAACCCCAAAATATGACAAATTCATTTTGGGGGCGGGGGAGGATTACATTAGAAATATAAAATGACGAAAAATTTCATTTAATTGTTTTTGGAATTAATTTTTAGTAGATCTTTTTTTTTTTGCGATCACACGGGCATTTGCTGCTATTTTTATTGAAACAAAAGTTGTAATGATTAATTTTTAATTATTTGGGGGGGGGGTCCAGTGCTCAATATCCGGAGAATAGTTTCTTCTCTTTGTAGCGCTTCTGCCGAAATATCTGGTGGAGAAGGTATCACATACTTCTTCTTTTTGGGGGCGATTACATTTACATGTTTTCACCCGTTCTTTTATTTTTGTTGTGGGGGTATCCACGTTGCCCATGATGAAATGATTAGTACACAGGTGTGTTTCAAACGGAACTTCATGTCAAACCAGACAAGGCTGGGTGTCCACGCTAGTAAGTTATAACATAAGAATGTATGTCATAAACGTAATGACAAAACTTACATTTCTCTCATGGCGTCTTTTCTGTCAGACAACTTCGTCAAAGGCAGGTCCTATTTGCAGGTAAATAAGTGATAGAGAAAGTTTTCTGGCCTTATTTCTTGATCACATGTGAGAAGTGCCATGTGGTTTTGTGTTTGCTGACAACATTTTGACAATTTACCTTTTGATACAAAGAAATTGCATGTTTAAGGGGAATAACTCTAGCATATAGTTTCTCGTTAAAAGAAAATAACTTCATTCGCTGGATAACTCTGTACCCCACATTATGTAGAACGGTCATGCTTCAGTTTGAAAAGACGTGTTCATTGTTAACTAAGCAGATAAAACGAACACATCTTCCGAATAACCATATTTTTGAACTTGGTTCATTCTGTTGTTAATACTGCACTTTTTTTCAAAGTGTACAGAAAAAAAGACAATAATTTCGTTTTAATTTTTACCTTGTCATTATTAAGCATGTATCAATGACATTCAATTATTTAAAGGAATCTGATTAATGTCTTTTTCTATTGGGATCATTTTATTCCTTGTTTTTTTAATTGTAGTTTTCTTGATTGTTCAGTTGCATCCAAAAGAAATTCAATTATCTGCTATTTTTAAACATTTTGATATTATGTATTGTATTTCACACTGTTTTTATTGTCATTTGAATTTCCGTTTGCAATCTGCTCTCGGTAACCCTTGTTTCTGTGCATGTAGAGCAGTCCCTATTGAATATAGGAGGTAGTAAGAAAATTTAAAGGGAGGTGTGAGCAATGGAAATGCTGGTGCAGTATATTCAGAGTTACGTGCCTTGAACGATATTTAAGTCATAATTCTTAAATTACTACTTGCAAAAGTTAAGAAGAAATTCTTAAATTTTGAAGTTCAAAAAAATCAAAAATCAAAAAACAAAATATACAAGAAATACATAAAGTGAGATTTGCAATGAAGGTTTGGTTTCTTTCTGGTGTAGATTTCGAGTTTCATGAACAAATTTACTAAGCACATGCTCCTCACAATGCATTTACAGTCAGATGTTGAAACTATTGTTCCTCGATAGCTATTCAATTATGATACATTTAGTCATCTCAGCATGTATAGAAATAGCTCAAAGACAATACAAAGTAAGTTTTATCTATTCCACATAACTCATGCATTCTCTATATTTTCACCCTGGTAATACATGTTATAATTTGCATGGTTGCTTTCCCTAGAAGAAACTAGTCCTCAAATTTTTTTTTTGGTTTTGAAGACTGGTTTCTTATATGGAAAGCAACTGAGAAGGACTTCTGGTTTTAACCGGTTATTTGTTCTTAACATTAGCATGTCCAGTGTTGCGAGCATGTAAATTTGCTTATATATATATATATATATATATATATATATATATATATATATATATATATATATATATATATATATATATAAGCATGTAAATTTGCTTTTATATATATATATATATATATATATATATATATATATATATATATATATATATATATATATATATATATATATATGAGGGGCGTGCAATAAGTAATGCCCCTGACCCACTTCCAGTTATCTGACCGAGCTGAAATTTAGCATGTGCAATGATTTATATCTCTACGGGTTATGTGGCAAATTACAGCTCTGAACTAATTGTGGTTTCTGTTTTATAAATGTTTGAACTGAGTCAGGTGTGAAATGAAGCTTGTTGAATGTCGAGCAGTGATCCGGTTTTTGTATTTGAAAGGACACACACCACAGGAGACTTTTGATGAAATGAAAGAAACTTATGGTGATAATGCCCCATCATATGACCTTGTAAAACGCTGGCATCGTGAATTCAAACATGGCCGGAAGTCTGTGGAAACAGCTCCCAGATCTGATCGCCCCCCTCCTTCTGCCATTGATGTGGCATCTGTCCGTCTAGTTGAGGCTGCCATTTTGGAAGATCGGCGCATTACTATTCGCCAAATAGCCCAAGATGTCAAGTTTAGTATAGGGTCTGTGAAAACTATCATTCATATGCATAAGGTGTCTGCCAGATGGATTCCCAGGTTGCTCACACCATTCCAGAAGCGAGAACGCGTTGAGTGCTCGAGGATGAATTTGGAAATATGCCAAGAAGATGAGTCAAAGTTTTTCAAAAGACTGATTACAAAGGATGAAACCTGGATCCATCACTATGATCCAGAGACCAAGGCCCAGTCAATGCAGTGGAAGCACTTGGACTCACCACCTCGAAAGAAGGCAAGGGTGCAACCCTCTGCTGGCAAGGTCATGCTCACAGTCTTCTGGGACCAGAACGGAGTAGTGATGACAGATTTCCTGGCAAAGGGTACCACAATTACAGGAGCCTATTATGCTTCACTTTTGAGGAAATTAAGGGAAGCTATCAAAATCAAGAGGCGAGGCAAGATCAGCAAAGATACCCTCCTCCTGCAGGACAACGCTCCGGTCCACAACTCGCATGTTGCCAGATCAGAAGCACGGGCACATGGTTATGAAATCTTTCCCCATCCTCCCTACTCTCCTGACCTTGCACCCTCTAACTTTCACCTCTTCCCAACCATGAAGTTGTTTTTGAAAGGAAAGCATTTCCCAGATGATGCAGCCTTGATTTCTGATGTCGTGGTTGAAGGACCAACCTGGAGTGTTCTACAAAAACGGTCTCCAGAGCTGCATCAAACGATAGGAGAAATGCATAACTCTGGGTGGTTCCTATGTAGAGAAAGACTAATAACTGTGCCAAGTTTCGTTGCTCTACTGCTATGGGAAGTGGGTCAGGGGAACTACTTATTGCTATATATATATATATATATATATATATATATATATATATATATATATATATATATATATGCAAAAAATGTGCCGGCCTTAAAGCTTACTGTATATGTCCTACTGATTCGGCAACAAGTTTGAATTCCCTTCTTTCTCATGTTAATTGCTGATAGTGATAGTGACTTTGCAGCCAGGTTCAAATTCTTTAACCAGCATGAACTGGCATCTCCTACACTGAAGATTAAATAATCATGAAATCATAATTCCTGTAGATCATAATATATATATATATATATATATATATATATATATATATATATATATATATATATATATATATATATATATATATATATGATTGTTGAGCTGGATTAAATCCGACGATATGAAATAAAATGGAGGTGGAAGGACCTGGATACTCAACGTTTCGCCCGATTTATGCGGGCTTCTTCAAGAGGGATGGTCATTGACGAGAGAGTCGGAGGATTGGGGCTATATATAATGATGGGGGAGAGCAGCGTGTTTTCCTTATGTAAATTAGATGCCATATATACATGTATATACATTTTATGAGAGAAGAACTAATTAGAGTAAACTAGTGTAGTGGATTACGTCTAAAAGATAAAATATCGTAGAGATTAAAAATTGTGTTTGGAAATATAGCGGTGATAGATTAAATAAATAAAATGACACGAGATTACGAAAGAATCTTTTTTTTTTTTTAAATTAGAAATAATTGAATTGGGATAAAATAGCGCAGTAACGTAAAAGTAAAAAGTAAAGTAAAAAGAGGTATTCTAATAGGATTTTTTCTTAGGGCCCTGAGAATATGTAGTGAAGAATACATCGTGGAAGAATTTGAGTATATCGAACGTACATTCATGAACTTGCAATACCCTCAACATTTTATGGCAAATACAAAAAGAAAAGCACTAAAAAATTTACCATAACCGAAACCGAGACCATTCCTTAAATAGCCAGACACACAACAGACAATTAACATTACCAACTAATAAAAACAACGACACAATCTATAAGAACCTAAATAAGACAGGCATTCAAATAACAAAACTAAACTCTTTAACAATTAGGGATCTAACACGTAAAATAATAACTAATACCAACATTAACACCAAAGCCGGAATATATTCCATACCCTGCCTTGATTGTGGAAGAATATACGTAAGAGAAACTCGACGTAATTTAAATAAAAGAATATATGAACACAAAAGAGATGTAAAAAACAACAATACACTCAACGCCATATTTTGTCACATCATGGAAAACGACCACCATTTTGATTTTAACAAAGCAACTTTCCTTAAACACATACATAACAGATCCACACGACGTTTAATTGAGTCAGCTATTATCTCCCATTCCAGCTATATAATTAAGCAAAGAAAAGGGTTTTTCCACGTTGCTCCCTTTCTGTCGAAAATAATTATTAAAGAAAACAACTTAGACACCGGTTAAACGCGAAAAAAAAAAAATTCGTAATTTCACTTAATTTTATTTTTATTTTACTTATTTACTGTATTTTATCATTATCTATTTTTAGACTCTATTTTATCACCTCCTATTCTTATTTTTAGATACCATCTTTTAAGTTACTGCGCTATTTTATCCCAATTCAATTATTTCTAATTAAAAAAAAAAAAAAAGATTATTTCGTAATCTCGTGTCATTTTATTTATTTAATCTATCACCGCTATATTTCCAAACACAATTTTTAATCTCTACGATATTTTATCTTTTAGACGTAATCCACTACACTAGTTTACTCTAATTAGTTCTTCTCTCATAAAATGTATATACATGTATATATGACATCTAATTTACATAAGGAAAACACGCTGCTCTCCCCCATCATTATATATAGCCCCAATCCTCCGACTCTCTCGTCAATGACCATCCCTCTTGAAGAAGCCCGCATAAATCGGGCGAAACGTTGAGTATCCAGGTCCTTCCACCTCCATTTTATTTCATATATATATATATATATATATATATATATATATATATATATATATATATATACAGGGTGCGTCTGGTATTTGAGAACATCACTTATTTCATATCTTTTATCTATTATTTAATCTTTTACTTTGCTTCTTTTAGAAAATTAATTATGGCGGATATTAATATAACTCAGGAAATGAAAAGACAGGCTGTAATAGTTGCAATAATGGCAGAACACAGTGATTTGCAAATTGCACAATTTCTAAAAGTTGCCCGATCGTTTGTCTTTAAAGATGGCAAAGAATCAGAGGACAAAAATTGCCCAATTTCTCCAGTTGCTAAACGCAAAGAGCATCAACAACGCTCTGACAGCATAAGAACACCTGAATTTGTTCAAAGAGTTCAGAACATCATTGATGAGAGCCCTCAAAAGTCAATGAGGTCAATTGCAAAAGATCTTAATGTCTCAGAAGCCACAATTCGTAGGACTTGTCATGAAAATCTTCGATACAAGTCGTATGTGCTGAAAAGAGGCCACTTTATCTCCGAGACCACCAAAGAAAATCGGTTGGTAAGATCCAAGAGGCTTTTAAGCAAACTGAAACATCCTGCTAAGCAACACATTCTTTGGTCAAATTTTTTTTCAGACGAAAAAAAATTTGACCAAGGGACATGTGATGCCACCACATTTTTTTCCACAAGGACTAAAAATAAATTCTGCTGTTTACATTGAAGTCCTGAGTACTGTTGTAAAGCCTTGGATTGATAGAGTAAGCCATGGAAGGCCCTACATCTTTCAACAAGACTCTGCACCGGCACATAAGGCTCAGAAGACACTAGAAGGGTTAGCAGAGAATTTCCATGATCACATTGCCCCCAATTTGTGGCCTCCAAGCTCTCCAAACCTAAATCCGTTGGATTATTATGTGTGGGGCGTTGTTGAGAGAGATGTTAGTAAGCATCCTCATAAGACTAAAAATTCTCTAAAAGCATCCATAGTCAGAGTAATGCAGGATATCGACGAGGATCATCTTAAACGTGCCTGCCAATGGTTTAGGTCTTGAATAGAAGCTGTAATTGATGCTGAGGGCGACTTTTTTTAATAAAGTTAAAAAATGATATTTTAGTTTATGTACAATGAAGTGACTTTTTGTAATAGCGATGTTTTTGTTTGTCTTTTTGAATATTTTTAAAAGGGAAATATATGTTCTCAAATACCAGACGCACCCTGCATATACACACATATATATTTACACACAAATATATATATATGTATATATTTATATGCATATGCACACACACATACACACACATATATATTTATATATATATATATATATATATATATATATATATGTGTGTGTGTGTGTGTGTGTGTGTGTGTGTGTGTGTGTGTGTGTGTGTTCATTTATTTTCTTAAAGATACGACGTTAAAAGAAATAGACACACATGTGTTTACACATTTTACAAAATGTTGGTCTTTTATTGGTAACACCTTGCATACATTATTTCAGCATCCGGTGTTGGCATACAAGTAAATCACAGTTCATTAATTATAATTTTGCACAGCAGAGTTTCATCAGCATGTAGAAAAAAGATAATTTTTCAAAAGTTTCACATTCCACAAATAGGACTTTTCTTATTGACACAGCAAATATTAAGTTTTTTTATCCACAACATATATAAAACATTGCTTTTTCTATGCGCTAATGAAGCCTAGTTGTGTAAAATTATAATTGATGAACAGTTATTTACTTGTATGCCAACACTGGAGGCTGAAACAATTCTATGCAAGGTGTTACCAATAAGAGACGAACATGAGTAAATACTTGTGTGTCTATTCCTATTAACGTGGTATTTTTAAGAAAATATTTATAGCTCTAGTATCTATTGATTTATCTAAAAGAGAACTTTATGTTAATTATTGATATTTCATTACTATCTCAAGTAATTAAATATAAACATATAAGCTTTATATATATATATATATATATATATATATATATATATATATATATATATAATATAATATAAAGCTGAATGTCTGTGTGTGTATCTGGTCACGAATAGGCTCCTATATGATTGCCTATTATAGAAAACTGATCACATATAATGATAGAAGATGTATCGAGACACAGGAATGGGTATGTTTGATCTGGCATAATGATGATTCATTAAAATTGTGTGGTCTGCGTACGCGCCCGGTCCGCAAAGTATGGAAATAAAAAATTTTTAAATAAAAAAAAAAACGTTTACAAGTGTTTTTGATATAGATGTACATAATAATACATTGATAAGTATGTTTTAACTTAAATAGGGATGGTATAATAAAATTGTGGGTTCTGCGTTCGCGTCTGGCTTCCATAGAATGGAAATAGGCACAAACTTTAATAAAGACTTTTCATATCTATCTGCGTAAGTATACTTTGATAATTATGTTTCAGTTTGAAGAAATATGGTATAATAAAATTATGGAGTTTTCGTTCGCGCCTGACCTCCATAAAATGGAAATATATCACAAAGTGTAACAAGGTTATTTTTATATAGATCCACAGAATACTGTGAGAAGTGTTTCAGTGTGAACAGGTATGGTATAATAAATTGTGGTGTTTATCTATTTTATTTTTACTTTCATCATATTTTGCTTTGGTTTTGATACCCCCAAATTCGAAGCTATCTCTTTACAACCCTTCCTTTTCATAACCTATCATACTTTCATAAATCAGAGTCCATTTTCTGTAAGCTGCTTTTGAACCCAGTCAACGACGGATACTTTTGCTAGTATATATATATATATATATATATATATATATATATATATATGTGTGTGTGTGTGTGTGTGTGTGTGTGTGTGTGTGTGTGTGTGTGTGTGTGTGTGTTAGGAGGTATATTTGGTAAAACAAAAGAGGAAAGAAGTGGACAATACGTTAGTAGAGCTAAATAAATAATTATTCCATTAGTAATAATATTTATAATAGTGATTTATCTTTTATTTCATCAGTAATAATAAATATAATAATTATCTACTCTATCAACTTTCCCTAATTATTTACTAACTATAAATGTATTATCATTACTCCTTTCATTTATATAAAAGATATTATCTTAAATCTATTGAACGCATCTATCCAACATCTTTAACTGGGCGTATCTTTGCTCCATCTACTACCACCACGGTGTTTGATCACAACGGACTTTCTAACCGATGTATGACTGCATTAGCACGCGCAACTTATTTTACTGCTGTCCCTGATTGACGCTCATCTGACACACTATTTTTCGTTATTTTTCTCTTTCAGCTTCTCTTTTTAACCTCATAATATTTTCCCTTTCTTTTCTTCCTCTCGTAAGAAACAACCTTGCCTCTGCTTTTTAATTCATTTTAATTTTAATTCCTTTCTTTCTAGTCCTTAATCATTAACTATAATTCCTAACTACATATAATCTATATTTCTCCCCTCCTCTCTGCCTCTCTTTTTCTTTTCCTTTTCTTCCCTCTCACTCTTTCCCCTCCCCTTCCTATCCAGCACTTCAAATCTTGGTTTTTGATGCTCATTTGTAATTTTTAAGAATCTTATATTTTGCCTTGAATTATCTGAAGAATCGGCAGGATAATATTATTGTCCTGTCGATTGAAACAGTTTGTAATAATTTAAGCAAAAAATAAAAAAAAGCCGAGGTTGAATTAATAAAAACATATTTAGTTCTACTAAAGTATTGACCATTTTTTTCCGTTATTTTTTTTTTACCTCCTAATATATATATATATTTCGCTCCTCACCTTTTGAACAGTCTCTGAAGAATCGGGACTCCGACCTCTAACATGGAAAATGTAAACTTTCAACTGTCACTCAAAAACATATCCACATTATTTACTGAACCTCGCCCCAAAAATTAAGAAACTAATCAGAAGGCTTACTTCGTTTTTAAAGGAAATGATTCGAAAGTTTGACAAAACTAAAAAATTTCTATAAAATCTGTAAACAAAAATATCAAAAGCTTATAAAACAAAGTATCAAATGCACATAAAAAAAATCTAATACTGATTTAGTTAAGGATATCAACTTAGATAGCAAGTGCATCACTGATAAATTAGACATTAGCAATAGAGTAGAAAAAATACACAAAAAAGAAGCCTATATCTTACTCAAGGATCACAAACCGGATTTCGATACCAAACCACAAATAAGACTCATTAACCCAAGAAGACCCGAAATAGTGAAAATTAGCAAGACAATCATAGAGAGAATTAACTCACAAATTAAAAACACTTATAGCTTAAATCAGTGGATTAACACTAGAGACGCTATTAAATGGTTTACACATATCCCTAACAAAGAGAAAACTGCATTTATTCAATTCGATATTGAGAACCATTACACCTTCATTACACAAAATCTCTTCGATAAAGCTCTCGAATTTTCATCCCTCCTCTCAGATACAGCCTTTGGAAATAGACATTATTAAAAAATGCAGAAAAACTGTTCTTATTAACCAGGGCCAGTAATGGACAAAAAGACTTAGGCCGGATCCTTTGATCTTTCAATGCGATCTTTGGATTCTGCATAAACAACTGACCTTGTCGGTCTAGTTATTCTATACAACTTAACTAGAATAATCAAGACTGAAAATATAGGACTGAATAGGGACGACGGACTACTAATCGTCGAGAATGCCAAAGGCTCCAAATGTGAAAAAACGAAGAAACCTCTAATTAAAGGAATGAAGAGAATTAATTTAATCATTGAAATTAAATCTAACTTAAAAACTACAAATTTCCTAGATGCTACTCTTAACCTAGCAAAAGAATTTATAGGAACCATACGCAAAAAACGGTTCAAACCCATTATATATACACCCCTTATCCAACCACCCAAAGCACATCATTAACCACATCCCCAAATCCATAGAAAACAGAATCAGTACTAACTTCTCAACAATATATTATATCGGTCCCTCGTTTAAAGATCGCTTTAGAGTTCACAAATGCTCCTTTACACCCGAACAAAACCTACTAGCCACTACCTAAGCCTAATCCAAAATAATCTTACACCTACCATAAAATGGGAAATACTAAAAAAATTCAATACTTGTAAATCCTTATATTCACCTTGTTCCCTTTGTCTACATGAAATTTGTTTTATCACTAACTTCAAAGAAAGAGACAAACTACCAAATATTAGAAGTGAGCTGTCTATTGTGTGCAAACATTAGAAATCCCACCTCCTTAGCAACTTCACACCATACTGAAGCACTTTTCATTTAATATCATCTTACTGAAGCAAATTACCTTGACTTTACTTCATTAGTATTAATAATAATAATAATAACAACAGCCTATTTACCCTTATCCCATTATTAATTATAAATTGTCATTTACCTTTACTCCATTAGTAATAATAATAGTAATTTTCCTTTACTCCATATGTAATAAATATAACTAAAATATGCATATATTTTTCTCCACTATTAATATTTAGTATTAACAATAATAATGGTTACGTATCTATTATCCCGTTAGTTACAATTATGTAATAATAGTCATCTTTTTTCTTTTATTCCATCAGCAATAATAATAGTTAATCACTTTTTATTCTATTAATAATAACTAGGACTATGACAACAGCATATTCCTTTCCTTGTCTTTATTCTCAGGTATATATCCATTGATATCGTATGTTTTTATGTGGAGTTGATTAATTCTGTCTGTGTCGGATGTATATTCGAGAGTCAAAATCATGAAAAGAATGTGTCATAGCCCTAGTAATAACTATGAAATAACAGTTTCCATTGATGATAATAATTATTCATTCTTTATGCCATTAGTAATAAATATAAAGCAATAGTTATTGATTCTTTATTCCACCAGTAATAATAATAATAATAATAATAATAATAATAATAATAATAATAATAATAATAATAAAAATAATAATAATAGCAGCAACAACAACAACAACAATAATAATAATAATAATAATAATAATAATAATAATAATAATAATAATAATAAGAAGAAGAAGAAGAAGAATGCCTACTTTCCCGGAAACCGCCGGTACCGATGGCTAATCAAGGCATAATTTTATTTTATTCATAATTAAATAATAGTTATTTATATTTAACTCCATCAGCAATAATAACATTAAGAATTTGATCATTTGCTAAAATATAATAGTTATTTATTTTTAAGTTTTTATATCTTTATATTTTTTATGTTTATAAAATGTTTTGATATATTTTATATTTTTATTCCATTAAAAATAATATTTATAATAGTGATTTTTATCTTTTATTCCATCAGTAATAATAGTAAATATAATAATTATCTACTCTATCAACTTTTCCTAATTATTTACTAACTATAATCTATATTTTTCTCCACCCCTTTTCCTTTCTTTTCCTTTTCTTCCCTCTCACTCCCCCCCCCCTTCTCTTCCTATCCAGCATTTCAAATCTTGGTTTTTGATGCTCATTTGTAATTTTTAAGAATCTTTTATTTTGCCTTGAATTATCTGAAGAGATCGGCAGGATAATATTATTGTCCTGTCGATTGAAACAATTTGTAACGATTTAAGCAAAAAACCTCGGGGTTGAAATAATGAAAACATATATACATTTTTTTATATCTAATCATTGTGTTTGTTAGATTTTAAAATATTAATCTGGGATTCTTAAGTATTTCTATTGGTAGTTTTGCAAAAACTATACTCCCACAAATTGTCCTATAATTGTGTTGTTAATGCAGTTTTCATCAAATGCCTACTTTCCCGGAAACCGCCGGTACTGATGGCTAATCAACGCATAATTTTATTTTATATTTGCATTATTTGAATTAATCAAACTACTGTTTTCATTTTGGTTGTAATTTGCACAATATTTCGGTCGATGTAACCTCCGACCTTCTTTAGATGTAATCCTTCTGTCAAAGTCTGGAATCTGCACAGAATTTCGAACGAAACTCTTTATTTAATCTACATGGGTTGCATGTTCATGGCCAGATAGAAGTCTTAAGTAATTTGCAATTGTATTTTTAGTATTTGAGGATTTAACCTTCAGCCTTCACAAAAGTGTCAACAAGTACTGAATTTTACTTATGCCACAAATCCTTAAAATTTCACATTTCTAGTCTTCATATCCTAAAATTAGTTAGCAGACGATCACGTGTTTTAGTATTGATTAGTTTTGTCTTCCTTTTATTGATTGATTTTGTCTTTTTTTAATTAGTTTTTGCTTCTTAGTGATGATTTTTGTTTTCCTCTTATCGATTTGCATTGTCTTTATTTTCTAATCAATTAGTTTTGTGTTATTTTTCTTGTCAATTAATTTTGTTTTGATGATTTCAAGTAGTGAATAGAAACTAGCAAGCAGTCGAAATCAACAAATAATTGATTGAAACCGACTGAAAAAATTCGTTGTGTTACGTGTGTGTATATATATATATATATATATATATATATATATATATATATATATATATATATATATATTTGTTGAAGATAACATCTGGCTTTTCCTGTTGACATTCGAGGAAACCGTAACTTCTTCATATAAGTGCATCTGAGCGACGGTTTCAATACACGGTCTTCTCAACCATGGTCTTGTCGCACTTTTGAGGACAAACTTTGTTGGCACATTCTGTGAAAAGAAGTTAGGCACTATTCACTGTTTTTCTCAGTTGCATTTTTTTATTCTCAATTTATATTCTCTATTGTTATTATTATTCTAACTTTTCTTCTCGTTCTTCCATTTCGATAATCTCCTCTTTTCAATCATGAATTACCGGCAACGTTTCCTTTACCTCACCTT
Organism: Euprymna scolopes; assembly: GCF_053919585.1. NCBI lineage: Eukaryota > Metazoa > Mollusca > Cephalopoda > Sepiida > Sepiolidae > Euprymna > Euprymna scolopes. The sequence goes on from NC_136504.1 coordinate 80,359,716, forward strand.
ACTCCACCATTATCATTCTGTAAGATGTTTGGTATTTTCTACCAAAGTTGAGGCAAAGAAAATTGCATCCATGATATTTGTTGACTATTTCTAGCTTATGTTAAAGAAAAGTAATGAACTTGCCATTTCGATAATTGGTACCAATCGATGCTTCATATTTTCAATTTGCAGACATTTTTAGTGTTTGAAAATATGATGCTTTTATTTCTATGATTCTTGCATTCATAATTTTGTTTTTGCATAGTGCTAGCAAAGGGAAATAATAGAAGCAGTTCTTTGTTGTAGTAACGAGTTCAAATTATATCATGAATTCCTCTGAACTGGAATTCGTACCTCCAACTTTTGTAAGAATTTGGTTTACTCTTTTTCTTTCTTTAAACACAGTCAAACCTCAGAACGGGTTTTTCTTAGTCTCTGATTGCCATTATTTGTCTACGTTTTTTGTCTTAATGTATCCTTGCAGCTCTGCAAGAAGCTGCGTGCAGCCGTCGGTCATGCTTCAGTTCAGAATAACATCTTCATCATTCAATGTGTGGATAAAACCTACGCACACATCTCATATTTGACAAGATGTATCCAAGAGGCTCTGTCCGTCGTTCATGTTTGTTTGAAATAGAAATTTGCCCACGTATGTCATACTTGTTTTAAATAGATTTTGCTTAGGTCTGTCATGCAAAATTTCTATTTCAAATTGTATTTTGAAATAGTATTTTCATTTATTTGTTCACGCTGAATTTAATCTCTTATCTCAGCCATGAATTTGCTATAGTCCTGTCACACTTTTGAGGACAAACTTTGTTGGCACATTCTGTGAAAAGAAGTTAGGCACTATTCACTGTTTTTCTCATGCTGAAAAATAGAATTTTCTTTGGTCTGTTATGCTTCTTTTTTTCTTTCTTTTTTTACACAAGTAAATAAATTTAATATTAAGAAAAACATTCTGCATTAGTTCACCCTTCCTTCACTCCTCACTTCCTTTGTTCTCCATCAATTCGCTGTTTTGATTTCTCATTGTAATACAGCTTTTTAGACCAGTAGCTTCTTTCTAAGAAATGCAGATTTGTGGAGCTCTCTTCATGTTGTCTGTTTTCCTCTTACCTTAGTCTCTCTAAGACTAATGTCAATAATCATCTTTCGTTTTTGTTAGCACCTTACATCAAGTGACTTCACACTTTGCCTGGAGCGATGTTCACAAAAATCATATTGCCGTTTATTTAGTCATTTCCTCCTCCTCCTCCTCCTCCTCCTCCTCCTCCTCCTCTGCCTTCTTCTTCTTCTTCTTCTTCTTCTTCTTCTTCTTCTTCTTCATCTTCTTTCTTTTTTTATTTAATGCCACTTTTCGCCTGTTTAGGGATTGAACGTTTTCTAATATTAGGCAAGTTCACTCTCCACCTCTCACTGTTCAGTCGATCAGTGATCTCCAAATTCCACTAAGTGCAATCTGACAAATTCACTTGCTTCCAAGTTTATGCTGGATTCTAAAATAATATTTTTCATTAGTCTGTTTAGAAATAAACTAACTTCACCCAACAAAGTGTATGCAAACCTTGGGAGAGTGGACCTCCTAGGATTTTCCAGAACCATACCTCAGCCTGACAAAAGAAAGGCCATCATTATTCATTATGGCCCACTTCATTGTTGAGAACAATTCTTCAACATGGTAAGATTATAATGGCTGACTTTGACAGTAAAACTGTGCAAGAAAAAAAACGATGCCATATTGAAGTTTAAAAAAGTTTCCTCATTGATCTGTTAGGCTGAAATTGAAAATTTTCACCATTAAAAATGCATATTGAAGTAGCGCAACGTTAAGAATGAATCGATTGTTGTTTTTTCAAATTACTATCATTATTTAAAGTCTTTTCTTCTCTTTTATTACTTTTTAGTATATATATATATATATATATATATATATATATATATATATATATATATATATATATATATACTAGCAAAAATACCCGTCGCTGACAGGGTTCAAAAGCAGCCTACAGAAAATCGACTCTGATTTATGAAAGTATGATAGGTTATGAAAACGAAGGGTTGTAAAGAGATAGCTTCGAATTTGGGTGTATCAAAACCGAAGCAAAATATGATGAAAGTAAAAATAAAATAGATAAACACCATAATTTATTATACCATACCTGATCACACTGAAATACTTATCACAATATTCTGTGGATCTATATTAAAAAACCTTGGAAAAATTTGTGACATATTTCCATTCTATGAAGGTCAGGCGCGAACGAACACCCCATAATTTTATTATACCATATTTCTTCAAACTGAAACATAATTATCAAAGTATACTCATGCAGACAGATATGAAAAGTCTTTATTAAAGTTTGTGCCTATTTCCATTCTATGGAAGTCAGGCGCGAACGCAGACCCCATAATTTTATTATACCATCCCTATTTAAGTAAAAACATACTTATTAAAGTATTATTATGTACATCTATATCAAAAACCACTTGTAAGCGTTTTTTTAATTTTAAATTTTTTTATTTCCATACTTTGCGGACCGGGCGCGTACGCAGACCACACAATTTTAATGAATCATAATTATGCCAGATCAAACATACCTATTCCTGTGTCTCGATACATCTTCTATCATTATATGTGATCAGTTTTCTATAATAATAAACCATATAGGAGCCTATTTGTGACCAGACACACACACACAGACGTTCAGCTTTATATATATATATATATATATATATATATATATATATATATATATATATATAAATATATATATATATATAGTAGAAATGGTAATTAATAAAAACTGAAGAAAGTGCTCAATACTGTGGTAGAGCAAATATGCGTTTTATTTTTTATTACCATATCTTTCTGTTAAGTTACATTATTGTTTCAGCTACCTGGCCGTTTTTTTTGGCCGTCTGTAGCTTCCTAAAACTTTTACAGAAATTTAATTTGTAGCTTCCTCAGACTTTTACAGGAATTACATTTCTGTAAAAGTCTGAGGAAGCTACAGACGGCAAAAAAAAAACGGCCGGGTAGCTGAAACAAATAATGTAACTTAACAGAAAGATACGGTAATAAAAAATAAAACGCACATATATATATATATATATATATATATATATATATATATATATATATATATATATATATATATATGTGTGTATATATATGGGTATATGTGTGCGCATTGGTGTGTATATTACATTTTATTATCAATATTTATATTACCAAGTAATTACATTTTATGATATATATTTGTATTACCAAGTAATATATATATATATATATATATATATATATATATATATATATATATATATATATATATGTAATATACTGAGTTCGTGTAATCCAGTAAATTTCCATATACCAATAAGTTTTAAGCTAAAAGGAGATGACTTAAAAAGTAAGGTACAAAATTATCATATTTCATAATTGAGCATTAATATACTGTGTAAGCCAAATTAAGTCATTCAAAAAAGGTGTTGATGGCAACAAAAATGTGTTTATTTTACGTTACAATTGTTTCAATGCCCGGTCGACAATTTCAAACATTATATCATTTGAAAATTTTCAAAAACCAGCATTTCTTAAGACTTTATGAATAAAACACTCTTGACAATAGAACATTGTTTGAAGAGAAAGGCCCATTAAAATATTAATATATTACCAAATTTTCGTATCCTTATTTAAGAACAAAGTCATAAGAAGATTCCACAAATAACCCTTAGCCATTTAAAAAAAAAATTATATCCCATTCGTTGAGTTCCTAAATTAGGTTTCACTATTTCTTTATTTCACATAATTAATTTTTTCATAAAGAATTTTTTTATTTTTATTTCTATGTTTATAATATGATCATAACAACCTTGCATTAACGTTACGGCTAATTTTAGTTTCGTATTAGTGGAAAGTAATGTTTACAAATTATCGTTATTTTAGTACTTAGATTTAAGACTGCATTATATATATATATATATATATATATATATATATATATATATATATATATATATATATATATAAATCCTTATACAACATTTCGAGTAAAGGTTTCTGATCTATTTATCATTATTTAATGTTTAAAATTCATTATCATTCTAATTAAATATGTTTTCATATCGTTACTTGTCGACCGGGCATGGAAATAATTGTAACGTAAAATGGAATACACTTTTTGTTGCCATCAACACCTTTTTTTAATGTCTTGATTTTGCTTACACAGTATATATATATATATATATATATATATATATATATATATATATATATATATATATATATATTAGTGTTGTACCGATTAATCGGAATCGGGAATCGGAAAACTCGGTAGTTTTCGAGGTATCGAAATCGGTATCGGAATCGGAAAAATTTGTGTCTAATTTCCGATTCCAAAACCTATTCTTTTAATATTTTATTATGTTAATTTTTCATTGCTGATACCGTCTATAAATATTTATTCCTTTTAAACTATTAGTAAAACTAACCTCTATAGATCATGATAACATTAAAAGAATATCTAAATTTATTTTATCTGCGTAAAATAAACAAAATAAAAGTGAAACTTTGCGAAAATTCGCTAGATAACATTTAAAAGAATGCAGTTTATTTTCAGAGTATTGAAAAAATTGTTTAAATTTAAAGAAATATTTTGTCAAGAAAAATAATATAAAACATTATTGCTAATTAAATAAAAAGTAGAATATAATAGTTTTGGATTTTGTCCGGTTAGGTTTTTGTCCGCTCTCTTACTCGGCATTGGCAAATATGACAAGGAATGGCGAAAAAAAGCAATCAATTTTCTTTTGTATTTTTGTAGGGGAATCGCTTTCAACTTTCATTTGATTTTTTATTGGTTTAAGTAAATGTTTTAGAGGTCACTAGTCCATCCCCTTATCAAACGGTTTAAAACGGTCAAGTATTTTTTTCCACCTAGTTGCCAAATTTTTACAGGCCGCTTCCCAGGGAGTTCACAGTTTAATGTTAGAAGATTTCGAACGACTCGGCGAATTTTATTTTATTTTCCTTGAGCCACTTTGTCTGACACCGTCTGTTTTCTTTTTTTATCGTATCATTCTCGGGGTTTCGCAAACGTTAAAAATATACATGACTATATCGCAATGAATTTATCAAAGTCTGGATAAAATAGATAAAGAGAAAACATTTAGAAAGTTTTCAAATTGAAACAAATTATATTTACATTTAAAAGCACCCCCCTCGCATTGGAATTCTACTTTTGAGTGATATTTGTGAACCCACTAAAAACAAAATTATTTTAGAATTTAGGATGGAGAGTTAGTAGCCCATATAAATTTCGGGCAATTATTAAATAAATATCGATTGAAAATAGCTTGCTGTTCAAAAGTCGTTTTAAAAGCCCCCCCCCCCCAATATATTAAAAAGAAAATTTAAATGTGAAGGGTTCTTTAAAACCAAATAAAATCGATGTCTTTAAGTTATGAACATGCTTTGTACAACTGTTTACATACTGAGTGTTTCTATTTACTTGCGCCCCCAGAAAGTACAGTTAGACACAAAGTCGTTTTTAGATATGGGGAATATCTAGCTCCCAAAAGGGACACTTTTGGTTGGAACAAAAATTAAAATTGCCTCGGTCATTTCTCCTTCATTGAACGAAAAGAGGTGAAGTGAAACATCAGAACAGATACTAAACTTTGTTCATGTTTCGGTCGATGTGACTTCGAACCAAAATTCTGTGGAGATTCTCGATTTCAACCGAATATTCCCGCATTTGAGAGCTCAACACAGAACAATTAATATATTAATATTTTTTTAATTGGGGTGAGGGATTGGGGAGTCCTTTTCTGCAAGAACCGGGCGCAATTAATTTGCAATCAATATTTATTCAATAATTCCCCTTTTATTCCTAGCTGGCGAAAATGGCCCTTTTCCGTTGGCCAATTTTCTTAAATTCCTAAATTTCATATAAAATGATCACCTGTTTCCCAGGCATTCTAATCGTTTTAAAGCAGTTAACTAATCTTTTTACCATTGACTCACAACCCAGTCGGCAAAATCATAAAAACACAAATAATCGCTTTATTTTTTTGTATTATCACGGACTTAGGGTTAGTAGTAGGAAAGGGCTGTGCCGTTTATAAAATAGAGAATCGAATTTTTCTTTTCGCAACAAAAAGTTATAATTGCGATGGGCGAAAAATGAAAACGGAATAAAAAAAAACTCACCGATAATTTCACGAGAATATATTATTTACATATCCGTACCATTTTACACGTAACTATTTAAAAATGAAATATAAACATTGCCTATAAACACTCATGATTATAAAAAAAAATAAATATAAAACGATTAGGATTTTAAAATAGAGGGTCAATTTCACAAATAAATTTAACGAAAAATGAGCTGATTTTCCAAAACATTGTAGTGTGTTACCAATGTTAAATGATGTGCGCTTATTGGAGGAGGGGGTGTCTACTTTTTAAGCGATTACACATGGTTTTACAACGTTGCAAATCGAACTTAATTTAGTGGGACACAATTTAGTTAACATCAATAAAGAACTAGGGTGGCCAGAAACGATGATCATTTTACGTTAAATTTATATTTGAAACTGATCTCACACTCTAAATTCTAAAATAATCGCGTTACTTTTGCAGTTTACGTCCCCCATTAAAAAACGAAAATGAAAAAAAAAAAAAAAAACAATTATATTCTACGTACCCGTTATGGAATGAAGTTCTCATAAAAAATTTCACTTAAGCAAGTAGTTTTGTTTTTATTGCCAAAAGCATTCATTCGAGGCATTCGAAACAGTTAATCTAAACTACGCCATTAGCATTGACTTTGGTCGAAATATAATGGATTGCTTCCCTTTAATATCAATTAAGCGATTTGTTAGAGAAATTCCATGTTCCCAAGATTGAAAACAAGCTGTAAAAACAAAACTACTTGATGAAATTAAGTGGAGTTTTTTAGGAGAACTTCATTCCATAACGGGTACGTAGAATATAATTGTTTTTTGAAATTTTCGGTCTTTAATGAGGGACGTAAACTGCACAATACCATGATCGCTTTTCTTTCCATCAATTTAAAAAAATGTTCTAACACGTAATCTATAAAAGTAATATTTCATAAATATTTAAATAGGGATTTAGCTGCGTGTTAATCTACAAAGTCATCATCATCATCATTATCATCATCATCATCATCATCATCATTTGTACTTCGTTTTGATTTTGTTTTGTTTTATTTTTTATAGTAAAGAAAATCAATTTAATAACCTACCAAAAGTTAAGGATGAAGTAACCGTGACAGAAACCTCCAGAGGAGCTTAGGCCCTGTTGACTGTGGCATTCATGACCCACCGGTGTGTGGACTATGTTCTAGTGCCCAGTTACCTAAGTCCCACGCATAGGTAAATGACATTGGGGCGGGGGTAGAAGGAGCTTCTGTAAGCCGTGATGTAGGCATTCCTAGGAGAGGACAACTCTTATGGAAAATCTGTGGTCAAAGCAATTACTAGTCATCTTGCAATGGCTTGTCACTGAGTCTATCATACTATCACTGGTTAGTCGCCTACGGCTAACGGTGGTTCATGTAAGCAGGAAGAAAACAAAAATCTATCTTCAAAAAAGGAGTAAAATTCAATTTATGCTGTTGGAATGTACGCAATCTTCTTGATAAAGTGTCATCCAACCGTCCAGAGCGCTTCGAGGTGCATATACTGTTGGTGTTATGTGCAGTGATGAATGTAACACCGATCACGAGTTGGTGAGAGGAAAGTTTAATCTACGAATCCATAAGAAAGTTCGTTATAGTGGCGTTAAGGTGCCTAGCAATATTGATGCCAAGCTAAGGTTGCCTGAAGTTCAAAAGAGTATGGTGGAAAAGCTTGATAATCTTGCATTTGATGGTACATGCGTGAATTTCAAGACTCAGGTTTATTCTGCTGGTGCTGAAGTTCTTGGCTTCAAGAGAGATAAGAACAGTGATTAGTTTGACAAAAAACTTGAAATTAGGTGAAATTAGATGAATAAACAGGCAATTTACGAATCTTTACTTTGTGAAGATCATTCTGATCATAGAACTAATTTGTGACAATACAAAGAGGTCAAAGCCTCATTGCAACGTGAGCTAAGAAAAATGAAAAACCAATGGCGGAGCAGATCCAAAAGACGTTTGACAAAAAGCATTTGAAGGAATTTTATGGACTCCTGCACCAAGTATTTGGTCGTCCTGCCTCTTCAATATCTCCCCTGATGTCGAAGGATGGTTCTGTTGTCATTAAGGATCCAGAAAATATTTTGAAAAGATAGCAAGAGCACTTTTCTGATGTGTTTCACAATCCCTCAGCAGTAGATGCTGATTTAATTGATAGCCTACCACAATGTGATATCATATTCAGAATGGATCGTTTGCCTAGTCTGGATGAGGTGCAGTTGGCTATCGCACAAGTCAGCGGTGGCAAGGCACCTAGTTTGGAAGGTGTTCTGGTGGAACTTCTTAAAATTTGAGGTGTGAATATTGCTAATGCTATCCTTGGTTTTGTTGAGGAAATCTGGGAAGGTGCTCCTGTTCCACAGGATTGGATTGATGGGGTCTTGGTTACCATATTTAAAGGAAAGGAACAGAAGAATGTTTGTGACCACTACCGTGGGATCACACTTTTGGAAGCTGCTAGGAAAGTTTTCGCTCGACTTCTATTAAACAGGTTACTGGAGGATGTTTGCCCTAATACTATTCCAAAGTCACAAAGTGGCTCTAGGTCTGGCAGAGGGACTATGGATATAATTTTTTCAGCCCAGCAAGTCCAGGAGAAATGCATTGAGCAACAGATACTACTGTATCAAGTGTTTATGGATCTGACCAAAACACTTGACACCGTCAACCCGGATGCTCTCTGGTCGATCTTAGAGAAAGTAGGGTGTCCTCCAACCTTTGTTAGAATATTCAAGGAACTGCACAGGGACATGAAAGCTTGAGTCTCGTTTCATAGAAAATTGTCTGATAAAATCCCAGTTGACAATGGTATGAAACAAGGTTATATTCCTGCTCCTACTCTTTTCTCTATATATTTTGCTGCTCTGCTTGCGCATGCATTTCGGGATTGCGATAAAGTTGTCATGTTAAAGTTTCGAACCAGGGGCCGCATTTTTAATCTTAGAAGGTTTAATGCGAGAACCAAGCTACATCATATCTTAGTCAAGCAGCTATTGTATGCAGACGATTCTGTTTTTTTGTCAAACACTGAGGCTGATATGCAGCATATGATAGATAGCTTTGCTGACTCCTGCACTGCCTTTGGTCTGAGGATCAGTTTGTCTAAAACAAAGGTGATGTTCACTCTTGCACCAGGCCAGTCATACGTGGAGCTAAACATCATGGTCTGTGGTGCTAGTTGATTCGTTTGTCTACCTTTGTAGTTCTCCGTCAAGGGATTGCTCTCTCAACACTGAAATCCGCATACGAATTCAGAAAGCTTCTGTAGCTTTTGGAAGGTTTGAGAATAGAGTGTGGTCTGATCGTGGCATCACAGACAAGACTAAGATCTCCATTTATAAGACCTGTGTGCTAACCACACTGCTGTATTCATTGGAGACATGGACATTTCATCAAAGGCACATTAAATGGCTTGAACGGTTTCACCAAAAATGCTTGAGATATATCTTAAACATCAAGTGGCAAGCACAAGTGCTCGATACTGAAGTTCTTGTGAGAGCCTGTTGCTCTAGTATTAAAACCCTTGTAATCAGATCTCACATGTGTTGGCTGGGCCACCTGGTTCGAATGAAAGATTGTAGGTTGGCAAAACAATTTTCTTATGGGGAGTTGGAAAATGGCAAGCGCCCTCCACATAATAATGTCAGCTATGAGTATGATATTAAAATGTATCAAAATGTACTAAATTTGAAAACAATTGACTCAGGACCTGCTGAAAGAAAGCAACGTGTATTGTATATATTGCTACATCACTCTCTCTCTCTCTCTCTCTCTCTCTCTCTCTCTCTCTCTCTCTATATATATATATATATATATATATATATATTAGAAAACTCAAATCCTCTTGTTTGGGCATTGAAACTGTGTATCCGGTTCACAACTTCCGGTTCCAATAAAAACAAAGCCATAAAAGCTTTGTATTTAATGGACAATTTACAGGATCGTCTTATTTTATTTATTTATTTATTTATAAATAGATTTGTACATGTTATTTTTCTACACTCCTGAAGCCCCTTCGCCCCGCCTCAATTTTTTTTTTATTGGTTTGCGTTAAAAATATAAAAATAGTTTTGCTTAAGTATTTTCCTTTTTTTTAATTAAAAATAGTAAAATATACAAACAATGTTTTCATAATTTGCCGGTAAATGTTGAAACTAAAATAGTTAAAAGTTGAAATTCTTTTAAAACTAAAGACAAAGAAAATATGTTTTTCTAATGTAACAGAAACAACAACAAAAATACTTGATCAATTTACGTATTTAAAAAAATTATTTTCTTTACCCAAGGTGTGCTCACTAGAACTTGATTAAAAAAATGTAAGTTTTCCGCGTCCAAAAGTATTTATTTACGATTGTTTTATTTGCATTTTTATTGCAAGCTGAAATCGGTTTCAAACAAAATCAAAGAAAATGTTTTTCTAATGTGAAAAAAAAAACGTGATAATTTATATATATATATATTTTTAAATTGTGAGAAATTATTCCCACTCATTTTAACTCCAATAGAGTGGCAAAATAATACAACAAAGGCCTACCTTAAAATTCAATGCAAATTTTATTAGTTTCTCCTGCAAAAAAAAAAAAAAAGAAAAAAGGAATGCCTATTTTGCCTCTAAAAAAGAGCTGTAACACTCGAAAGGTGATAGTCTTGTCTTGAACAGGAACTAATTACTAACGGTAGGGCACACTCCTTCCGTGCACTGTTTTTCTTTCTGATTATTTTTTTTTTCCATTTTTTCTGACCATTCTTATATAAGTTTTTTTTTTTATTTAATCTAAGGGTAATGATGTTAAGACCTTCTATATTTAATGTACTCCGTATTGTTTTCACTGGTCATCATGTTTGTTTTCGTGTGCGTGTGCATTCAATTTCTGAAAGTTTATACATTAATTTTGTATACTCACTATTCCATAGCTGGTAGTCTAGTATATATATATATATATATATATATATATATATATATATATATATATATATATATATATATATATATATATATATATATATAATGATGGAATGTCTTAGACGCTAATAACGTTCAAACCTGACAGAGTTTACAAAAGGTGGGCCTCTTTAAACGACCGCGAACAATTTTCAAGATTTTCAGATGATGATTTTAGTGAGCGTTACTCAAAATGGAAAATAAGTAAATGCAGAAATTTGTTGTTTTTAAGTAGACCCGAGGATACTTTGTTGGTTCGTAGCTTCCATTTCTAATTTTGCTAGGTATATGCTGTCAATCTCAACGTTGCCCTACCCATGTAGTCAGTGCTTCAACTAATCGATAAATTACATTATTCTTCTGGTAGTGGGGGTAGGACGACTTTTCAAGAGTATGCCATTAATGAATTTGTAGAGAATACAACTCGTACATTAGAAGCAAAATAACAATTTTCCACTGGTGAACTGATTTATTCGACAAATTTCTCACTTACTGTCCCTAACCATGGCAGACGAATATAAATTGGACATTTAGCTACGGTATAGAGTTTTGTTTTGGAAAAATTCAGTCATTTTCCTTGTGATGACTGACCTAACTACATCAAGAATGTACCCATTATTGGATAAAGTATTGGTGATAGTTTTTAGTTCTTCATCCCATTTTGTTTTGGAACAGATTATAAGGGTACGATGTGTAAGGGTCTAAATTAAATTACAGTTTCGTTTGTTAGAACAAAATGAATCCTAGCAATTATACAGTCCTGTAAACGTGGATTTACAGTAAAGTGATATAAGGTATTTTGATGGAATTTATTTTTAAAAATACATTGAAGAAAGCTAAAGTAGAATAGTGCTTTCCTTTATATTTTTATGCTATTAATAGGCATAATTTATTTGCCTTAGTGTGATCGTTGAAAGTAGTCTGAAGGTTTTATGGGTCCTGATAATAATTGTTTCTCATAGATACCCACAAAAATGTTAGCCATCTATTTGCCTTTACATTATATCCTTAAAATTGAATTTAATGGATGTAGTGGAAAATTTAAACATAAGGGACACAAGTGAATATGTTGCTAATATCGTAGGAGCACACATAGAGTGCCGGAAAAAGTCAGATTTTTTCAAAAACTGCAAATTTAAGCTAAATTTAATGTAACTGTTTAAACAAACTATACCTCATTTGATTTGCCTTTGATTCCTCTATAATTTTACCTGTTCGTATTTGACTTTGAATTGAAATATTCTAGTGTTCACATCAATTTAAAAAAATAACATCAAATTGAGGCAAAAAGAAAGTCAGCAACAACAAATTCGCTTAAAACCAGCTTAAATTATCGCCCCTAAATCAGTTTAACATATCCACCAACATGCAACTAAGCATCTCTAATCATAATTGTTGTTGTTACAGGTTATACAACGTAACATTTAGTCCATATGCCACGACTTTCTCTTAGTGATCGTCAGGAGCTCATTAATCTCCACCTTTCTGGGTAATCCAATCGAGGAATTAGCCGCAGATTGAAATGTGATGAGAAACATGGTATGAAAGACTGTACAAAAGCACCAAAACACCAGCAGTGTTCATGATGCCCCTAAATCTGGTCGTACTAGAGTTAATTCTAACAAGAAAGATAATGCTATTAAGATCCACAGCCTAAGAAACAGTGCAATCTTGTTAAAAAGGACTCTCTTTCTACTGTCAAAAACAGATTAAAGGAATTTAATTCGCAAGGATATGTTGCAAGATGCAAGCCAATGATTTCTGTAAAGAACAGAAAGCGCCGTCTGGACTTCATCAGATATAATGAAGATCATGACTCTTCATATTGGTCAAACGTGCTTTTTAGCGGCGAAAGCAAGTTCAATAGGCTAGGCAGTGATGGTAGACAGTACGTCCGTTGGAGAAAAGACGAAGAATTTAATCCTAGGTGCTCAGTTTCAATGCTGCAAGGTGGGTGAGGTTCAGTTTTGATATGGGGCATTGTTAGTACCAATGGTTCATGGCCTATAGTTCGCTTGCAAGGTTGAATTAATTCGACCAAGTATATTAGTATGTTGACTGAGCATTTTATACCCTACCTTGGTCGGAATTTGGATGATACTCCCATCTTCATGCAGGATAATGCTCCCATTAACACAGCTGGCAATTTCAATTAAAAGTCAAATATGAACAGGTAAAATTATAGAAGAATAAAAAGCGAATCAAATGAGGTGTAGGTTGTTTAAACAGTTACATTAAATTTAGCTTAGATTTGCAGTTTTTGAAAAGATTACCAGTGCGGACTTTCTTTTTGCCACCTGTGTATTTAGTAATAACCTAAGGATTTTTAATAAAATTATGAATTTTAGGCAGTATTTACTATAATGCTCTGATATGGCTGTAGAATATTTAAGATCCGTTTTGCAAGCATGTGTTGTGATGTGTTGTGATGACCCTATTATTGAAAGAATGGACCTTAAATGGATATCCGCTTTATGTTTCGGTAAAACATAGGCAGTAGAGGATCCTAATCTCACTGGATTCATCGGAAAGTAATACACATGATTTTCATCCACTTAACCAGTTTTTATGGAATTTATAGATCTTGGAGACTGTTCACATTTGCCTAAAGATGGCCTCTCTTTGTAAACTTGGGTGTCAATGTAATTAGACCTTGAAACATTTCATTTTGTATATATATATATATATATATATATATATATATATATATATATATATATATATATATATATATAAATGAGTTACATCACAGATTTGATAATCAAATAGATTATTGCCTTAAATATTATAGTGAGATAATATCCCAGCCAAAAAGGTAAAGCTGAGCAGCGGCTTAATTCTCACCAGTTTTGGCAAATAGCAAACAGGATATTGAACAGAAGCGTGTACTCTATCTCAACTAATATCAATGGTCCTGAGGTAATCTCGTCAGCATCAAACAAAGCCAAACTCTTTGTCAAGAACGTTGCAGCTAATTCTACCCTATGCGACCAAGGCCACCAATCCCCATACATGCGACATAAAAATATTAAACTTAAACAAATTAGTAAACATTTAGACCAAACATTTTCCCAATCTGTCGCTCACAGATATAGACTCATAAGTGAGGACCGATCAATTGAGTTTTTAGAAGTTAATTTTACATAATGAAAAGAGAAAGAAAACTAATTTACGGAGAAAAAGAGAAAAGAAACCGAAAAGAGAAAAGAAAAAAAAAAGAAAACAAAAAGAGGAAAGGAAAAAGTCGAGAGTGTTAGCAGCGCAGATGGTTCAGGGGTACCTGATGATATCTCATCAACTGAAACAGATGGCTGTTTGTAGCGAGCAAATGTAACTGTTTATCTTCGAATAAATAAATAATATTTTGTTCTTGTTATCGAGCACTATCCAACAACCTCTTTGAGTTTGAATATCTCAAGCCTGGATATATATATATATATATATATATATATATATATATATATATATATATATATATATATATATATATATATATATATATAGTGCCAAACTTTGTTAAAATTCAAACACTTACATTTTTTTCTTTTTTATAACTTTTGCTTATTTCATCTTGGATTTCTTCATTACAGCCGTTTCGTTAATGGGATGGCAATTTTATGATTTTATGTGTTCATAAAAGTCTCCTATCCTCACCAATTCGTCAGATGTTATTTCCATTCGATGTTACCAACAAAAAGTTAATTTTGTACATGATAAACCCGGTGTTTACGTGTGGGGAAAGGAAATTCCATCCGCACGTTTTTACAAGTCGGCCATCTTAGGTACCGTGCAAACCAAAATTTCTGTTATGAATCCTAATTTCGTATTTTTTTATTTTTTGTTTTAGTTTTAATTTCCAATTCTTTTCTATTATTTATTCTTTCATATTTTTTATAATTTTTATTTCTACATTTATGCGTGTTTATTCTAATATTCATTTTGTTTAGTTTCGAATTCTCATTTATTAGGTAACGTCTCTGTTTCAAGGGGAGGTCACTCTCATGGAACATATTTTTATTACTAGAGTTACTGCCCTTACTTCTTTTTCTTTACTTATATTATACGTTTTGGTTTAGCTTATTTTCTCAATTAATTTTTCTTTCTTTTTCAATTTATTTATTTTTAATAATATAATCCAGTTTTAAAATTATACTCTTGTTGTTCTATTTCTTTTAACCTTATTTTTATATGGTCGATTGATCTATGTTTATTTTTTATGTTACTTTCTCTACATTTCTGTTTATGTCGTTTTTTATTCTGAAATTAATATTGATTTCTGTGAAGACATCCATGAATTAGATCTTGTCGTCTGTTTGATAATTTTTCTTCTGATATTAGTATATGGTATGCTCCTAGTTGCACGTGTTGCATCTTTTTGATTTGCTTGGTTTATATTTTTTTGCTCTATCTACTATGAACCATCTTAATTTATATTCAATTTTATTTTTCTTAACCCATACTGCTAATGGGGTTAAGTTTTTCTTAGTTTTTTTTTCTTGTTATTTTCGTTATTACTATTGGTTCTGTTGCTATCTTCATTATTGTGGTTGCCTCTATTATTGTTATCATCTTTTCTGTTGTTTTTATTCTTATTTGCATTGTTGTTTTTTTCGTTACTTGTAGTGTTATTTTCTTTCTCGTTTTTCTTGTTTAAACGATGTTAGGTGATTACGATATCTGTCTTTAAAGAAATTTCCGGTGCTCCCTAAATATACTTTAGTTTAATTATTTGTTATAACTTCACATTTGTATACTACGTTTGGGGTTAAACAGCCCATCCTCGGGGGACATTCAGTAGGATTGCAGCAGTTACATTCTTTTACGTTGTTAGATTCATTTCCGATCTTATCCCCATTTTTAAAAAAAGTGTTTTTTTTGTGTTGTTGGAGCCAATTATGGTATTTGTTAAGTTAGCAAATTTTGAGAAGGATAACTTAACAGTGTTTTTATTAATTATCTTACTTAGTTTACTACTTTGTGGGAAGTTTTTGTCTATAATTTTGTCAAATTCCCTCGGGATGTTATTTTTTATGTGATGGCTGAACAGTGGATTAAACCACGTTTGGCTCTTCCGTCTATCTTTCTTTTTTTTACATCTCTTTCGGTTTTATTATGGTCTACCTTTTCATTTTTCTTTTTAGTGTTTATTATATGTTCTATTTTTTCGTTGGGCTTTGCTCTTTTTTTGCGTTTTTATATTTCTTCATAGACATGTTGTAAGATATTACATTTGCGTTGTTTGTTGTTATCTCTGTACCTGTATTATTATTTTTAATCTCTTTAATAAATTTGATTTGTTCTTTATATTCTGATCTAGGTAGGGCTTTGTTGGAATATTCTTTATTTTTATTAAATAATTCTTAATTTTGTGATATTTTAGATATTCTTTTTGAGATGCTAGGCATAGTTGCTTTTTTCATATTATTCGGATAGTTGGACTTGTAATCTATGTAGAATAATGTTTGGTTAGGCTTATTTGTCTAGATTAAAGGTTATGTCTAAGAAGTTTACACATTTATGGTTTAGGTATATTCAGGTTCAGCTTACTAAAGTTTTGTTTAATTTTTTTTTTCAAATAACCTATTTGTGGAGTTAATGTAAAATAATGCATCATCCCGGTATAGTCCTCCTTTAAGTTCTGGAATTGTTTTATATAGTTTATTTAGTATATAAAGGCCAACAAGGTCCGCTACTTATGCAGCGTCCGGGGATCCCATTGTGACGTCAAATTGAGGTTACTGTTTTTTCTTTCCATAGTTTGTTATCATATTTTATTAGAGTTCTTCTTGCTAATCTTATGATGTCTAATTCTAGTTGTGTTATCGTTGTTTGTTTTCTAGCTAGTTCTAATTCTTCGTCAAATAGATTGGGTGAAATGGAGGGGTAATAGGAATCTATAGCAAGCATAAGGAATTTTCTGTTTTTGCCTTGGGGTAGTTTACTGAATCATCCAATTACCTTTTCGGATGATTTCCATAGGTCATAATGAATTTTGGATTTTTTTGCTAATGTTTACCAAATCTGAAATACATCAAGAAATAAGTCTAATGTTAGGATTATTATTGAATCCTGGTTTATGATCCTTTAGGGTAAAGCGTGGGTACAGTGATGTGTACCCTCTATCTTATCCTGTATGTCCATTTTTTTTCACTTATTTTTAAGGTTTCGGAGTTTATACTATTCAGTTCTTTTTTACTTGCTACTCCATAGTTTTTATTGAGTTCCTACATAATTAGGGTGTTGTAGGTTTCAAAATTCATGCTGTATATAGTCATTTTATTTTATTACATGCTCTTCCGAATATCTTTACCGGGATTATTTTGCCATCTTTGGTGTTTTGATAACTATTGATTCCGAGGTCTATCGCACACGTAATCCAATGCTCAAATTCTATTACTCATGAAGAGAATTACAATGGAATGGTATATCCACCCAATTTCGGATATACTTTGTCAACACCGAGAAAACATTTGGACCAAAGCAAATAACACACAATCAACGCAACAACGAATAAGACAGCCCGGTATACTTTTCGAAATATCAAGATTGAGCAATACGCTTTCGCTATATGGGAATATCACTTTCTCCCATGGGCCTATTTTCTGCCCACCCGGATTTGTAACCCCGAATGACATTGGATTTCTTCCGATAATGGACTACCCAGGTTATATCAACTTCTCTTTTCGTATAATTTTCTCCACTCAAGGACTATTTTCAATAATTGTGCTGAAAAGCAAAATAGCGTCCATTCGCAGCTGAACATTTTGCTAACTGCATTTCATTTCCTCTGATGATATAAGCCATTGTTGAAAATCCATGGATTAAGGAAATTAAAATAACCCTTTCTATATATTCCTTTGTCAAGCAATAAATTCTTAAATTGAATACATGCCTCTATATGTTGTTTTTTTTCAGAATTTAAAATTAAACCACGAAACTTATATATTGCTCTATTCTTAAATATTGAGCTTTTCCTTTTTGGCTAGGATCTACTTGAAAGTATTACTTCAAGTAATATCTATCAGAATTTTCATCTGCATTCTATCAGTATATTATCTCGCTTATATATATATATATATATATATATATATATATATATATATATATAGTTTATCTAGGTGTTTTTTTCTCCTTTTAAATTATAATTTCAAAAATCCCTCGATTCAGCTCTTGGCCAATGAGGGTGAGACCAGTCAGCTGCCCTTTTCTTCCATTTCCTGATTGTTTTTAATCACACACACACACACGCACGCACACACACACACACATAGTTATTTACATATAAATATTTTATTTCTTATCTTGAACTTCAGAATTATAAAGGACGCTCATAGTTTATTTTATTCTTTTTACATCTACTAGAGAAGTTTTTATTCTGTTCTAAATGGAAAGAGAAAATGGAGAATAATTACCGCACTCCAAAATTTTATTCAAAATATGGAAATCAATAGTGCGTGTGTGAAGGGGGTAGCTTTCCATTTTTGTTTTTTGTTTATTTTTTGTAAGAATAATTATGTATATTCATTTTTCTCGGTCTCCCTCGTCTTCTCTCACTTCCGCTCAAATTTCCAAAAGGTTTTTGCATGAATAAACGTGCATATTCATTTCAATTTCAACGCAAACACAAGACGCTGGCGCACCATGTTAAAGAGATACCTCGGATGCTTTCTCATTACGGCATCATCTCTAAAAATGGACATTTCAATTGTGCACTTGTTTGTTTCTGTTTGGAAACATTTTGAAATGAAATCGCAACTGTTTGTTTGTATTCAGTCAGATAGAAAATGGCGAATACGGCATAGAAAAATTTTTCTAAACGCCAACATAAAATATGAGAAAATAGAAAAAAATATTTTGATTCTTTAAATGTTTTGTTTTAACCAAATCAGCTTTGAAATAACGATTGTTTTTATGTCCAAAGATTTTTTCGCTTTATCTAAGTTTGCAGGATGAAAATAAAAAATAATATATCTTTAAAAAATAAAACTGTTTAAAAAGAGAGGATAATTAGTATATTTTATGAAGAGAAATAATTTTTGATTTGATCTTTTTATTATTTTTATATTTAATTTTTATATTATCTTTTTCAACTCATATTTTCCTGATTCCAACAATTTAACTCAAACTCAATGAGTGACCCAACGGGTACATTCAGGTGTGACCTCTTAGATTGATTATAATTGGTTAATTATGAAGCACTATCATTCATATGCAAATTTGAGTAATGTCAAAAGGGGTAAAAAGAGAGTTGGAAGGCCTTCATGAAAATTCAAATGTCTCAGACTTTTGTGAAATCTTAACAATAAATATTAATCATCAATTAATAATACCTCAAATTTTACTTTTTTTTGCTTTTATGGCTCATAATATTGACTCCTTTTTAAAAATTACAAATATTTCAGATTTGCATTCAATTTGTTCCATAGTCATTTGACTCTAATTAAACCAGATTTTCTTACTTTCAATATTTTGTTCAGATTTCTTAAGATTTCTTAAATTTTAGAAAAACAAATCTAGACAGAATAGGTAGTAATTTATATTTTCATTTTTATCTTATACTAGCATGGGTACCTGGCGTTGCCCAGGTCGACATAAAGTCCCGTTTTGAACACACCTACTATACTAAGGATATTAATCATTTTCATCGTGAGTAACGTCGATACCCCCCACCCACACACACAATAATTTCAAAAATAAAAGAACAGATAAAAACATGTAAATGTAATCGCCAAAAAAAAAAAAAAAAACGTAATACTCTCTCCACCAGGTGAGATTCTAACAATAGTAAAAACCATTTATTTATGGCCATCCTAAATGGCTACCCTTAAAAATATGCGAAGGGAAAGCGGTGTTATATCGGAGCACATTTAACCATTTCCTTTACCCCTATCTCCTCCTTCTTTGCCGTCGATGGCCGTTCAACATTCGACCAAAGTAAAAGATTCCTAAGGAAATATCCTTATCTCGATAAAGTTCTTCCACCGGCAATGAAAAGCCGTAAAAAAATAAAATAATATAAAAATATTAAGTTTTCTTGAAATACAAAAACTAAATTTTTTCCTGTACTTTCATCTAACAATTTGCGCTTTTCGTAAACATATTTTTACATATTTTCTTTAATATATATATATATATATATATATATATATATATATATATATATATATATATATATATAATTGCTGTGGACCCCCCCATCCAAAAAGAAAAACTTGACTGAACAAAAAAGTCTTGAAAAAAAAACAAAAAAAAAAAAACTTGTCCTTACACCTAAGAATTTACGGTGAAAAAAAGTAAAACTTTCCTCTTTTCTTGAAGGGAAAAAAACTTTTTGTTGATAAATATTTTGCAAAAAAAAAAAAAAAAAAAATATATATATATATATATATATATATATATATAAAATAAAATAAATAAAAATATTTTCAGTCCTTTAAAGGTAGGTTTTTGATATTTTTGGTTATTTACATTTGTATCTTTCCGGTTTGTTTGTTTTTTTAAGCGTCTGTTATAACGCTCGGCTTAAACCGATGATTAGCGGTCCCGCCCGATCACTGCTTGACGGGAATTCCCGAGAATCCGGGTCAAATTATGCAAGAGTATCAAATATTCAAAAATAAAACAAAACATCTTTCTGTCTACACGAAATTATTTTTTCAGGCTAGAAACTTCTTGCGATTACCAAATCAATTTATTTTGGAAGAGTTTTTTTTTTTATCTTTCGAACTTCGGAACGTATAAAAAGAATCACCAGTGGAAATAACTCTACCCGTTTAATAAAAAAAATCGATGTCGGAAGTAATAATTCCAAATAAATTTAATTAAATATATTATCAATATAATTGTTATTTAGAGTTGATGAAATAACAATCTTAAATAGAACAAATAATACAACTCGCTAGAAACTTAGACTAACATACGGCTATTTAGTACAATTGATTTTCCTTAATATAATAAACAAATGAGGTGACCTCTTAATCGTATATGTTTTAAAGAATCATACTATATATAGAAATAAATAAATGAAATACTAAACTAACGGAAATTTGTAGATATTAATCAAATTGTGAACAAACAAACAAACATACAGGAATACGAATTATATATATATACATTTGACAATTAGCTGCACAGAGGTTTTGCCTGTTTCATCCCCGCAGAGAATCATCGGGATAAAATATATGAAAGGTTAGGGGTATTTTAATATGTATACGTTATGTTTTGTCTAACTACCTAACTAAACAAATTGATTGTTATTCCATCCCACAGGTTAATGTTTCATTTAGCCAATGACAGGGCTTCTTTTAAATAAAGTTTTCACTGATATATCTATATATCTATAAAAGTGACCGTGTCTGTGTATCTGTGTGTGTGTCTGTGTACATTTTCCTACGCAATAACTCTGTAAATTTTTAGTTTATAGACTCGAAATTTAATATACAGGGTATTGAGATATGGGAAAATCTTTGTAATTTGTTTTCGGCCAAAAATATTGCTGCTAAGAGGTAAAATTAAGCGATTTGACGTTTGAGAACTCTACCAAACTCCTCCGATGATTTTGGGTCTAAACACTTGAAATTTTAAATATAGATTGTTTGGACATGGATCTAACTTAATAACTTGATTGGACCGCAAAACAATAAATGTATAGGGGTCATAATAGGGGTCAAACTTTAAAAAATTGACCTCTGCGGTCTCTACCAAATTACTCAGACAGTTTCTAGTCCAAACATTTGAAATTTGACATAAAGGGTATTCAGCGATAGGGCAAGCTTTTAAATCGGTTTGGATCGAAAATTTGAGTTACCAATATATAAATGTATGCATGTTTTCATGTCTGCCTAAAACTTTCGACAGAGGCGACGGATTTTCATGAAATCAGTATCGTTTTGAAGGCGACCTTTTAGACGACAAATACCGAAAAATGGGCTCAAAACATTAATACCTTCACCTTAAACTGGGCACTTTTTTTACAGGGGGGGTCGCTTTTTTCGCCGATATTTTCGAAAGTCATCCTCTCCTTTCGATTGTCTAGCCTTAATTAAAACTTACGTCACTTCCGGTTTGGCGGTGGTCGTAACAGCAAAGACGTCAGGATTTTTCCCATTCTTTTCCTCCTTTGCGCTACGGGTTTGAGCCTGCCTTCCTACTACCAATTTGTTTTTGCCCAACATATACCACCAAACATCCGGGCAACGCCGGGCACAGATGCTAGTGAATATATACATATATATATATATATATATATATATATATATATATATATATATATATACGGTAGGGCAAAACGAAAGTCCGAACTTGTAACTTTTTTCAAAAACCACAAATTTAAGTTAAATTGAATGTAACTGTTTAAATAACCTATACCTTATTTGATTTGCATTTGGCGCCACTATATATATATATATATATATATATATATATATATATATAGTTGATCAGTTGATCATGTTTTGTAAATATCTCTCTCTCTCTCTCTTTCGCTATATATATATATATATATATATATATATATATATATATATGCATAAAAATAAAATAAAAATACCAGCGATGATTGACATTATGTTGTTTTGAAAAAAGAAAAACCGAATGAATTTATGAAATGATCAACGTTTCGTCCCTATTGCAGAGGAAATCTTCAGGATATTAAAAGGAAAAATGCAAAAAAAAGAAAAAAAAAGAAAAGAAAAAAGAAAAGAAAAAAAGAAAAACATCTCATACACATACATAGTTTTCCTTCACGATATGGGTAGGATTCTTACACTGTTTCCTTTTCATTTTCGTATGGTCTATGAACGTTTTCTTTTTTTGCATTTTTCCTTTTAATATCCTGAAGATGTCCTCTGCAATAGGGACGAAACGTTGATCATTTCATAAATTCATTCAGTTTTTCTTTTTTCCAAACAACATATATATATATATATATATATATATATATATATATATATATATATATATATATATATATATATATATATATATATTAACAAAAAAAAAGGGATGAAGTTTTTACCTGATGTACGCAATATATATATATATATATATATATATATATATATATATGTATGTATAGTTGATCAGTTGATCATGTTTTGTAAATCACTCACTCTCTCTCTCTCTCTCTCTTTATATATATATATATATACATATATATATATATATATATATATATATTAACAAAAACAAAGGGATGTAATGTTTACCTGATATACGCAATGGTAAACTTCAAACTAATATAAATAACAGTATTTATATATAGAAAATTTAATCCCAACCGAATAAAAAAGCTAAATACGCAATAGAGAATAGATCTTATTATAAGAGAAAGAAAATTAAAACTGTAAGTTGAACTTTACAATCAAAGTTTTTTACATATCCAAGATTTTTCACTTCTTTTCTTGACAATTTATAACTACAATAAATTGCGGTTCCACTTAATGCCATATCAAGCCAATTCTAGCATTGCTACAAATATAATTTGCTGATTTCTTTCTGTCCTCTGATTAGAAGAATAGCAAGAATAGCATCCTTTGAAACTCTGCGGAATAAGGACTTTGTAAATTGTTTTTTTGGAGTATTCAGTCGAACAATAAATTTTGATTGTAAATTTCAACTTACAGTTTTAATTTTCTTTCTCTTATAATAAGCTCTACTCTCTATTGCGTATTGAGCTTTTTTAATTCAGTTGAGATTTAATTTTCTATATATAAATACTGTTATTTATATTAGTTTGAAGTTTACCATTGCCTATATCAGGTAAAAACTACATCCCTTTGTTTTTGTTAATAATAATATAATATATATATATATATATATATATATATATATATATATATATATATATATATATATATATATAGAGAGAGAGAGAGAGAGAGAGAGAGAGAGAGAGAGAGAGAGAGAGAGATTTACAAAACATGATCAACTGATGAGTTATGCAAATAGTTTCTGGGTGAAGCTTCCATAAATCCAGTTGCAAGCAATTTTATTCCCCGATAGGGAAAAAGCGAATGTCATTTGGGATAAAAGAGAAAAAACTCAGCAAAACGAGAAACGGCAATTTTCTAAGGTTTCCTCATATGCCGGCAAACACATACACCAGTTTCACAGCTTTCCATAAACAATTGCAATGAACCTTTTTATACAGTCAGATGGTGAAAGATGAGGCAGGGAAGAAGAAGCTTCTAAAAAGGTAAAAACTAAAAGGGGGTAAATGGAGAAAGAAAATTCCGCTCTGCACGGTTCGTGATTTTTATGGGCGTAAATGGTTTGAAAATCGATGCCCCATTCCTCTGTATCATTACCTGGCTTTCCACGGCGCTTGTTTTTATTGCTAAATGGAAAAGAGCGTGAAAAAACAAGATATGTAGCGATCTTTTTTATTTGGTGTCAGTTGCATGAAGTTGATCAAAATAGAACAAGAAAAAGCAAACGCTTGCGTCTCAGCATCCCTTAATAATGCTAAGATTTCCAAGGTACAAAATGCGTTGCAGAGGGCACAATTGAACGTTATGGATTTACGTTACAGATTCATTTTGTCTTGGCTATCAATAAAAGATCAAAATCCCGACGGGCATTTTTACTGATACATCCGTACATTTCTGCAATGACATGAATAACATTGTCATCATTAAACAAGCAGATTGAATAGATGCATGTTTATTTGTCATGAGTTTAAAATAGCACTTTCTTGAGTCTATCACACTTCAGAATGAAATAACATTTTCGTCAGTAAAACTACAGTTTGAAAATAAAAATTTTCCCTTTTCTCTCAGGCTTCAGCTTAAAAAAGCATTTCGGTTCGTCTGTCACATTTTAGCATGAAATACCATTTTCATTGGTTTGTCATGCTTCAGGTTGAAATGATTTCGTTGATTCGTCAACTTTTATATTGAATTATTTTCGTTGGTCTGTCACAATTCAGTTTGAAATGACAATTACCTTGGTTCAGTTTCAAATAGTACTCTCGTTGGTTTGTCATGTTTTATTTGAAAAAGAATAATGTTTTTTATAACATTTTCATTCGTTTATCATTCTTGATGCTGATCTGTGAAATCGATTTTTAAGTTTATCATGCTTATGTTTGAAATAACATTTTCGTAGATTTTTAAGTTTATCATGCTTATGTTTGAAATAACATTTTCATAGATTTTTAAGTTTATCATGCTTATGTTTGAAATAACATTTTCATAGATTTTTAAGTTTATCATGCTTATGTTTGAAATAACATTTTCGTAGATTTTTAAGTTTATCATGCTTATGTTTGAAATAACATTTTCGTAGATTTTTGAGAATTTAGCTTAGAATAATATTTTCTTGAGTTTGTCACAACATGTTTGTTTATCGAAATTTAGTTTGCAATAACATTTTCTTTGAGTTTAGAATTATATTTTCCTTAGTTTGAGATAAAATTTTCTTTGGTGTGCCACCATTGATATTGAAATAATATTCTAGTTATTAGATCACAATTTAGTTTCAAATAATATTCTTTTTTTGTTTAATACAATTTTGTTTGAACCCCCCCCCCCAAATATTTTCGTCAATTAAGTTTGAATTATTATTTTTGTTCGACGATCACAATTTAATTTCAAATAACATTTTTGTTGGTTAGTCACAATTCAATAGGTAATAAAGTTTTCGTTGATTTGTCAGAATTTAGTTTAAAATGAGGTTTTCGTTGATCGGCCACAATTTCGTTTAGAATAATATTTGAATTGGTTAATCACAATTTAATTTAAAGCAATGTTTTCGGTGGTTTGTCATAATTTAGTTTTAAATATAATTTTCGTTCATCGGTCACAATTTAATTTGAAATAACACTTTCGTTTGTTTGTAACAATTTAGTTTAAATTAACATTTTGGTGAGGATATCACAATTTTGTTTGAAATAAATATTTGTTAGTTTATCACAATTTAGTTGTAAATATCATTTTAGTTGGTTGGACACAAATTAGGTTGACAGAAAGCTCATAGATTTGTCACAATTTAGTTTGACAAAACATTTCCGCAGGTTTATCAAAATTTAGTTTGTATAAATATAATATTTATGCGTATTTTACGACCGGGCAAAACCGGGCAGCCTGCCAGTGGTATAATCTATCTATATATATATATATATCTATCTATATATATATATATATATATATATATATATATATATATATATATATATATAAAAGTGAACGTTTCTGTGTATCTGTGTGTGTGTGTGTGTGTGTGTGTGTGTGTCTGTGTGTCTATGTATCTGTGTGTCTATGTGTGTACATTTTCCTACGCAATAACTCGGTCAATTTTCAGTCTACAGA
>NC_136504.1:80391156-80408656 GCF_053919585.1 Euprymna scolopes
AAGTAACATATCTTGCCTTTGATAATATTTGTTATACATTTATTTTTTGACAACTTTTTCGAATCCATATGTACAGTAGTACAAACCCAATAAAAACACTAAAAATTACCCAATTAGGTAGAAAAGTAATTTATCTTATCTTTGAAAATATTTACTTGTTATATATTTGTTTTTGTTGACAACTTTTTCAAGTCTTTGTGCAAGTACAAACCCAGAGGGGGTATTTTTCTGTCTAATTTTATTTTTGGTACCGTGCTTAAATTTAAATTTCACGATATCTTTTTTTGGGGGGTATTTTTTTAAAATTAGGTCCACCTCCACAATTTTCGACTATGCTGAATAAGAAAATCTCATTTAAAATTTGCAGAGGTAAGTAGTTTTTGAAATATAAAGACCTGTACTATGCACTATAATTCACTGGCGGCTATGAATAAACACTCCCAACCTCCCCATATTAAGAACGGCTTTCGGAATAAACAACACCCATGCCTAACCATGCATTTTAACCTTTTACCTGTCTTTCATCTGGTGAAAATGGCTTTTGGAATAAATACCACCATTCTCCCCATGTTAAGAACGGCTTTCGGAATAAACACCCCCAACCTACCCATGTTAAAAATTGCTGAGGTGGACCTAATGTGAAAATTTACCTTTTGTTTTTTTTAATAAATTGTTAGTTGAAAGCACAGAATAGTGACAAAACACCATCCCCTCCCCTTGGTAAGAATGGCTGAAAAAAATAACAGTTTTCTTGGTAGAAACTTTTCTGTATTTCACCTAACAATTTCTAGTGCTAATACATTTACTGATCCGCGCTATTTTTTAAATTGTATTTCCAAGTTTAATTAAAGTTTTATGATATGTTTTTTTATTCAATTATAAGGTTGAAGTACAGAATAGGTACAAAACACCCTCCCCTCCCCATTTTAAGAAAAAGCTTTTTAAATAATGTTATTATTTCAGCACGGATCACTTTCTGCATGAGTACCTAATATTTTTATTTTATTTTAAAAAAAAGATATCGTGAAATTATAAAAAAATAAAAAGATATTGTGAAAGTTGAATTTAACTTGAAAAAAAAAAAAAAACAACAAAAAAAAGCAACAATGTGAACGGCGCGTTCAACATTGTAACTGGAGCTCATTTGGCAATAAGGTCACGTTAGTCGATTAATTGATGCTAATGCACTTACTGATCCGCGCTATTTTTTTTTTAAATCGTATTTCCAAGTTTACTTAAAGTTTTGTGTTTTTTTAGATTAGGTTCACCTCCACAATTTTCTTTTAAATGACGATTTTTATAGGTTTTCGACTATGCTGAATACAGAAATCGCATTTAAATTTTGCAGAAATAAGTAGTTATCGAGATATAAACAGCTGTATTATGCATTGTATTCTTTGACGGCCATCTTTGTTACGCTCATAGATTTGTTTATGACACGCGCGTAAAAAAGATGGCAGCCAGAGATTACAATGCATTATAAAAATTTTTAATATCTCGATAACTATTTATTTTTGCAAAATTTCAATGCGATTTCCGTATTCAGCATAGTCGAAAATCTGCAAAAGTCCTCATTTAAAAGAAAATTGTGGAGGTGGACCTAATCTAAAAAATTACCGTTTTTTTTTTATTCAATTGTAAGGTTAAAGTACAGAATATGTACAAAACACCCTCTTCTCCCCATGTTAAGAAGGGCTTTTTAAATAATAACGTTATTATTTCAGCACGGATCAATAAGTGCATGAGTACCCAATTTCTTTAATAAAGAAAAGCATTCATATTTTCTCATGTAAAAACAGCGTCTGTAAAAAACAATACAAAGAAAAAAGTGTACTTTCAATTTTGTTAAAAAAGGTTTTCTAAAAAAAAGGGGGGGGGGAACAAAACATTAATCGGTACTCATGCAGAGAGCGATCCGTGCTGAAATAATAACGTTATTATTTAAAAAGCCGTTCTTAACATAGGGAGGGGAGAGTGTTTTGTACCTAATCTGTACTTTAAACCTTACAATTGAATAAAAAAAAACATAATAAAACTTTAATCAAACGTGGAAATACGGTGTATCAGACTTTGGGGGGGGGGTTGACACCCCCAACACGAAACTGAATAACATATAAAAAAAAACTCGTAATTTCTCATTTTAAAGTTGTTTGTTTATTTTCTTGATGGATTATACTTCCAAAATAAACTATTAAAGTTGTATAAAAAGCAATAGAAATATTATTTTTTATCTTTCAAAAACCAGTGTTTACAAAGTGCCGGCACGCTTCTAGGCAGCCATTTTTTTACGTAATGAAATCCATTGATTTTTACGAGTTAAATATTTTTCAAGTTTTTAACTTTAAAAATCTATCAAAATTTATCTATTGATTCAATTTTTACGATATTGTCAGGGTCAATGGGAAATTTTATGCTCTTTCCAGTAAACTGAATATAATATTTTAGACAAACGTATTTTTTTAATTCCCCTCATTTTGAAATGTCTATTTAGATTTACATAATTAATTAATGTAACAAAGTTTTATATATCACAAATTGAACATAACAGGTCAATAAATAAAATATTCAAATTTCAAACAAAAAAAAGAACAGTTTTTGCCATTTTACATGTAAAGTTCAAAGTGTAAATCCTTTTTTTTCGAAAACCAGGTCGATTTTTTTTTTTTTAAGTTGGAGTTTAGTTTATGCTTATAATTTTGCATTCAATATTGGACGCTGAGGATATTTTATTCTATTTTAGTCATTGTTTTGTTTTTTTCGATGTTTAAAAAAAATTCTCTCAGTAATTAAGACTGACAATATATTAAAAAGAAAGTTCTGGTATTTCTCTAAGATAGTAAAAAAGAAATCGAAAATAAGTCGCTCGACATAAAAATGAAAAATATACACTTTGCAAGTATGGTAGCACAATAATGACTTCTACTGAAATATATGAAAAGTACACAAGGGAGATTAGGCTTCATTGAAACGGGTTTTCCCCTTCCATACTTCCGTACATATCAAAGTGAGAATTCTTTTTACATACGGGTATTTTAATGGCTGGTAAACAAACGTCGGAGACACGGTACCTGGTTGAAAAATCCTTTCATTTAAAAAATGCATGGAATATAATATATAAATATAATTAAATTCTCATACAGGAACATTAGAAGAAATCAAATATTAATAATTTGAAACAGGTAAGTGATTTTTTTCACAGTTAGATATATATATACAGTGGGGAAAATAAGTGTTGGACACATCCCATTATTCTTTATTTAACACATTTCTAATGCAGCAAATGACGCGAAAATTTAACAAGAAATACCTACTCATTTAAAAATAACAAATAATTTTAGAAATTGGAACCTTTTAGTGCATAACCAAAAATTATATAATAAAAACGAGAATAGCCTGGAAAAAAAGTGTTGGACACACTAACACAATTTCATCTAATATTTAGTTGAAAACCCCTTATTGGCTATTACAGCTTTGAGACGTTTTCTATACGACGAAACTAATTTGTGACAACGTTCAGGCGAGATTTTGACCCACTCTTCAACACATACTTTCTTCAAATCCTGAATATTACGTGGATCTTGCTGGTGGACCATGATTTTGAGCTCTCTCCATAGATTTTCTATAGGATTTAAGTCTGGGGACTGACTGGGCCACTTAAGAACATCTATTTTGTTCTGTACGAACCAATCGGAGGTTATTTTAGCAATATGTTTGGGATCATTATCTTGTTGAAAGATCCATCCCTGTCGCATACCTAACGCATTGGAAGCAGGCAAGAGATTATTTTCAAGAATTTCCCGATATTTGGCTGCATTCATCTTTCCATCTATAATATGAAGTGGCCCAGTACCATTTGAAGAGAAGCATCCCCAGAGCATGACATTTCCACCACCAAACTTTACAGTGGGGAGGGTGTTCTTGGGATCGTGCGCTGTGCCATCTCTTCTCCATACTCGACGTGCAGAGTTAATGTCGAAAAGTTCAATTTTCGTCTCATCGGACCAGATCACATTCTTCCAGTAATCATCTGTTTTCAATAAGTGGTCTCTTGCAGACGAGCATTAACATGACATTTTTTTAGTAATGGTGTCTTTCGAGGTGTACGCGATTTAAGACCGTTGCGTCGGAGTACATTACTAATCGTTGGTTTCGTTACTACTATCCCTGCTTTTTCCAAATCTTTCTGAAGTTCGCCTCGTGTTGTTCTCGGTTGCTGCTGAACTTTTCGTACAATCTTCCTTACTGCTCGATCCGACATCCTGCGAGGAGCTCCGGTGCGTGGACGGTTCACGGTTGAGTCATGCACCTTCCATTTCCTAATAAGGTTTCCTATGGTGCTTACAGGGATTTTGAATTGAGCAGATATACGCCGATAACCAATTCCATTCTTGTGCTCGGCAATAATCTTATCACGGACGACTTGAGAGAGTTCTTTACGTTTACTCATCATGAGAACCTTCACGCGTGATGGCTTACTGGTGACTAACGTGTTCCAATACTTTCCAACGACGTAGAGTACGGTTGTGCTGAAAGAAAAGAGAACTATTTAACTTCCGCTTGTACCTTCCGGAAGTGAATTACTTCCCTTGACTTTTTCTTTCCCGCATTATTTATAAAAAATAATAATAAAATATAATTTAAAACAATGTGTCCAACACTTTTTTTCCAGGCTATTCTCGTTTTTATTATATAATTTTTGTTATGCATTAAAATGTTCCAATTTTTAAAGTTATTTGTTATTGTTAAATGAGTAACTATTTCTTGTTAAATTTTCGCGTTATGCGCTGCATTAAAAATGTGTTAAATAAAGAATAATGGGATGTGTCCAACACTTATTTTCCCCACTGTATATATTACATCCACACGAGTTACGTTTTTGTTTTTCGTGAACTTTTCTTTTTAATAAAACCGATGAAAAAAAAATTGTATATTTTTTTCGGTGAAACCTTTTATGATATTAAATTTTGGTCTTTCCTCATTTTATTGAAATAAAAATTATGATTTGAAATTACATTTTCATATTGTTAGACGTTTGTATACATGGAGTCTATTTAATGAATAGTTTTCAATGGCGACTTGTCCAAAAATTCTGATACACCTAGCGCAGATCACTCTCTGCATTGGCACCAAATATTATTTAAGTACATTACCAATACGTAAATTTTCTTCGAAAAAAACCTGTACTTTCACCTAACAATTTATAGTTTTAATAATAAAAAGTTCATATTTTCTTATATCGAAACAACTGTTTTAAAAAAAAAGCAAAAAAAAACAACTTCGACTTAAACTTTTATGCTTCACCTCAAAGCGCAAGCGAGCAACTTTTTTTTGCCTGATATAATAAAGAAAAAAATTGTTAAATTAAAAAAATTGGAAGATAAAAAATGAATTAAAATTTTTAAAATATGGAATATTTTTTTTACTCGATAAGTAAACAGAAAATGAAATCTAATTCGCCTCGTCAAATCGTGGTGTATGAAATGAATTGACACGAAAGTTCAATTCTATCAACAAAAAAAGGTCCGCAGTATGAGCCTACGAAAAATATTTTTATTTTATTTTATATTTTTATAATTGGCGATGTTAATTTATTTTAATAACATAAAAACATCCCTCGACTTTAAGGATGGATTGTCTGAAAATTTCAAATAAATTGGGAATGTAGAAATATGGTTTTATCGATTTTGAATGAACCAAGAATTACATATATATAAATATATATATATATATATATATATATATATATATATATATATATTTAAATAAGGGGGTAGTCACCAACAATGTGTATTTTTTTAACATTATTTTATTATTCTGTGTCTTGGTTTTTCATTAAGAATTCTGTTTGGATCATTGTAATGATTTTTTTAAATCATTAAAATCGTTTTTACGCGTTTCAGACGTTCTGTGAAGCGCCCTCGTCAGAAATTATTTTCAAATGTGTTGGAGATGTAAAAATGGCATTTTCGTAGTTCATTTGAAGTGTTTCCAAGGGGTTGAGGCGTATAAGTGTCTATTATCCATTGGCATGTTCAATTTTTATTTCTCTTTTATTGGGCTTGTCGAGGCCGCTGACCTCGGCTGTAGTCACTCTCTCTTTCTGCTTGTGTTTTTTTCCTTTTTCCTTTAGCGTAGTGTGTGTGCGTGTGTGTGTGTTTTCTTTTATTGGTTTGAGAATGTGTGTACTGTTTTATAGTATTATGAGGTTATTTGCTTCCCTAGGAAGGTGACTGTGATCCAAGGTCGTTACTAATGTGTATGTGTGAGGAGAGGGGGGACCAGCTCTTCTGAAATAAGGGTAGGGGTGCTTTCATTCTATTTTGATATTTTCAACTAGACTGAATGAACTACAAATAACACTGCGGAAAAGAGGATATCCACTACCACTAATACAGAAAGGTATTGAACTGGCTGAAAAAAGTCCAATAGACCAACTAAGAACCCCGAAAGAACACAATAAAGAACAAATTTTAGCATACGTCTCTACACACAACACAAACAACCCAGAACTATTCACGCAGATAACAAAAAACCTTATCCTCCTCAATCAGAACGACAAACTAAACAACATACTTAAAACAACAAAAATAATAAAAATCAAACGCCAACCCAAAAACTTAAAACACATCTTAACTTCCTCAAAACTCATCCCACACACTACAAAAGGGGTTCCAAAATGCAACAAACTGCGATGTGGAGTATGTGACATAATAATAGAAGGTAACACATACCCATTCAAAACCCAGCACAAACATTCAAAATAAAAAAGGATCTAAATTGCACCTCCAGAAATGTAGTATATGCACTAAGATGCACAGTATGCAACAAATCCTACATAGGCGCCACCAAAAATTTCAGCAATAGAGTTGCCTTACGTAAGAGCAACATCAAAATTGCAGATAACAGACACCTCTATGTTTCAAAACACGTACACACATGCAGTGGAAACAGTTTCAAAATAATGCCAATCTTCCAAACAGACAATTATTTTTATTTACTTACACAGGAAAAAAAACTTCATCACAAGATTAACTCCTGAACTGAACAGAGCCTAATATCAACACACAAAAACATGAAATGCAAGGCACACTCGCATGCACATCCATATACATATACATATACACACCCACACATAAATCAGAACCGACACATTAAAACACACACACGTGCGCGCATACAACCACACACAGACATAACATCCCTATCTCTAATACAACACAACGAACAATACCAACCCTACTTAGCCTCGAAACCAACAACACTAGGAAACACCTAGAACCATAGTATAATATCTGTTCCAACACCTCGCTCCCTCCTCAGTCAGTGGAGGAGAACCCCCTCATGACTGAGACAACTATCATCCCTTCTATCATCCCTCTTCCATACCTATACCCCCTCCAATTGCCCCCCCCCTCTGGGGAACAAAATCTTCCCCACACTAGGAACCGATCCTGGGTCTGGCCATACCCACATGGGGAGACAAATAAATAGAAACATTAAAAAATCCCCTATACATATTTTTAAATACACCCCTCTATCTAAACAAACATAATATAAAGAATACCCGAAAAGACTGAAACGAAATATCGCAATACTAAAATCCAAGAATCCAAAAAATAAATATCAAAATAGAATGAAAGCACCCCTACCCTTATTTCAGAAGAGCTCACACATGCACATTAGCAACGACCTTGGATCACAGTCACCTTCCTAGGGAAGGAAATAACCTCATAATACTATAAAACAGTACACACATTCTCAAACCAATAAAAGAAAACACACACACACACGCACACACACACACACGCACGCACACACACACACACACTACCCTAAAGGAAAAAGGAAAAAAAACACAAGCAGAAAGAGAGTGACTACAGCCGAGGTCAGCGGCCTCGACAAGCCCAATAAAAGAGTAATAAAAATTGAACACGCCAATTACACGCCTCAACCCCTTGGAAACACTTCAAATGAACTACGAAAATGCCATTTTTATATCTCCAACACATTTGAAAATAATTTCTGACGAGGACGCTTCACAGAACGTCTGAAACGCGTAAAAACGATTTCAATGATTTAAAAACATCATTACAATGATCCAAACAGAATTCTCAATGAAAAACCAAGACATGGAATAATAAAATAATGTTAAAAAATACACATTGTTGGCGACTACCCCCTTATTTAAATATACATCTTTCTTTCGTTGGAATTTCTTAACCCATTTTATATATATATATATATATATATATATATATATATATATATATATATATATATATAAAATAAGACACTCTAAAATTAAACAAACCTTTATTGATAAGAACTTCCCAAATTATATGGTCGATCAACAAATTAAACACATTTTATCCGCTATCATAAACGCATTATTAACGAGCGCTCCACCCGGCATTGTCCGATCATAAAATACGCTAAATGTTTTGATTAATGCAGATTTTGTATTTATTATCATATTGGACCCAATATATAGTAATGATTTTAAAAGTTAAAAATAAAATGACTCGTGCGACACAACTGAGAATTGAAACCAAAACTTCTAGCCTGCGATTTACTTTTTCCTTTAACATTAATGCCCGAGCTATGAAGACATGTTTACTACAAGGTTAAAAATTAAAATATGAACCAATAGCTATTACATTACGCATGCGTATTTGTAATACCGCCGTTCGACCATCACCTGGCAAATTCCATCCTTTTCACAATTTTGCACCGATTTTCCCCAGCTAAAACCCAAATATAAAGTTTCGCACGGGTTCGAATACCCTATGTATTAAGTTTCATGTCTGTAGACCAAAAGCTGACAGAGGAGTTTGGTAGGCAATTTTTTAACAAACATATATATACGCGTACATAAATATATATAAAAACAGGTTTGTATTAACTATAGATTTTTTACGCAAATATTATACAAGTATAAATCATGTAGAATATCTGAATGGATATAATTATACGTAATACTTAATTTAAGATGATCATCCCATAAGAAAACCGAAAAAAAAAGGGAATTAATTAAGATAAATGTTTAAAATGCAATTCCACGAACCATAGATAACAAAGTTGCATTTTCTTTTAAAATAATTAGATAAAGGGGGTTTAATATGAATACACAAAAAAATTATAGGAGTATAAATAATAATAATAATAATAATAATAATAATAATAATAATAATAATTTGGATTACTGAAATCAATTTGCAAATGATATCGAAAGAGGTGGAGAGTATTGGAAATCTGGAGAGACTTACTGTCACTCAGACTTCAGGGAACACCACGAGATGATGGCCTGTATAAAAACTCATAATGAATGAATAATATTAACCTATTCTACTGTAACCAAATTCGCCCGAATTATAAAATTGACGAAGAAAATAATAAAAACTATCGTATATGAACACATTTTTCCATAGAACCCCCCCCCCCCATCGAAACTGGGATCTATCGTTTATTACAAAAAATCCAAAACCACGAACTCGACATTCAAGGACAAAATATGTTCGTGCTTGTGCGTACAACAATAGCCACCACTTATAGCATAAAGAATTGCATTGCTTAATATCTGGAAAAGTACCTATTTGCCGAAAATTCAAATGCGATATTCGTTTTTCAGCACACCCGAAAACCTCTAGAAAACAAGTTTTTTTAATGTAGGTTTGTGTGGGTCTACCAGGACACAATTATCCAATTTAAGTTGACTCATCCCCCCCCCAAAAAAAAGTGGATTGTCATTTTACGTTAAGTTAATATAGTGTTATTGGAGGACAACCCTCTAAATGGACTCAACCACCGTCCATATATATCGGAACTCTTTACGATCCCAGGTAGGGCTCTAGTTAACCTCACTTGTGGAACGTAAAATACTCTTTTAATTCTGTAATACACATTTAGACTTACATCGTTGTTCTGTTTTTAATGTAGCTAATTCTGAACTATAACACTGGTGACAGAAGGATTTGAGAAACGCACCCCCGCCGAAACCCTAATGCTTACTAGTCCAACAGCAATAAACCAGTGTGCTCATAACACTGGTGTCAGAAGGATTCGAAAACTCATGAAAAGAAAAAGAATTCAATAAACCAGTGTTTCCATAACACTGGCAACAGAGGATTCGATATCTCACGAAAAGAAAAGGAATTTAATAAACCAGTGTTCCCGTAACACTGGCAATACGAGGATTCGAGGAAGTTTTTTGCAGTAATTTTATAGAAAAAAATAACAACTCTGTAAATTGTTTAAAAAAAAACATTTCGGAACCAGATAAGTACGAGACGAAAAACAGTAAGTAAAATCTTTTTGCAAAAAAAAAAAAAAACAAACAAACAAACAAAAAAAGCCCAAACAAACAAAAAAAACAAACAAACAAATTTCTTTGGTGCATCCCACCGATAAAGTACATTTCAAAAGCTCCAAAAGAACAAAAATAGAATTACATTCTTAGTCTTCTTATTGTGTTGAGTGTTTAAAAAACATTCGTCGCTGTTGTTCTCTCTGCATGACTAAAAAGAAGTCATCTTTTCTCTATTGTTTTCCCCCTTCTTTTTGATTGTTAACTGTTCTCTTTGTTTTACTTTTTTACGCTAAAGGAATTGAATAGATCTGTTTCCTTTTTTGTCCAAGGAAAGAAAACTGAAACGTCTTAAAATTGTTAAGTGCAACGAACATTTTATTTTGAAACATATTTTTCCCAACTATTTCAAATAATGTGGAAATAATCATTACATTAGTAACATTTACCAAATAGATGATGACTTTTTGAAGACCCTGAATATTTATTATTGTTGAAACTAGTGATGGGACGATTCCAAAAATTTTCCCGATTCCGATACAATTACCGATTCCTTTCAAAATTTCCGATTCCGATCCGATTCCCGATTCCGATCCGATTCCCGATTCCGATTCCGATTCTTTTAAAATTTATACATATTTAAGTAGAGATTTGTTTTGTTTTGTTTTGCTTTGTTTCTTTCGTAAATTTTCAAATTATTACATAAACCCCTGGGTAATGTCCGCATATATTTTTTCTCAAATGTTTGCTCTGTAATTGATTAAAAATTATAAGACAACAAAACATTTATTTTGATTTTAAAACAAAGCTATATTGTATCAGTTCGTATTTACTGTATAACATGCTACTTACATAAATAGTTAAATAGTTGAAAATATTCGAAGATTGGTAGGCAAAATAAGAAAACGATATAAGGCAACATATTTAACAACGCCATCTAGCAGTATCAGAATTTTTGTAGGAATTTTTGACACCCCTAACACGAAACTGCGAATACAATATAAAAATCTCGTAATTTCTCTGTTAAAAGTGGGTTATTTATTTTCTTTATGGATTATACTTCCAAAATAAACTATTACAGTTGTTTTAAAAGTAATAAAAATATTTTTATTTTTTTTTAAAACAGTAATGAATTTTCCGAACTCAATATTTTTCAATTTTTAAACTCAATATTTTTAAATTTTAAAAATCTATCAAAATTTTTCTATTGATTCTATTTTTACGATATTTTCAGGGTCAATGTGAAATTTTATGTTCTTTCCAATAAACCGAATATAATATTTTAGACAAACGTTTTTTTTTTAATTCACGCCCCCCCATTTTCACGCCCCCCCCCCATTTTCACGCCCCCCCCCCCATTTTCAACTTTCTCTTAAAAAGTAAATAATTAATTTATGTTTAATAGTTTTATATATCACAAATTGAAGAGAAAAGGTCAATAAATAATATATTCAAATTTAAAACAAAAAAAAAAAAATCAGTTTTTTAGAAATTTACCTGTAAAGTCCGAAGTTTAAAACCTTATTTTATAAGAACACATTTTTTCTTTTTGTCTTTTTTTTTTTTTAATGAAACCTTGGTCCTTGCTCCTTTAATTGAAAAAAAAATTAGGGCTTGAATTACATTTTTCGAGGAGTTATAAGCTTAGAAAGATAGGGGGTCGAATAATTTACGCCTCTCATTTTGAAATGTCTATTAAAAAGTAAATAATTAATTTATGTTTAATAGTTTTATATATCACAAATTGAAGAGAAAAGGTCAATAAATAATATATTCAAATTTAAAACAAAAAAAAAATCAGTTTTTTAGAAATTTACCTGTAAAGTCCGAAGTTTAAAACCTTTAAAAAAAAAAAAAACACATTGTTTTGTTGTTTTTTTTTTAAATAAAACCTTGGTCCTTACTCCTTTAATTGAAAAAAAAAATTAGGGCTTGAATTACATTTTTCGAGGAGTTATAAGCTTGGAAAGATGGGGTGGAATTATTCACTATTTTCACGAAATTTCTGACACTGCTACGCCATCTCTCACTGTTACGAACGAATTTCTAAATAATAATGTTACTATTTAGAAAAACATTTTTAACGTGAGATTGCGTGAGCTTTCTGTGCCTTCTCTCTATGAATGAACTAAAATTTTATTTTAATTATAAAATTTGGTAGGTTATTAAATTGATTTACTTTGCTATAAAAAACAAAACAAAAACAAAACGAAGTGCAAATGGTGACGATGATGATGACGATGACGATGACGACAGCAACAACAACGACGACTTTGTAGAACCCCATCGAAACTGTGATCTACACAGCTTAATCCCTATCCCAAAATGAAATATTACTTTTATGGTGCCCGGAAAACTCGTCTCCGGAAAACTCGTCTCCGGAAAACTCGACTCCGGAAAACTCGTCCCCTTTCGCTAGGTAGGAAAACTGGTCCCTTATTGAATAAATATCGATTGAAAACACATTTTATGATCGTTCTTGAAGGAGACATTGTTTTTTAAAATAGACTATAGTCCCCCATATTATTTTTAAAAAATATTTTTACTTGTTTAATTTTTTTCTTTTTAAATAAAATCGATTTTCTAAGTGTCCGTTTTCTATCTAACTGGCTAAGTTCTTAGTGGTTTCACTTATTTTAAAGCGTTTATTATGTTCATACAAAGTTAATTACACATTTTTTTTGTTCTTATTTTAACGCTGTTTTTTGGAGTCATAAAAACAATAATAAAAAAAACAAAACCAAAAAATTAAAAAACAGGGAGCAATTCGATTCTTCGTTACTTTTTTGCTTTGTTTTTTTTTAAATTATGATAGTTTTTTTTGTTGTTATAATTTTGTTTTCTCTCATACCAAATGCACTCATGCGTTATTTAAAATTATAATTTTATCAATTATCAACATTTATTGTCGTCCTGTCAAATTTTGCAAAAATTAACTAATAAATTAAAAGCGAAATATTTTTTTGGCGCGAGAGATGCCATGTGCTAACAATCTCTCGTTAACTAATTTTTAATTTTTTTAATTTTTTACTTCCAAATTCTAAAATCAATCATTAAGAGAAAAAGTAATCACTAAATATATTTATTAATCAATTTTATTGAAAACTCCGCTATCGTTTATCAAGAATCTTTTTAATTTCATTTTTTGTTGGTTGTTTTTCGGAGGGAGATATAGTTTTTACCCCCCCCCCTTCTCTCTCTCTAAATTATATTTTAAAAAGTATTAAAATTTATTATTTTCTTTTTAAAACCAAATCTCTCTCAGTAATTTCTTTAATTTTCTATTTTTTAGCGATTATCAAGACCCCTAAGATGTGATATACCGGACATTATTTCTCGTTCTCACGTAACACTCAACATGTTTTTTGTTTGTTTTCTGTGTTTTTTTTTCTTTACCGAATAAACGATTCCAAATAAAGTAAACAACAAACAACATAGTCGGCGAGGTAGAAAAATCGATTTTACCCTTTTATAAACAGAAAATAAGTGAATTCTTTTTATATTAATATAAAAAAAATGCGGTATCGTTTATGAACATAATAAACGCTTTAAAATAAGTGAAACCACTAAGAACTTAGCCAGTTAGGTAGAAAACGGACACTTAGAACATCGATTTTATTTAAAAAAAAAAAAAAAATTAAACAAGTACAAATATTTTCAAAAAATATTATGGGGGCTATAGTCTATTTTAAAAAACAATATCTCCTTCAAGAACGATCATAAAATGTGTTTTCAATCGATATTTATTCAATAAGGAACCAGTTTTCCTACCTAGCGAAAGGGGACGAGTTTTCCCGAGACGAGTTTTCCCGGGACGAGTTTTCCTAAATTCTACTTTTATAGATTACGTGTTAGAACATTTTTTTTAAATTGACGGAAGGACAAGCGATCATGGTACTTCTGCAGTTTATGTCCCTCATTAAAAAACGAAAATTTCAAAAAACAATTATATTTTACGTACCCGTTATGGAATGAAGTTCTCCTAAAAAATGTCACTTAATTTCATCAAGTAGTTTTGTTTATACAGCTTGTTTTCAATCTCGAGAACATGAAATTTCTCTAATAAATCGCTTAATTGATATCAAAGGGAAGTAATCCATTATATTTCGACCAAAATCAATGCTAATGGCGTAGTTTAGATTGACTGTTTCGAATGCCTCGAATGAATGCTTTTAGCGATAAAATCAAAACTGCTTGATGAAATTAAGTGAAATTTTTTATGAGAACTTCATTCCATAACGGGTACGTAGAATATAATTGTTTTTTTTTTTTGTTTTTTTTTTTTGAAATTTTCATTTTTGAATGGGGAACGTAAACTGCTCAAGTACGGCGATCATTTTAGAATTTAGAGTGTGAGATCAGTTTCAAATATAAATGTAACATAAAATGAGCATAGTTTCTGGCCACCCTAATTCTTTATGGATATTAGCTAAATTGTTTCCCACTAAATTAAATTCGATTTGCGACGTTGTAAAACCATGTGTAATCGCTTAAAAAGTAGACACTCCTCTCCTCCAATAAGCGCACATCATTTAACATTGGTAACACACTACAATGTTTTGGAAAATCAGCTCATTTACGTTAACTTTATTTGTGAAATTGACCCTTTATTTTAAATTCCTAATCCTTTTATATTTATTTATTTTTTTATAATCATGAGAGTTTATAGGCAATGTTTATATTTCATTTTTAAATAGTTACGTGTAAAACGGTACGAAGATGTAAATGTATTCTCGTGAAATTATCGGTGTTTTTTTTATTCCGTTTTCATTTTTCGCCCATCGCAATTAACTAACTCACACACCCCAGACAAAATGATATTCTACATTTTTAGGCGATTATGTAAACATATTAAAAACAAAACAAAACAAAACAAAAAAAACAACTAATTTTAAATTTAGAGAGTGGGATCAGTTTAGTATATATAAAGTAAAATCGTCTTCATTTTCATTATAAATTATTATGATTGTTCATTAAATTCTTTTACAACTTAACCTAAGTTAAACTGGTAAGTTCATAAAACCCGCAAATTATCACTTAAAAAAGTAGCCTCCCATATACACAAACGCACAGAACTTACATATTATAGCAATCTTTGGTTAACTGTCCTTAAACGTTAGAATGATTTGGATATGGAGGCTCATTTTCTGTTAAATTTACCTGTAAAACAGACACTATAAATTCTTAAATTTATTATTTTTTTGCTTCTCGTCTGGTGGATTATTTTTCAGAATAAGAAAGGAAGAAAAGGGGGCGAAATAAATGAGTACACAACAAATAAATGTTACCAGAAACAAGCGAAGCTACATTTTCTACTATCTGGATAATTTTTTTTTTTTGCACTTTAACTTATTTTAAAGTGTTTTTTTAACTTACAATAATGGTAGTGTAAAGCCTATTGAGTTAAAACTAGGCACCGCCAAAACTGGGGGGGGGGCAGGTCAGTACTTTTTGACGGACCGTCTTTTTAAAAATCTACCAAAAATCAGGTAATTATCCGATCAATACAAAATTTTCAGCGATTATTAGAAGAATGAACTTTATAACAGTGTACTTATTTTTCATAAACGATATTTATATATATATTTTTTTTTTGCTTACAAAACCCCCCCTTGTTTTGAAGTGGGAACAAATATGCTTAAAATAATCATCTGAAACTGAACAAAACATATTGTGTTGTTGTAAGGGACAGAATTATAGATTAAAAAAAAAAAAAAAAAAAAATTGTTTGCATACCTTATTTTGACGTCTGAATATCAGAACTTCGATTGTGTTTAATTATCCCGCTTTTGAGTTTTGAAGTGTGAAATTCGGTGAATATGTTAAGTAAAATAATTAATTTAAGTTAAGCAAAACAAAAAAAAAATTTTTTTTATATTTATACGAAAAAAGCCATTTTAAAATTTTTGATAAATAAATTAACAATTTTTTTTTAGCGAGCCGAATAATGCATGACCATTATTAAACAGAGCATGCTTTGAATAATCGATACAAAAAAAAAAAATTCGATAAATATTGTGCCCTTTGTGTTAAAAATAGCATCATTTTTTTCGATCTCGTTTGAAAACGTTTGCCGCCTTTCGACTACGGTGGACCAAACGCGCTGAAATAATTTTTTTTTATTCTGCTTTAAATTGCCCCCTCCCCCCATTTTGGGGAGCCTGGCCCCCACACACATACACATTAAAAACCAAACTCATACAAATGGTCACCCATCTGGTACTGGCCAGCCTCAGCTTAATAATACATTGAAATTTTCGTCACTGAAAAATAAGTTTTTTTGGCCTGTTTAGTCTTCCATAGTTTTCGTCTCATCGAAAGAAAACGTAAACAGAGTCGATCTGAACTCTTCGGCGACGCGAAATATCTGGTTACATATATGAATAAGTGGAATTATTTGAAATTCAGGTACTTATATTATAATATTTTTGCATATTCTCTTAGAAAATCATCCTAAATCTTAGTTAGACAATAAATGAATAAATTAATTATTTCAAAAACCCTTTTTTTTAAATATTTAAGTACGTTTTTTGTGCAAGACAAAAAATAACAATTGTTAACTTTTTGGGAAAATTTAACATTTAAAATTGAATT
The DNA here is from genome assembly GCF_053919585.1 of Euprymna scolopes. NCBI lineage: Eukaryota > Metazoa > Mollusca > Cephalopoda > Sepiida > Sepiolidae > Euprymna > Euprymna scolopes. The sequence continues at coordinate 80,408,054 of NC_136504.1, forward strand.
AAAAATAGTAGAAAAAGTTTTACATTATTCTGTTTTCTATATGATAAAATTCAGGGTTTTATCTTTCTGGAAAAAAAAAGTTACTCAGAAATAATGGATTTTAATAAATGTAATTTAGTTTTAAAAAACAACAACAACTTGATTTTGCGGCCATTTTTGGCGGTGCCTAGTTAAAACCAAATAAAAATGGTGATATTATTTAAGCCATATTCGAGCCTCGATAATAGCTCAGAAATCAGAAATCAAAGTACTGATAGAAACGCACCCAAGAAATTTCACTATGTTCACCCGATGTTATGTGAGAACAAGAAAAAAGGCCGACATACGACTGTTAACTCTCGATAATGACTCAAAAATTAAAAATGACACAATATACTAGTAGAAACCAACCCAATAAATGTTGCCAAAGGCAAGATAAGTTACACTTCCACCTAACAAAAGAATATATTTGACTTTTACAAACAAAAAACAAAAAAACAATTCGAACTTTTGCATCACATTAAAATAAATATTAAACAAAAATAAAGCAAAAATATGCTGGTAATTAATTTTCAAATCATGAAACACATTTTGAATATCTTTAAAATAGTTATTTAAAAATAC